>NW_026942114.1:0-317872 GCF_024139115.2 Armigeres subalbatus
AGGAAACCATAAAAGTTAAACGGTTCTTCCTGTTCCCACTGCAGTCGCATGTAAGCACCAGTGAGGAAACTCCACTCCCATCAGCGCCAGGTTAGCAAGCATTGAGATCGATTAGACTGGTTGTTCGCTCATATCTGCTAAACCGCGAAAAGCTATGAATACAAATAACGTCAGATTGTTCAACTTCGCGGCACACTGGCGATGAAACCCGGTGGATGCTGACTCAGCTTTAATCCGAAATGGGGTCACTGCGTGTGTCTTTGCGACCGACCGACCGACCATCATCGGCCCCGTATGACTTCATTCAAGTTCGAGATCGTACTCTCAACCAGGCCATAAATAATTTTATTACGACTCCACAAGGAACTATATTCTCGGTCTTGCACTCTCGTTCGCGAACTGGCGGGTTGCTGTTGCCGGTCGAGTTGCGCCAGAACCGGTTCTTCGGTGCACGGCTCTGACTCAGCGAATGTTCACCACACGATGCTTTCTGATCTGAATTTGGAAAGTTCTTCCTCACTGTTCGGATTCGGATTGCGGTGGCCTTCTTGAGACGGTTTTAGCCCTTTCATTCGCGAGCCACTCGGTAGATCACGCTCCATCAATGGGGACATCTAGATGCGTTAAAGCATAAATCAGTTTTACTATGAACGCACGAAGTTTGTGTCCCAATAAATAGCTGACTATCATCACGACGGAACATTTAAAGCTCAACAGGAGTTTGATCCCATAATGGATGAATAAATCGGCTCTTTTCTTTTTCGTCACCCACAACATTCGCAACAACGCAATGTAGAGAATGTGGAATCCGATAGAAAAAAAAAGTTTGTCACTGTGGTATCAGCCTTCGATCAGAAGAACTTTTCAAGAATTAGTCAACGACTCACGTAGAATTTCAATTAGCAATCGATGCGAGCCAATTTGCGCCATTCCAGGAATGGAAGCCGGAACTTTCCACAGCTCACATGATTTTTCTTACCTTCAATCACCACCGGCGAGTGCTTGGAATCGATATTGTTCACATCAGGACAGAAAACCTACGCAGCACTTCTGCTGACCGGCAATCAGTGCGGTTATTTGTGATCGCATAAACTTTTTTTTCCTGAGAAAACGTGCCATTTTGTTGCTAGAAATTTGACACCCCGGGAAAAATCCTATCCATTATCATTCAACCAAGGTGAAGGTAATTCAAACGGAAAATTTGTCTCGGTGCAGCCCAAACTTTATCGCTATCACAAGCGATGCGATGTGCAAAGCTCAGCAAACGGGACGGGGGCGTGCTTCGTCCGTCATCATTCAGCGGAATACCAGCCGGCGTCGTCGCCGGGTTGCAGCACGGCTTAGTGTTCAGCGCGTCGACGACCATCATCGCAGTGCGATAACTAAATTATGATTTGTGTAACTTTGATTTACCGTCTTCGGGAGGCGAATCAGTGACGATGAGTGAACCGGTCGCCTGGAGGTGGCGATTGCTGTCGAAAACTTAGTTCGCAAGCCGGTCTGCGAGGCGGTCGTAACTTTGACGATGGTTGACCCACTTGAAATGTTTCCGACGGCATCAGTCTTTTTCGGAAGTTATAATCCTTGCAGTAATGGCTCGAATCGTTGTCAAATTTAGTACCTGAAACGAAATTAGATTAATTGAAACGCATTAATATTTTTTTTAATTTGCGGCTGGGATTAGGTTTCATATGTTTTTTTTTATAATTAAATAGAAAATCCTTGAAAAAATATGAAAAATAGAAAAACATATCTATCACATCTCAGAAATATTGAAAAATATTTTTTTCTTAAGAAGTACGTTGTATCTTCCTGGAACAAGTATATGACTGTGACCCACACAATCCATTTAGCTTGATGACGGAAAGGACGGGAAAGGACACAAATTTGCATGGTGCCAATTCCGCTTGTATCACCCATTCCTATCCCCGTTACTCTTCTATTTGGGGTCACTATAGCCTATAGCGGTCTGGAAAACTGTACGTGGAATTAATGCAAGATTGTAATGAGATGTTGCAATCTTCAGTTTGGTGTATATTGTATATACAATGTACGTATATGATACGTGATATACATATTGAGCTACAAACTAATCCTAAGATCTGGATTCCCAGAATATTAAACAACAGAATTATATATAATTATACTTATTATTTTTAAGAGTTTTCTGATCCTTCTTATATTTTCTTGCATTTTTCTAATTGCTCTGAGTTTTTTAAATTTGTTTTATACTTTAATTTTCCTACATATTTTTCAATTTTTTATGATCATTTTTTTTCAACTCAATTCCAGGCTCGTCTCTTTCCCAGGGTTCAGGGTTCCCAGCGTCCCAGGGTTCAATTCCAGGCTCGTCCCTTTCCTACTTTGTATTTCTATCTTAGTTCTTTCTGTGTTTCACGTTCTACCAAAACGATTCCTACTGTTATAACCTTCCACACAATCCCAAAAACCTCCCGTGGCACCTATGAGAGGTCGTAGAGTTCTCTGCATCTTTCTTAAGTAGGTGTCCAACAAACCATCCTTCCCCTTCCTCAGCATTCGCAAGGACGTGACCAGGACAGATCTCGACTATTGGAGAGGGCAATGCTTCCATCTAAGAGATAGTGATTAGTCCCAAATCAATATCTGAGGTAACGGATGAAAGTAATGGTTCTCTCATACAATAGTCTTGGCTTGTACCACCTACGAATTTGTGCGAATTGCTCAATGCTAATGCTAATTTTTTTTTTTTCAACTTTTGTGATTTTTTTTAATGTCACTGTTTTTTATCTTTTTTTTTATTTCAAATTATTAGCAAAACTAACAATTTTTGAAGTCTTTATAAAATGTGTATAATGTACTTAAACATAATAAATGTCAGCCATAACGCCCCCACTTCATAGTTTTTCATTTTGAGTGGGTTTTTTAGGGTGCCGACAACTGACCACCTTTTTCGAAACGGCATAAAATCAACGCTTAACCAAATTGATAATACATTTTTTCGAATACTTGAAATAAAACAAATCGCTCTACTAGTTATTAGCTTATGCCTATATGCTTCCATTGGTATGCAAATATCACCACATTGTGCAAGTGGACGAAAGTTATGAACCAAAAGCAAAAGGGTCCCGACAACTAACCACCTTCCCCTATATAAAACGGGATCATTCGTTTAATCTCCTTAATTGTTAATTTTTATTTTTAAATATGTTCTGTTTAACTTTTTTTTATCTTTTAGATTTTTTTTTAGATTTTTTTTTCGACTAGTTTTTTTTAATTTTCTCATTTGTTACCGTATAAGGTAACAATAAGCCAACGAACTGACAATACCCCAACTTTATTGCATCATAAAAACAAAGTACTAAACCAGAAATGTGAGACTTTGCACGTAGTTACCCATAAGTGAAATAGTCAAATAAAAGTTAGAACGTTTCTTTGTCGATTTTTCTTTAACCATGTGAACACTAACACAAAATGGATTCACCCCTTGACACATATGGCAATCCGAGCGAAATTCTATCGGGTAACCGAAGCCCCGAACGAAAAGAGAAAGGAACGAAAAAGCAAAAGGATATTCGAGATCGGAGGAGAAGGTGGTGAACTGTGAGAGTGGATGGTCGAAAAAAGAGAGTGCTTCGTACAAATAGTAAGGGAATATAGGACCGCGTGGGCCTCCTCGATACACCGGAGAAGATTGGGGAATCCAATTGGGGAATTAACGATAAAGGATCATTTTCATACTTCTGGCCTTTTGGCAGCACGGTGCGGCTAGAAATTCTTAGGCCGAGGTGATTTTTTGTTCGGTTTGAGGATACATTCTAAAATGTATTCTAATATGTTTAAATAAGTTCTAGTGAAACGATCAAATAGGAAGAATTGAAGTGCGTTTGTTTATAATTATTGTGTGGTGATTAACAGTGTCAAGCAATGGTTGTATCGAGCACTGTGACGACTTTCAGGTAGGTGTTTATTTGATGATACTTTTTTGTAAAAGTGAAAGAATCACTCCGGCTCAGTGGTGTGGCAACGGAGAGCGACATTTTGAAATCTATATTTTTATTTTCTACAATTGGATCAATTAGTAGTAAAACAAGTGGTTGACAAATATTGAGTATAGAGCAAGATAAATGGGAGACTTTTTAAAAACTATCAATCATAAACCAAACAGTATAAATCATTAGTTTTCTGTGCAGTGAGCCGGGAATCGGGTCCATAGGCCAAGTAGTGATTTACCCTATTTTTCTTTTTTTTTCTGGTTCTAAATTTCACTTATTTTTTCATATTTCTCAATTTCCTGGGTTTTTTTTTATTTTTTGATTTATTCATTTCATCGATTTTCTTCCTATTTTTTATTTTATTTTGTTTTTCTTATTTTTTTTTCAAATTTTTATATTTTCTATTGTTCCGTTGATTTTTCAAATGTTTCTTTTATTTATTTCTTCTTTTATTTTTATTCTATTTTTTTATCTATTTGATGATGATCTATTTTTGATCTTTTTTTCCGGATTTTTCCGATTCTCCAGATTTTTCTTATTCTCCAGATTTTTATCTCACCTTAATTTTTTTTTATTAGTTTAGTTTCTTTAGTTCCTCGGATTTTTCAAATTTCCTATTCTATTATTATTTCCGTTTTTTAATTAAATAACGGATTTTTCTAACTTTGGTTTTCTTCCTAATTTACTCAATGTTATGGTTTCTTCGAAATTTTTAGTTTTTCATATTTCTATTTTCATTCATTTGATCGTCCTTTTTTTTCTCTTAGTACATATTGAACCTGTCGTGTTGTTTTTTTTAAATTTTCTTATATGCCTTTCCGTTTTTCATTTTCCTAAACTCTTTGACTTTTTTAAGTTTTCTGATATTTCTGTTTTATTCGATTTTCATTAAGAAAATCATTTTGAGCTTTTTAGTGGAATGTCTTCACTTGTCATAAGACGAGTTTGTACAATCCCATTGAATTCCACCACTTAATTGTATCTTGACAGATACGTATTTCGACCTCAACATTAAGGCCGTCTTCAGTGTCTCGAACTTGACTCGACTTAAGTTAATTTGCTTACGAATCTGATTTTTACGAATTTTCTTTTTTATTTGGTTCAATTGTTTTTTTTTTAATTTCTCTATATTTTCTTTTTCAAAATTCGTGATATTTTAATTTTTTCGAGTTTTTATCCTATTTGTATTTTAGATTTTTCTTATTTTTCTATTTTTCTCTTGTGATCTTTTTTTCTGATTTTTTCTGTTGTTTTAGTTTTTCCTATTTTTCAGAATTTTATCCCTCCTAAATTTTTTATAAATTTTTCTCTTTAGTATGATTTCTTAAGTTTCTCTGATTTTTTCTGTTCCTGTTCAACTGACGACGGCATTTTTCGCCTCTTTCAGTCTCTATGACAAGCTGAAACGGGTTTTGCCTTGTACTATCCGACGAATCGGTGTTTATTACACCTTTTTCAGGGATTTACAAGACACAAAACCCGTTTTAGAATGTCATAAAGACTAAAAGAGCCGAAAAATACCGTCTTCAATAATCAATCATAGTCACAATAAAAATATCCTGTTCCATTATTTTGTTGTTGGTTTATTTTGTATAATTGGATTTTTCTAAATTTGGCTTTTCTTCCTAATTCTACTCGATGTTCTAGTTTCATCGATATTTTTAGTTTATCCTATTTTTTCCGATTTTTTATCGTTTATCGATTTTATCGTTTTTATCGTCCTTTAAGTACATTGTTGTTTTTTTTCTGGTTTTCTGAAATACCTGTCTGTTTATTTATTTTCCGAAAATCTGATTTTGCTTATTTAAAATTTCTATTTTTTTTAGTTATTTGATTTACGATATCTGATCTCGAATTTCGGGTTTCGTATTTAGAATTTTGGACTTAGGATTACGGATCTCGAATTTCAGATTCCGGATTTCGGATTTCGGATATCTGTTGAACCAAAACTGTTTTTTATTTCTCTGATTTTTCTTTAAGAAAAAATATATTTCTAATTGGGTTTGGGTTTCGGATTTCGTGTTTTGAATTTCGGATTTCTAATTTTGGTAATCTTCCTAATTTCACTCAATGTTCTAGTTCATTGATAATTTTAGTTTTCTCTATTCCTATTTTGATTTTTTTTATCGTTCTTATTTTGCTTAGTACATATTAAACTTGCCATGTTTTTTTTCTGATATACCTTTCTGTTTTTTTTTTTAATTTTTCAAACATCTTCGACTATTTTGATCTTTTATTTCTCATTTTATTCATGATTTTCCCTTTTCTTTATTTTCCTTATGTATGTGTATCTCTATGTTTCTCTGTTTTTTTTCTATTTTCATTTTCATTTGTTTAAAAAAAAAAATCTGTTTATTTTGTTTCCATTTTTGTTTTTTTATTCATTAGATTTTTTTTCCATTTTCGAATTCATTTGTTTTAGTTTATTTTTCTCATTTTATCTTCCTAATACTTTTTAAATTTTTTTCTTTCGTTTTTTATCTATTTTTTAAGTTTTACTATTTTTCTTGCGTGATCTATTTTCTGATTTCTGATTTCTGATTTCTGATTTCTGATTTCTGATTTCTGATTTCTGATTTCTGATTTCTGATTTCTGATTTCTGATTTCTGATTTCTGATTTTTGCCTTTCTCGTATACTAAGTATACGGTAAAGGCTATATGATCGCTCCAAAAACAAACTTTTTATAGAAGGCCCGGAGACCCATAGTGTTATATACCAATCGACTCAGTTCGACGAATCGAGGTGATGTCTGTGTGTGTGTATGTGTGTGTGTGTATGTGTGTGTGTATGTGTGTGTGTGTGTGCGCAAAACCACTCAAAAAATGTCACTCATTTTTCGGGCACTTATCCTCAATCGATTTGCTCGCAACAAGTTGCATTCGACGCAGAATCCTGTCCCATTGTTTCCTATTTGAAATTGGCCAGATCGGACTGTGGGATCAGAAGTTATGGCCAAAATACAAATTCATACGAAAAAATCGCGTAAAAAATGTCACTCATTTTCGGGCACTTACCCTCAACCGATTTGCTCGCAACAAGTTGCATTCGACGCAGAATCCTGTCCCATTGTTTCCTATTTGAAATTGGCCAGATCGGACTATGGGATCAGAAGTTATGGCCAAAATACAAATTCATACAATAAATCGCGTAAAAAATGTCACTCATTTTTCGGGCACTTACCCTCAACCGATTTGCTCGCAACAAGTTGCATTCGACGCAGAATCCTGTCCCATTGTTTCCTATTTGAATTTGGCCAGATCGGACTATGGGATCGAAAGTTATGGCCAAAATACAAATTCATACGAAAAAATCGCGTAAAAAATGTCACTCATTTTTCGGGCACTTACCCTCAACCGATTTGCTCGCAACAAGTTGCAATCGACGCAGAATGTCTCATATTTTCTTATTGAAAATTGGCCAGATCGGACTATGGGCTTAGATGTTATGGTCAAATTACTATTTATTGTGAAAAAGAGTTCGAAAAAGTCTAGCTCACTTTTTTAGCACTTAGACTTCATCTATTGACGCTCGCAACAGATTGCATTCGACGCAGAATCTTGTCCCATTGTTTTCTATTGAAAATTGGCTAGATCGGACTATGGGATCGGAAATTATGGCTGAAACACCATTTTTGCCTTTTTCTACGAAAAGGCTGTATGTTCGCTCCAAAACCAAACTTTCACAGAAGGCCTGGAGACTCATAGTGTTATATACGTATAAGCTCGATGAACTGCGATGATGTCTCTGTGTGTGTGTGCGCGCACCAAAAGTGCGAAAAGTTTAGCTCACTTTTTTGGAACTTATCCTCAACCGATTTAATTCCAACTATAGATAGTAGAATATATAGATGAGCGAAAGCATGGCTGAGTCGATTTTTCTGCCCGTGCACACGCACATATGACGTCACAGCCCTTAACGTTTCCATTGAAATCGTGACGTCATGCTCGTTTGGAGACACGTTTGACAGTTCGTTTGGAGACAGAGGATTTATCTTCACTCATCTATATACAGTATACCCCCGCTGATCCGACAAATGTATGGCCGGACTAGCGGGGTTTCTCTCGTTAATCCGACTGTCAAATCCATACAAATGAATCAAAACAAAATAACAGCACAAATTTGAAAACTGACAGCATAATGTGTTTAAATGGGTGTTGATACTTTTTAATCCGGAAAATTCTGAATTAGCGAGATCCGGACTAACGAGTCGTCGGACTAGCGAGGTCCGGATAAGCGGGGGATACTGTATTCCACTATCTATAATTCCAACAAGTTTCATTCGACGTGGAATCCTGTCGTATTGTTTTCTATTGAAAATTTGGACCATGGGCACAGAAATTATGGACAAAATATACTATGTGTTATAAAAAAGCGAATAAAAAAGTCTAGCTGACTTTTAATGGACTTACCCTCAACCGATTTACTCACAACAAATTGCATTAGATGCGGAATCCTGTTCTATTTAGAAAGTTGGCCAGATTGGAAATTATGGCCAAAATACTTTTTGCCTTTCTTGTGCAACAAAGTTGTACCGAAAGGCTATAATTTCTTTCCGAAAACGAACTATCGGATGCTTCCACACTGATACACTTCCCTTCCTCTTCATACGGGAGTTTGGTAGAAAGACGGTCATGAGATTTATATCATAACAAATATTGCCCTCCGCTCGCTTGATGGGAATGACATTTTCGTTTTCTTTTGTGTAGTCGGAGCTTCAGTTCAACTTACATCCAAAAGTGATATCCTTAAAATATATGACTGGGTAAAATAAAACAAATTCTTATTAGCATATTGTAGATCAAGCTGAAAACCGAACCGAGGTTTCGCGACAATCGCATTTTCTCGCATTTCCGGATGTTGCAACTGCATCGCGAGTAGTGCGCAACTGTGCCATAGTCGGGCACCACTCGCGATGCAGTCGCGACATCCGGGAATGGGACAAAATATGATTTTCGGTTTTCAACTGGATCTACTATATCTTTGCCATAAATAATCTGATTTTCATAGAACGGACAAAGAAATTTGTCTGTTTTTACTCCTAGCTACTAGCTCATCTATTTTCAAGAACATACATTTTACGAAGGTCGAGAAAGGCACCATCACCGCTAGGTGGATTAATCTGGGTTTTGATTTTTGATTTTTGATTTCTGATTTCTGATTTCTGATTTCTGATTTCTGATTTCTGATTTCTGATTTCTGATTTCTGATTTCTGATTTCTGATTTCTGATTTCTGATTTCTGATTTCTGATTTCTGATTTCTGATTTCTGATTTCTGATTTCTGATTTCTGATTTCTGATTTCTGATTTCTGATTTCTGATTTCTGATTTCTGATTTCTGATTTCTGATTTCTGATTTCTGATTTCTGATTTCTGATTTCTGATTTCTGATTTCTGATTTCTGATTTCTGATTTCTGATTTCTGATTTCTGATTTCTGATTTCTGATTTCTGATTTCTGATTTCTGATTTCTGATTTCTGATTTCTGATTTCTGATTTCTGATTTCTGATTTCTGATTTCTGATTTCTGATTTCTGATTTCTGATTTCTGATTTCTGATTTCTGATTTCTGATTTCTGATTTCTGATTTCTGATTTCTGATTTCTGATTTCTGATTTCTGATTTCTGATTTCTGATTTCTGATTTCTGATTTCTGATTTCTGATTTCTGATTTCTGATTTCTAATTTCTGAAAACATTCGAAAAGCAAGAGACATAAATCAAAGCATGTACTGAAAACCCCACGTGAATTGAATCGCACGAATTCCAAGAATGGAAAAGTTCAGGTACTTGTTCCACCCAACCCAGTTGGCAGCCCAGAATCGCCGAAGAGAAGAGCAAAATCACTAACCGGCAAAATGCTAATAAAAACAATGTGCTGCTTATTTTATAAACCTGCACCCGTGTGCGGCCTTTGATCTATCAGGAATCTTCTCCAGCTTGGTAGCTGCGAGGCCTTTCCGGGCATTCAGGTGGAAATGCAAACCATCCGGAGAAAACTGATGGAATGCGGCGCACCGGTCTCATTCGTTTGGTTTCGTATCGGAAATCACGTTCTTCGATCCAGCATCGCACAGTCAGTGGCGTCTTCGCTATTTATCATCGAAAGGTCGAAAATGTAATACGTACCTACAAGTTGTTATCGTTTACAGAGATGGAGAACGCAGAACGATGCTGAGCAGACTTTTTATCAGATTTGTAAGCGTTTTATTGCCTTTTGATTCGAAGCCTCTGTTCTACAATGGAACTCAAATCGAGCATGATGGAACCAATAAATCAGATTTTTTTCTCTGTTGAGGATCTCTTGAAAAATAAAACCATTTTCGCAGACAAATCTCGCACCGTACTTCCAGATTAGACTTTCAATTCAAAACCCTGCTCGACAAGTGCCATTTAGATCTCCGGGCTCTCTATGGGCAACAATGTTTTGATGAACTTTGAAGCATGCTCGCGCACTCTTAAATACCATTTTAAGCAGTTATTCAAGTCTCGACTCTCTCAGCGCGAAGCAATGAGCCATCCGGCCGGCGAGGGATTCGCGTTCTCGTTACGAAAGAAGCGCACACTAATTTCTGCTTCACGAGTTATTCAACCTTCTTTCGAGACCTCCTCCTGCCTATTTCTACTCATTTTTTTTTGCATAATAATTCCTCTCGATTTCCTCGCATTCGTGGTTCATTTGCCGCTCTAGTCGGGGTCTGGGCATCATTCCGATCCTCGAAGCAACGAACAACGGCCAAGCGGCTGGTTGATAAAGTGCCTCGGTGAATGTGTGAAGCATCATCGTTTTGTAACCGAAACCGCTACACATAGGTTCGCTACATGCCGCCACACTCATTGCTTGCTTGCTGGCTCATCTAAATATGCTCTTCTTGTTAGATTTATGCAGCCAGCTCTGGGAGGGGGCTTCGTGCCGTCGCGGCTCCGCGCGGTGTGTGCTTTATTGCGCTGGCAAATGCCAAACACAGAACAACTACGGAGAGCGTCATACTATGAGATGTTGGTGATCGTCGTCTCCCAACCAGACAACGGCTTGCAAACGGTGGAGTGTACCCACACTTTCTTGGAGAAGGTCTTCGTAATAAATTATTGCCAGTTTTGAACGATGTCGAAAGGGCGATGGGGAACGAACCTGAACTGGGACGGAAATAATTGATTGGACATTTTTTAGACCGTTTCAGCAGCGTTTTCAGCAGATGAAATGAATTATAATTCAAAATGGTTTTTAATTTAGACAATGGCTAAAAAGACTTGGTCAGTTACATGACGAACTACTTCGACAAATACTCAATGACTTCGATGCTCAATAACATTAGATCTGTCGATATTCTTGTTTTATCTTGCTTTATGTTTCTTTAACTCTTTAAATCACAGACTCAGTAGCATTCATCTGTGACTTCAAAGTCCCTCACCAAAAAAATAAAGCAGTAACCATTTCCGAAACATGTGCAAATATCCGATATGGGCGGCAATTGCATGCCAGATTAAGCCCCCAACGAGCAATATCATTATTTTGTAAAGAACGTGGAAAGTCGTCGCTTTATTAAACTTACCTCATCCAATGCCATCACTAGAAACGTAGGCAAGCATGCAGGCAGATATTTTGGTTGCACATACGGTGGGAATTTTTCCGATTAACAATTGCGTCAGCTCTGTCATCGTCGTCATATCGAACGAAAAACGAGAGTGGAAATATGGGAACAAACACCAAAGCTTGTGAAGAACTTTATGTTTGCGACTATTGAGCATAAACAGTTTGATACGATCGCTTTGTGGACTTTTACTTTTCACCGGCACCTAAATGCTAATGCCGGCTGCGGAAACCTGATGATGGTGCTCTGTTTTTTTTATTCCGTTGTGTTGTTTATGCCATTGATGATGATATGATAGCGCATTGTGGGAACATTACCATCGCAGATTTTGGATTCAATAGGAAATGCGCTGTCACAGTCAGCCACTGTAATCTTTTGCGTCGTAGTCATCATAAAAGTTTCATGTTTTAATGCTGTCCGCCACCAACCATTATGGATGGCGTCATCAGTTTATATCACTATGAGAGTCGCCGAGTGGCGAATCCCGGAATAAAATGCGGACAAAATCTTCCTAATTTTCATATGCATAGACGTCATTCGCATTCCTGCGAAATATGCTTCCAGAAGCAATTAAAAATCTCAAAACATTTGATGCGTCCGACCACTTTGAGACACGTGGCCTTTGTTTTCCTAAAAGAAAATCTTGATCTTGTTTGTCAGTATTCTGATGTTTATCCCAATTCAAGAAGGTACAATGCGAAACAATGAACCCTCACCTCGTCAGCGAGCTTGGCAGTCAGTCGTGTGGCTTAATCTTGACTCAATTATCGCGTGTTTAAACATTTCGAGCATCATCGTCTGCGTAGAGAGGATATAGGATGTGGGGCCCCGACCGGCGCTATGCATCTCAACGCCAGATGAAACAAAGAAAACCAAAAAAAACCTCATGGGGGTGAAGCAAGACGAATCGCAGCCCAGCCATGCCGCCACCCGCCTTTTTCGCGCCTTGCTCGCTGGGCGAATTACGATGCTGGGAGACCCTGCGGAGGGGTCGGATCATTTTTACGCAATTTCCGCATGCAATTGAGATTACAGTCAAGCACGCGACACGATGTCAATGGCGGTGGAGCATCAGCGTGTTGCAGACCAGTTTGTATTTGGTAGATGATCAGAGATGATGAGCGCAGCCTTCATTGGGTAAGTGGAGTGGCCCGTACTTTTTTGGATAAGGTAATTTACGTTTCTTTTTGGGGATAATTGCTCGATTGGTGTTGTTCAAAAGGCATCAAATCCACCTTATCTTCTTCTTCTTCGTATTGGCATTATATCCCCCACTGGGACATTGCCGCCTCGCAGCTTAGTGTTGATTTAACGCATCTACAGATATTAACTGCAAGGTTTCTAAGCCGCAAGGTACCATTTATGCATTCGTATATCATGGGGCTAACACGATGATACTTTTATGCCCAGGGAAATCGAGAAGATTTCCAATCTGAAATTTTTCTAGACCGACACCGGGAATCGAATCCAATTACTCTTAGTATAGTCTTGCTTTGTAGCCGCGCATCTTACCGCTCCACCTCATATCACCAATAACAATATCAGCAAATGATGCTCGGTATGTAACCTTATTCAATAGATGGTTATAGGAGTAAATAGGGGAATGGTTCGCCACTTCATCTCATAGCTCCTATTTCCATCCCATCAAAAACAAAGCAATGGAAAGGAATTTGATTTGTTTATTATTTTTGTGATTTTTTTCAGCAGTGAGCACGCGTGTTGACAAAAAGAAGCGACGAATTTGGTGCCGTATTTCTTTGTTTAGCGATGAGATGGATATATGTACAGTGAGATTGAGATCGGAACAGTTCCCCTAAATGGTACACTCTAAAACATTTAACCAACTCGTTACACGTAAAATGAGAAAATAACCCTGAAAATTTAAATTTTTTAATAAGTCAGCATTGGATACGAACTTTTGAATTTTAAATATGTTGAAAAATCAAAAAGAATCATAAATTCAAGAAACTATTTGATTGGAAAAAAACTTAATAAATAAACTCTAAAAATCAAAGTGTGAAATTGATAAAATCATGAATTAAACATTGTTTATACCCAAACGGGGTTTAGATCGATTTTAGAAAACAATATAGTGATTTTGAGCGAAAACAAAAATTTGGGTTGTAGAGGGTTAATTATGGTAGAAGTAAAGTTTACTAACTTACAAAACTAAAATTTTGACTTGTAACATGACAATATTGGAGGTTTTCCATAAACCTTAAATTATCGGCGGGCACAACGACTCTGCTTTCCCGGAGCAAAATCCACATCGACAAGCTGATTGAAATGAGGAAACCAGATGATGGTGCAGAGATCTAAATCATTCCACACTCGGTGCAGAATCAAGTTAAATAATTATATTGTGCACTACCGGGATTTTGAGAACTACGAAACGGAACTGGATGAACAAGGTGAAGGAAGAAGTAATTCAACTTCCTTGAACTCACCATCCGTTGAACCTCAAGACCAGACCAGGGCTTTTCTACTCTACTACTACCTATACCTCTCTCCTATGCAATGGTTCGGTTGATGGTCTGTTGACCACATCGCACACAGTCCGCTGCCGATGACATTCTGATTCTGGCTGTCGAGAACCGGAACCAGCACGAACAAGAATTCAAACCCAAGCAGGTGGCAGTACCGTTCACCGAGGCATCGATACACCAACGGGTCACTTTTGCATCATGCTGTCGGGAAAGGAATATCAATATAAGGAAACGGCCTGACGCTATCGAACATCCCAGCGTGCAGCTTGATCCCTGCCGAGGTACCCTACAAGATAGGTCGGTCATGTTTCTGAAACACCTTTTTAAAAATCCAAAAATTCAATCGGATAAAGAAAGTTCCCAGCACAAAAAAAGCGATCTGAATCACCACATTCCTGAAAGGTGAACTGGATAAATGGGTTTTAATATCATCAAGACGGGTCCTAATTCCTGAAACGGTTTTAGTCACTTGACAGGCAAACTAAGCTCAAGAAGCAACTAGAATCTACCGGCTTGCAAAATGTTGGTCTTGGTGGTCATATGGTTACCACTTCTGCCTCATACGCAAGAGGTTGTGGGTTTAATCCCAGGGCCATTCCATACTTCCTACTTTGTATCTTTCCATATATTTCTTATGTTCATGTTCTAGCGATCGCTGGAACTGTAAATGGGCTTTCGTACCGTTTCCATCTGCTATCATAAACCATCAACTTGACTAGTTCCAACAGGTATTGCTTTTCTCACCAAAGAATAGACTACCGTGCAAATTTGTCGAAGTACCAAAACATCGTCCAATTGTATAGAAATTAGCGAAAGCACAATCCAAATAATCATTCTTGCACCTTCTGTCACATCCCAAAAAGCTCTTTCTTGCAGTGGAGACTTCTTCTTCTTATTGGCATTACATCCCCACACTGGGAAAGAGCCGCCTCGCAGCTTAGTGTTCATTAAGCACTTCCACAGTTATTAGGCTGCGAGGTTTCTAAGCCAAGTTACCATTTTTGCATTCGTATATCATGAGGCTACCACGATGATACTTTTATGCCCAGGGAAGTCGAGACAATTTCCAATCCGAAAATTGCCTAAACCGGCACCGGGAATCGAACCCAGCCACCCTCAGCATGGTCTTGCTTTGTAGCCGCGCGTCTTACCGCACCCCTAAGGAGGGCCCGTAGTAGAGACGTCATCCACATATGGAGAAACTAGTGCTAAATTTGCAATAACTGTTAGAATTTGAAATGAACGAAAAAGCTCGTTCCGGCATCCAATTAGAATTACACCTCCCTTTCATTACTATCACATTGGCGACCCGCAAGACCAACCTCTGCCATAGAACCCTAACCCCCACATTCTAATCAAATTTCACATGAACTCGTGGCGAGTGCAGAGGTGTTCTCGGCTTGCAGTGGCATCATCAATTCCTTCCCATCCCCTCACGGTCGAGGACGTGGCTAGCGCCGTCATCGACCATTTACAATACTAGAGCTCTCGGACTGTGCACGATGAGGTTGGAGTGCAAATCCCATGCTTCCATTTATTGGTTCCTTGTGCAATTGCGATTGTTCTGGTTAATCACGGAGTAGCATGCTCATACCCAAACGGCTTGCAAAATGTTTGGCTTAAGCCGATTTTGGAACAAAATTAGGGTTAATAACCAAGAAAACGTAATAGCGCATTTTACCCAACCGGTATATTCAAAACTTCAAAACTTCCCCTTGTTTTCAAAACTTCAGCGAGAACTTCTTTTGGTCACCGTGTTCGCGGAACTAATGTTACTGAAAGGAGTTTGTTACAGTGAAAAATTCACCAAAATCTCAACAGCCGAATTTTTTGGTGAACTGATTACCGATTTTCTGTGATTTTTTTGTTGTTGTTCAACTCAAAACCACCGAGATTCTGAAAAATTATATACCGAACAGATCTGCTGTAGAGGCTTCGGTTAAATTTTACAGAAATCTGCGATTTATTTCAATTATGTAAATGCAAAAAAACATCCAGCATGGATGTTATATTTTCTGACAATTGTCTGAATATTAGGAACGGTAAACGATGGTTCTGTCTTTTCAAACAGTCGATAATAATATTTCAGATTTCCTTGTAAAAATGTTGTGGGATGCTGCTTAAAATGCCGGCTTATTGATATCCAACACTCGTTGACTTAATTAAAGCTTGCTAGAGTCGCATCTGCCTTACTCGATATTCTCTAAGTTGAAGTAATTTTCCAATGCATTTTTACCTCGGTAGCTCGATGTTGTCAGAAAAAGTACATGCACGATACAGTTGGAAGTTAGAAGTTAGAAGTGAAGAATGAGAAGGGAAAAGTTAGAAGTGAAAGGTTAGAAGTGAGAAGTTCTAAGTGAAAAGTGGAAAGTGAGAAGTGGAAAGTGAGGAGCGAGAAGTGAGAAACGAGAAGTGAGATATTTAAAGTGAGAAGTGAAAAGTTAGAAGTGAGAAATTTCAAGTGACAAGTGGAAAGTGAGAAGTGAGAAATGAGAAGTGATGAATGAGAAATGAGAAGTGAGTAGTGCAAAGTAAGAAGTGAGAAATGAGTAGTGGGAAGTGAAAAATTTGAAAGTGAGAAATGAGCATTTCGAAGTATGAAGTGAGTAGTCAGAAGTGAAAAGTATGATAGGAGAAGCGAGTAGTGAAAAAATAAAAGTTAGAAGTAAAATGTGATAAGTGAGAAATGAGAAATCAGAAGTGAGACATAAAAAATTATAAGTGAGAAGTGAAAAGTGAAAAATGAGAAGTGAAAAGTGGAATATGCGAAGAGAGAAGTGAGGAATAAAAAGTGAGAAGTGAAAAGTTAGAAGTGAGATGTAAGAAATTCGAAGTGAGAAATGAGATGTATTAAGTGTGAGGTGAGAAATTAAAAAATAGAAGTGAAAAGTGAGAAGTGAGTAGTAGGAAAAGGAGGTAAGATCCGAATTGTGAGAAAAGAGAAGTAAGATGTAAGTAGTGAGAAGTGAAAAGTGAGAAATGAGGAGTGATAAGGAAGTAAAAAGAAGTGAGAAGTGACGACCGAGGAACAAGAAGTGAAAAACTAGATTCTTCTCTTTCCTTCCCCCCCTGTCTTATGAAACTTGTTGCGAGAAAATCCGCTGATGATTACTATACAAAAAGTTGTCTGATGTTTTTTCTTAGCACACACTTACACACACACATGCACTCACATACACACATACATACGCTCGGATAGACAGACATTTGCTCAGCTCGTCAAGCTGAGTCGATTGGTATATAAGACTATGGGTATCCGAGGCTTCTATAAAAAGTTCATTTTCGTAGTGAAATGGTAGCCTTTCGGTACAACTTTGTTGTACGAGAAAGGCAAAAAAACATTGTTTTTCCCCCCTTGGATTTTTTTTCAAAAGCAAAAAAATGTCTTTTCAAAAGTAGTGACAATGCGTATTAATTAATGCAAAAACCGGAAAAATAAAGAAAAATGCGATCTAGAGTGGTGTTTTGACCTTTCTAATGTGATTTTTTCAATACATTTTATGATGAACGAGTCGACTAGTCGAGTCAAGTACGAGACACTGAAGACGGCCTTACTGTTGAGGTCGAAATACGTATCTGTCAAGATACAATTAAGTGGTGCAATTCAATGGGATTGTATTAACTCGTCTTATGACAAGTGAAGACATTCCACTAAAAAGCTCAAAATAATTTTCTTATCTGTATGAAGATATTAAGTTATTTGTTCCGCATAAGTTACTACCATTTGCATTGATGATCCCACAAAAAGACCGCAATATGAAAGAAAAAAAGAAAATCAACGATTGACGGCAATCGAACAGAGCGAAAAATGGTTATCACTGTCCAGACTGTTTTTCTTTCCCGAAAAGCGATTTTTCCCCGAAGATCCCCCCTGAGATTGAGTGAGCCATTACGATCCAATTTGCCGTCCATTTTTTTCGATTTGTCTATTTTTTTCAGTTTGACAAATCCAAATTTGTATATACAAATCTTCCAACTTGTATAATTTGTCCAATTTGTTCAATTGGTCAAATTTTGACAATTAATCAAATTTGTCAAATTTGTCCAAATTGTTGAATTTGTCGAATTTGTCCAATTCGTCAAATTTATCCACTTTATCCAATATTTCCAAAAATGTTCTTTTTGTCCAATTTGTCAATTTTGTTTAACATTAAAAAAATGTATAAAATTTGTCGGATTTGTCCTATTTGTGAAGTTTGTGCAATTAATCAACTAGTTTCAAATTTGTTAAATGTTTCAGATTTGTATAATTTATCAAACCTGTCGAATATGTTCAATCAATAATTTCCCCAAATCTATCCAATTCAGCCAGTCTGGCCAAATTTGTTCAATTTGTCCAAGCTTTCAATCTTTCCAATTTGTCCACTTTGTCTTATTTGTTCATTTTTTCTGTTTGTCTAAATCGCTCCATTTGTCAATTTTGCATACTTTGAAAAAAATATCAAAATTTCTCAATTTGTCATATTCATCCAATCCGTTCAGTTTCTCCAATTTGTTCTATTTGCCTAATTTATAATATTCATTCAATGTGCTTAATTTGATCAAATAACAGTTTGTCAAATTTGTCCCATTTTGTTCAATTTTTCTAATTTCGTCTAACTTATAGTATACAGAACTTATTAGAATTTGGTCTAACTTGTTGAATTTTCCAATCTGTCCAATTTGTCCAAATTGTAAATTTGTCCAATTTTCCCAGCTTATCTGATTCATCCAATTTTACCAATTTTATTGTGCTCAATTCGTCTAACTTGTTCAATTTTTGAATTTTTTTTTGTCCAATTTGTCCAAATTGCCCAATCTGAGGTTTGTTCACCCAGTGCTGAAAACCTAAATAATATGGAAAAAATATTGTCCAATTTGTAAAATTTACCCAATTTATCCAATATTCCCAAAAATGTTCTATTTGTCCAATTTGTCAATTTTGCATAATTTATAAAAAATATAAAAAAATTAAGACTTGTCTTATTTGTCTCATTCGTTCAGTTAATCCAATATATCAGTTCGATGCAATTTCTTCAATTAATCAATGAGTTTTCCATTTGTAAAAGTTTTCAAATTTGTATAATTTATTAAACATGTCGAAAATGTCCAATCCGCCTGATTTTCCACCTATCTATCCGATTTAGCCAATTTGACCACATTTGTTAAATTTGTCCAAGATTTCAATCTGTCCAATTCGTTAACTTTTACAATTTATCCAATTTGTCCACTTCTTTGTTTTATTTGTCTAAATCGCTCAATTTGTCAATTTTGAATAATTTTAACTTAATGAATAGATAAAAAGGAACATTTTGTACGTGTGTAATAATAATCTTTACACAGAGAAATTGAGTGAAAAAATATCATAAAGAAAAATGTTGGCCAAATGGATCAATCAAGGTAACTCATTTTGCACTCACCGCATCAACGGCGGCTCCGTATAGGTACGCATATTTCTATTCGTGTGTGTTTGATAGAACATGTCTATGGTGCGATCTGCTCATTTCATAACGGCAGTTTTTGCTTATTGATTGGTCCATTCGTTTCAGAGTTCGAAGTAGGCCGTGATTATGAACGGAAGAAGTTTTGATTTTTGGCAAGATTTTTTTGCTGAAGTTTTGCTGGCATTTTTACTAGTGCTATCCATCCGGGATATGGTTACGCGAGTGATACATAATTCAATTTGCCGCACATATGAAAACGTTAAAAAAACGCAGACTTAACAGAAAAATGTAATGTTAGTAAGTGTAATGGAAAGGATACCGTGTTGAATGTGCTTGTGATGCGCAAAAAATCAAATGCATTTTACTCGGCAGACAACAGACGGATCTACAATCAGCATTGCCCAGGATAAGCCGGTGAGGATGTTCCAATCTTCTTACACTACACTACTTGCCTTATTTATACACACATTAGTTTTTAGAATTTATGAGGTACACTGGGGCAAGTTACCCCCGTTAATTGGGACTTGAAACCGCACTATTCCATTAAGAACACGGACGTATTACCAATTATAGAACAGCTGCCCTTGCGAGAAAGCTGTCCCATAACCAGCTAATAACGGTGGCATATGAGTCAATTCTCCGTATCCATCGAATCCTACTTTAGCAATATTTCACATCTTTTCTCTCTACCCAACTATGTGTATCGAAATTGAACAACAGTCGATCGCGTTTGAATCACAAACATGTGCTTCTGCCTGTCGTATTGAGGCGGGTTTGCTTCTGCTACGACAATAGAGGCTTGTTTGCAGCCGTTTGATCATTTATTCATCCATTAGAACTCATTTGTTGATCAAAATCATTATCATATCAGGGGAAGGGAATTTAATTCCTTTTGCTCTTTTTTCGTTTCAGAGAGCGAGCAAAGGCGCTTAAACCTAGGCTATTAGCCAGGGCAAGGCTAATACCTTCGCCCCATCCGAGGAAAATCATCGGCAAGGATAATGGAGTGACATAAATTTCTTAGCAAAGTCACTCCCAACGTATTTCCACAAAATTTTTATCATTTTCTTTTAATGATACTCCTAAAACACATACCCTACCACCATCCAATTCCTTGACATCTATGAGGGGCGTCGGTGAGTCGCTGGCCTCTCGTTAAGTAGATGTCATATCATCATTTCCTTCCCTTTCCTAGTAACGGAGAAGATGGGCGTGGCCGGCAATGATAGCTTTCATGTTTTATCATTTTGGACCCCCAATTGGATTTCCATTGAATCCCAAATGGAAATCCATAAGCAATTGGGGTAAGAAAGGTAAAGAATATACATGACAGCTATCAGTATGCAATCTACGAAATACTCCGTTACAACGCAACGCAACGCATTGATTGGTCCATTCGTTTCAACATTTTCGTCAGACGCAATAATTCTGAGCGCTCCTAAATTTACTGCCCTGAATATAAAATCTGAGGCAAGAAAGCGAAAACTTCCCCAAAATGTCACATGTCGTTCGACATTTAAATGAAATTTTGGCCCTCACATCAGAATGAACAGATTTTCAGCAATGCCTTGTTAGAGATAGTTTTAATCACATTTAAGCGCAACATGAATTGATATCTCACTTCTGATAAAAGTTCTCATAAAATCATACAAATATATGCAAATATATACAACAATAATAATGACAATCAGACTATTTTAGTACTTTGAAACACTGAGTTGTTGATTTTTTTTTCGCGCCAATGGGTAAATAAAGAAAAATCAAATCAAAAAATCTATTTAATTCGACATCTGGTCTGGCACCATTATCTAAAAATTTGAAAAACAAACTCTTTCAGATATCCGAAAAAAAATACTGATCATTATCACTTCATTCACAAATTGAAAAAGATAGATGTTAGCATCATTCTTAAAGTTAATTGATAAAAGTCATAGATATTGGATTTAGGATAATCGAGTTCAGAGATGATGAGGTTCCACTTGTAGTTTAGACTTAAAAAATGTTCAGAAATTTCAATAAATTATAGGAGAAAACATACCAAAAGATATGAAGAAACCACAATTTTTAAATTGTCTCGCAGTATATGATTCTTTACCTTATAGTGTCCATATTTGTGCTAACAAAAAAGATTTTAAACCATAGGAGCGCACATGGTCCACATAAGTTACTGCAACTCATATGTCAGTGAGTCACAATCAAGTTGCAGCAACCATTTTTGTCTGACTTGTGCTGCTCGTGAAGAAGATTCTGGCTGCCTTTAGCAGAAATAACGCATGTTAGTAAAAAATCCAGAGAAATACCTGTTTTTTTTTATTTCGACATAAGATGAATATTATGGACGTCGGATGAAAAATGTATAAGACAGTTTCCCTACTATTATTTTACAGATTAATTTTCAGATGCTACATTTGTTCAGGAGAAATTTGGAATTACTGTGTTAGTTATTTATTGTTTATTATTATTGTAATAATCATCCGACATATTAATTCGTTACTTTCGAAAGATTTTTTTTGCTGTAGTGAATCGACTTTGATTTCTGAGCTATAGAATTTTAAAGGCGTCTTCAACTCAACTATTTTTCAGATTTTCTATGAATTTCCGGTCTTTCAACTGTCAAAATCGCCGTTTTTCGATTTATCGAGATTTCAGTTAATTTTCGAACTTTTCGATTTATTTTTAGTACATATGTGCAGAATCTGCGCAAAGTTAAAACCGCAAACAGCGCAGAAATGACGCAACAAAAACCCCAAAACAGAACAGAAAACAAATGACCAGATCACAATCACATACTTCGGAACCAGTTTATGCCGGAGCAGCGACTGAATTTCCCCGCAAATGACCAACTGGATTGACCTTTCGTTCTCACGACCATTCTATGGCACGGCGCATCATACTCTCAAACGGAAGACCCACATTCAGCTGCGAGTGAGTTCTTTATTTTCGCTTACTCGCGAATTCTTCCCTGTGTTGAGTTGAGGAGCGTTTGCAAGACATCAAACATACGCACCAGAGAAGCTTTAAACATTTACGACCAATAGGAATGTTGCCCGGGAAACCAGCTGAAATATTACGGCCAGAAAACGATGCTGTTTGCCACTGACATCATAATGGGAAAGAAAAATTGTTTCCTAGATCACTAAATTAATTCCACACGCAATTTAATGGCCCACATTTAGGGGGACGAACGCATTCAAGACCCAGTGCGAGTTGCGTAGTTCGCGATGATTTTGATGAACACTCATCATCATCATCATCGTGACGATTGAACTTTTGAGCTTTTGTGCGCGTGGCTCCGACTTCGGCGAAGGCCAGTTTGCTAAATAATAACGGTTTTCCACACACCGTCGCCGCCCGCCCCCGGCCAGCACACTGATAACCCACTTTTCAGCGGTAGGAGTTCCTTCCTCGGTCGCTTTTGCCAGAAGTCGTTGATTGCGATATTTGCGATTACCCAACCAACAACGTGTGCTCCGGGCGGTTACGATTGGGAAAAGCTGGTTTTTCGAAATGGGTCATGGAAGCCTACGCCGCCGCCGCGCCGACCGATGCCGATGGGAGGCGGTTTCTGCGAGCTGGTTTCGGAAAGGGGTTCGTCGTTTGCTTGTTTTTTATGAGTGCCAATTTGTTTTCCACTGGATAATCGTGGTTGGATAATAGAGGTTTCAGCACAATAGGACAAGCTGTACTTGACGTGCAGTATTTATATTCATTTGATAAGTGTGCTTAGGAGTTCGCTTGCAGAGGTCGCCAGATGTGTGACAACAAGTTTGTTGTGACCTATGGTAAAGTGGCTTTCGAGCAACAATCGATTGCTTTGCGGCACTGGAATGGAAACTGTAGGTAAGGCTAGAGTGAAATGTTGTTCTCTTAAACATATTTCACCTAGTTGGATTTCAACTGTCGTTTGAAGCATTTCGAATGGTAAACTTGTAGGTAAAGGGGTATTATTAGCGGCATTCAGGTATGAAATTTAGCTTCCTTCAATGGAGTTTTTAGAAATTCAGTTTGGTCGTAGGTGAGTCCTTCCACGAACAAAGTATAAATATATATAAAATTGGATTGTTCATCAATAGCCGATGTGTTGGAGTTGCGCTATTGTATCGTTGCTGCTGATATATCATCATACATCTCCTGTCCGTATCATCAGGCATAGTTGCCAAATCATGTACTGTATTGCCAACATCCCCCTCACCGTAAATATGAGTACAACAAAAAAAAAAAACAAATTATACAATTCTTATATAACATCTTGGCATATACAATTCTGTAAGCTTTTAATATAAGAAACATCAGCTTTTTATACAGATACTGTTCCTATGCAGAACTGTATAAAAAATTGCCACCCACTAGTTGGGTGTAACAACATCAGCGCTACTCAAATTCGAAAATGTAATTTGGCCGAAATGGTCATTTGGTCGAAAAAGTCGATTTGGCAAAAAAAATGTCAATTGTCAAACGGAGCATACGACAGTAAAAGTAGTTTGGCTGGATTGGTCATTGGGATGAAAATGCCGTTTGGCCGAAATGATTTTTTGGCGGGAAATGACCTTTGGCCTTAGTGGTCAAACGGCCGAAAAAGTCATTCAATCAATGGGGTGGTCAATGGGGTGGTAGTACCGGTTTGTCTTTGTATCAGGTGTTAGGTCATTGGCCGAATGCCGTTTTGCTGGCTGGGTCGTTAGGTTGAAAAACGTCTTTTTCGGCAAAACGTCCTTTTCGACCAAATGTCCTTTTCGGCAAAACGTTCTTATTGGCCAAATATTCTTTTCAGCCTTATGACTCATTCGGCAAAATGTCCTATTCGGCCAAATGACCCTTTCGGTGCAATGGCATTCGGTCGAACGGTATTCGACCAAACGGCGTTTGTTGAACGCTTTATTGGTTGACGTGACAATTGGAATTTGCCACCGTACAAGGAACGCGGTCTTTTAAGAATCGAACCGCTTGATGTGAGAAGAAGAATCGCCCAAGCAACGTTTGCAGGAAAATTGTTCACAGGTAACACCGATTGTCCTGCTTTGCTGTTCCAAATTCAAATATACGCACTAAAAAGATCGCTTCCGCACCGTAACACCATCTGCCAACCATTAAATCATTGCTTTTCATATTTTGACTACAATGTTTCTGCTGACGTGTTTCAACAACGACTACTAAAAGTTTTCCGTACCGTCGGACTTTTCCACTTATATTTAGAATAGAATAAGTGATATTCATTGAGACAACCATTGTCAGTTGGAGAGTAAATAAATAACAATAACAGTAACAAAAACAATAATAAATTTGGTTAAAATCAGCCCATGAGTTCAGAAGTTAAACTGATTTTTTTTAACAATACACCCCTCTCCATACTCCCTCCTTATAGTTGATATGTGTACAAAATTTTGTTGAAATCGGTCCAGTGGGATTGAAAGTTACAATGAATTGTTCGTTTTCTGAGCCAACCCCTACCCTACCCCTTCCTCTTTTACCTGTGACCCTCCCACCCCTCTTTATTATGTTCATTTAAGGATACAGAAATTGGGTAAAATCGGTCAAGTGGTTCAGAAGTAGTTATTATTATTTATTTATTCAGACTAAGGCCGAAGTGGTATATAAGAGTCTTCTCCATTCGGCTCGGTCCATGGCTACACGTCGCCAGCCACGCAGTCTACGAAGGGTCCGCACGTCATCTTCCACCTGATCGATCCACCTTGCCCGCTGCGCACCTCGCCTTCTTGTACCCGTCGGATCGTTGTCGAGAGCCATTTTCACCGGGTTATTGTCCGACATTCTGGCTACGTGCCCGGCCCACCGCAGTCGTCCGATTTTCGCGGTGTGAACGATGGATGGTTCTCCCAACAGCTGATGCAACTCGTGGTTCATTCGCCTCCTCCACGTACCGTCCGCCATCTGCACCCCACCATAGATGGTACGCAGCACTTTCCTTTCGAAAACTCCGAGTGCGCGTTGGTCCTCCACGAGCATCGTCCAGGTCTCGTGTCCGTAGAGGACTACCGGTCTAATGAGCGTTTTGTAGATGGTCAGTTTGGTACGGCGCCGAACTCTATTCGATCGGAGCTTCTTGCGGAGTCCAAAGTATGTACGATTTCCAGCCCCTATTCGTCTCCGAATTTCTCTGCTGGTATCATTTTCGGCAGTCACCAGTGAGCCCAAGTACACAAATTCTTCTACCACCTCGATTTCGTCACCACCGATGCCATTTCGCGGTGGGTGGCTCAAATTATCTTCTCTTGAACCTCTTCCTATCATGTACTTCGTCTTCGACGTGTTGATGACTAGTCCGATCCGCTTGGTTTCCCTCTTCAGTCTGATGTAGGCTTCCTCCATCTTCTCAAAGTTACGTGCCATAATATCTATGTCGTCGGCAAAGCCAAATAGCTGGACGGACTTATTGAAAATTATACCACTCGTGTTAATCCCTGCTCTTCGTATTACCCCTTCCAAAGCGATGTTGAATAGCAGACACGAGAGACCATCACCTTGCCGTAACCCTCTGCGGGTTTCGAAGGGACTCGAGAATGCCCCTGAAACTCGAACTACGCACATCACCCGATCCATCGTCGCTTTGATCAACCGTGTCAGTTTATCCGGAAATCCGTTTTCGTGCATAAGCTGCCATAGCTGGTCCCGATCGATTGTATTTTTGTTTCTTTTTTTTTAACTAATTTTATTTGCTAATTATCTAATACATGCATTCATCTCTTAGACTAGGTGTTCCGTGTTTTCTTAACACTATCCTTATTTGCTATGTCATATTTTAATATTAATACATTTCTATTGCCTCTGGCAGTTAGAATTTTTCCTCTGGTTGAATTGAAGCATGTAGGAATTACAATGTTTTCAACTTATACTAAACTTAACCTATTTTATACTAAGAGTACGAGGAGTTAATCGTTGCAATAGAAGATTGCAACGATTTTTGTCTAAAATTCGAAATTATTTTGTTGGACATTTGTTGCAATGTCTCAATATTAGAAATTCTATGAAGTTCATTGGTACTATACCACGGAGGCAACTTCAGAATCATTTTCAAAATTTTATTTTGAATCCTCTGATGTGCCTTCTTTCTGGTATTGCAGCAACTAGTCCATATTGGCACAGCATACAACATGGCAGGTCTAAAAATTTGTTTGTAAATCAAAAGTTTGTTCTTAACACAAAGTTTTGATTTCTGTTTATAAGTTGATATAGACACTTAATATATTTGTTACATTTGGCTTGAAGGCCTTCAATGTGATTTTTAAAAGTTATTTTTTGATCTAGCACTAAATATTTTACTTCGCTTGACCAATTAATTGGAACCCCATTCATAGTGACAATATGTCTGCTAGAAGGTTTCAAATAAGAAGTTCTCGGCTTATGTGGAAAAATTATTAGCTGAGTTTTGGAAGCATTCGGGCAATTTTCCTTTTTGGTAACTAAGAAGAAAAAAATCCAAACTTTTTTGCAATCTACTACAAATGACACGAAGGCTTCGCCCTTTGGCTGAGAGACCTGTGTCATCTGCAAACAAAGATTTTTGACACCCTGGTGGTAAATCAGGTAAGTCAGAAGTAAAAATGTTATACAGTATGGGCCCCAGTATGCTGCCTTGGGGGACACCAGCTCTAACAGGTAATCTATCAGATTTAGAATTCTGATAGTTTACCTGCAGTGAGCGATCTGATAAATAATTTTGGATCAGTTTAATGGTGTACAGAGGAAAATTAAAATTCATCAATTTTACAATCAAACCTTCATGTCAAACACTGTCAAATGCTTTCTCTATATCAAGAAGAGCAACTCCAGTCGAATATCCTTCAGACTTGTTGAGCCAAATCAAATTCGTTACTCTTAATAACTGATGGGTGGTTGAATGCCCATTGCGAAAACCAAATTGCTCATCAGCAAAAATAAAATTGTCATTAATATGAACCATCATTCTATTTAAAATAATCTTTTCAAACAGTTTGCTTATTGAAGAAAGCAAACTGATTGGGCGATAACTAGAAGCCTCAGCTGGATTTTTGTCCGGCTTCAAAATTGGAACAACTTTGGCGTTTTTCCATTTATCTGGGAAGTATGCCAATTGAAAACATTTGTTAAATAAATTAACCAAAAAGGATAAAGAGCTCTCAGGAAGTATTTTGATAAGTATGTAAAAAATGCCATCATCACCCGGGGCTTTCATATTTTCAAATTTTCTAGTAATAGATCTCACTTCATCCAAGTTAGTTCCCAACGAAGGGTCAAAAACATTCTCTTGATTGAGAATGTCTTCAAAGCTCCGTGTAACCTGATCCTCAATTGGACTAGTGAGACCTAGACTAAAATTATGGGCACTCTCGAACTGCTGAACAAGTTTTTGAGCCTTTTCGCCATTTGTTAATAAAATTTTATTTCCCTCTTTAAGCGCTGGAATTGGCTTTTGAGGTTTTTTAAGAATTTTTGTGAATTTCCAAAAGGGTTTCGAACTGGGATCCAACTTCGAGACATTATTCTCAAAGTTGGTATTTCTCAGAATAGCGAAACGTTTTTTAATTTCATTTTGCAAATCTCGCCAAATAACTTTAAACGCGGGGTCGCGAGTTCTTTAGTATTGCCTTCTTCTCACATTTTTAAGACGGATCAGTAGCTGAAGATCGTCGTCAATAATAATGGAGTTGAATTTAATTTCACATTTAGGAATTGCAATGCCTCTGGCTTCGACAATTAAATTTGTCAAAGATACGAGAGCATTATCAATATCACTTTTGGTATCGAGAGGAATATCAACATCAAAATTCCTATCGATATACGTTTTATATAAATCCCAATCAGCTCTATGATAATCTCAAATGTGAGATTTCAAATGTCACAGGAAGGTGATCAGAGTCAAAGTCAGCATGAGTTACCAATTGGCCACACAGCTGACTTGAATCCGTTAAAACTAAATCAATTGTAGAAGGATTTCGACTGGAAGAAAAACAAGTTGGTCCATTGGGATATTGAATAGTATAATATCCCGCAGAACAATCTTCAAATAAAATTTTACCATTGGAATTGCTTTGAGCATTATTCCATGAACGGTGTTTGGCATTGAAGTCACCAATTACGAAGAATTTTGATTTGTTGTGAGTCAGAATTTGAAGATCAGCTTTCAACAAATTCTTTTGCTGCCCATTGCATTGAAAAGGCAAGTAGGCTGCAATGAAGGAAAATTGTCCAAAATTTGTTTCAACAGAAACTCCCAAGGTTTCAAAAACTTTGGTTTCAAATGAAGAAAATAATTTATGTTTGATACGTCTATTAATGACAATGGCGACCCCACCACAGGCGCTGTCAAGACGATCATTTCTGTAGATAAAATAGTTTGGATTTCTTTTAATGGAGAGTCCTGGTTTTAAATACGTTTCAGTTATAATGGCAATATGCACATTATGAACTGAAAGGAAGTTGAATAATTCATCTTCCTTACCCTTTAGAGAGCGGGCATTCCAATTTAGAACTTTCACACAATTATTTGGATCCATTGAAACGGAGTCCGATAACAATTTTTGGTGTGTACTTTATACCAACCTGAACAGCTTCAGGAATGGTATTTGCTTTGAACATTGCATCAATCATGTGATGCAATTGTTCAGTTAAAAAATCAAAATCGGAAGCAGTCATGCTACCTGAATCGGCAACATGACCGTTATTTTCCGTTGGGACATGGGTATAAACCTCATTTTGAGAAGAGAAATTTTGTCTACCAGCAGCGATGTTTGCATACGTAGGTACATTGAAAAAATTGGAATTTACTAAAGTGCTTGCTACCCGTTGACGAGCGGCAGAATTTGTTTGTGAATTGTGGTGGGTATGAATTGCTCGACCGGTGACCGGTTTCGAAATTTGAGCGTTTGAAAAATTTCTACCCGTCGAATCTGGGATCCGATTGGAATTTCCCGTCATCAATTTTGCACGGGAATTCAAAACTTTTTTGCGTGAAGGGCATTCCCAGAAATTTGATTTATGATTGCCCCCACAATTTGCGCACTTAAATTTATTGGAATCTTCTCTCACAGGACATGCGTCCTTGGCGTGAGAGATTCCACCACAAATCATGCATTTGGCATCCATGTGACAATGTTTGGTTCCATGACCCCACTTTTGGCACTTACGGCACTGGGTGGGGTTTTGGAAATCTCCCCCAGGCCTGCGGAAATGTTCCCATGTAACACGGACATGAGACATAATACAGGCCTTTTCCAAACTTTTCATATTATTTAGTTCACTTTTGTTAAAATGAACTAAATAAAATTCTTGAGAAATGCCCCTCTGGGAAGTACCAGAGTGGGATTTCTTTTTCATCTTAATTACTTGGACTGGTGAAAATCCAAGTAATTGAGAAATTTCAATTTAATCCCATCCAGTGATTTATCATCACTGGGGAGACCTTCAAGACGACTTTGAACAATCGCTCAGTTTTGTCGTCGTATGTGAAGAATTTATGGCGCTTCTCAGTTAAATGCTGAAGAAGACGTTTGCGATCGTCAAAGGATCCCGACAAAACACGGCAGTCACCCTTCCTAGCAATCTGAAATCAAACCTTGATCCCCTGAAGGTTAGTCAAGATTTCATTCCGAAAGCCAGAAAACTCGGCAACAGATAGGGTATCTGTTCCCATATTAATAACAGCCCGTATATTAATCTCAACCGTCGATAAACCAAATATAAAATCAATTTGATTACAATTTCTCACATCGTATGTACACAATAATAAATAGACCACCTTCTCCAATGTTTGGAATATTATTTAAAATTCTGTTTGAGTAATGTTTTAGCTCACAAGACTCAAATTATTAAAAACAAAATTATAAAACACATTTATTTTCATTTTCCTACCTCTGAACTGTTGATTTGATGCACTGCTCGATTGCTACTAGCAGATTCATCTCATTTCACGCCGTTGTTTTCCACTCAATTTCATGCTAAAACAAATGTATCCTTTGAAAATACACTTCACAACACATAGAGCACATCACATTTTCACTATAAACATAATCATATTTGAAAAACTAACGCGATTTCCTATAGTTTGATATAGGTTTATTTCAAACAACGTCTTAATTATTCTTGGCCGTATTCCAAACTATTTACATGGCCTGCAGCATCTGCAAGGGTTGCCGACCTAGTTTTTTATTTCAAAAATGCTTGAATGAACTTTCATTGTGAAATTCAACTCTTATGTTTGTAAAACAAGGTATATCGAAGAGATGAGCTATGACAAACATAAAATTAAACTCATAAGTTGGAAAACTACAACAAAAACTGCAATTTTGTAATTATATTTCAACTCAAATACAAAACATTGAAGAATTCGGCATCACTGCAATCATATCGTTACGTATACACACAAGTAATAGTGTGCGTATTTTATGTTGGAAACAGTATTATTGATATAGGTACAGGCATAGGATTAACTGTTTTTGAATGTTATTGAAATAGGTGCATGGCAGTGATGATGTTTTTTAGCTAAATACTTCTATAATGTGATAACAATTTCATTTTTGAAGTTACCAAATTGTTATCAATTAAAAATGACGTTAGCCGAGCATAATTATTCTCATATTTCTTGATTATTGGGTGAGGAATAAATGCATTTCATATGCGCATTGGCTTATTGTTATTGATATAGGAACAGATACCCTACCACAATTGGCGGAATCCTTTGTTTCTTCACATGAATCGAATCACCTGGGCTAGAGGTAGATTCGATTTGCTCAATATCATCATTAATCAAATCGAACTGATTGCTCAGTTCGATAGGAGAAGAAGCAATGTCAACATTAGATTTAGAAGGAATATCTGAAGTCTCCAGCTACCTTCTATTTTTTCCGCGCTTGGGCAGGACGGTCTTGAAACCTTGTTCCTTTTAAGGAAGTGGAGAATTCAAAGACTCCCCCTTCCTCTTGTTTTTATTAATGCTCATTGCTGAGCGTGGAGACGTGATCTTCTAAGAGGTTTTTTTTTCCCAGAACGGTGTCCCTGCAGGATTACCACCGCTTGCCGGAATTTTACTTCCGCAAACGGGTCCAACGTAAAACGAAGGCACGGGTCCTTGCAAAGATCGTAACGGGATCAGTGGGTACAAATAGCGCTAAGAAGCACCGTTGAAATTAAAATAGCTTCGGGTAGTATTAAAAACTTCCTTCCGCAAAGAGAGAAAGAACCGCACAGCACGAAAGCACGATGCGGTCTGAGATCGATTGTATCATATGCGGTTTTGAAGTCGATGAATAGATGATGTGTGGGCACGTTGTATTCGCGGCACTTCTGCAGTACTTGGCGAATGGCGAACACCTGGTCCGTGGTGGAGCGTTCGCTCATAAAACCCGCCTGGTACTGCCCCACGAACTCCCTTGCAATTGGTGCTAGTCGACGGCATAAAATTTGGGAGAGTACCTTGTAGGCGGCGTTCAGCAATGTGATTGCGCGGTAGTTGCTACAATCCAGCTTATCGCCCTTTTTGTAGATGGGACACACGACACCTTCCATCCACTCCTGCGGCAAAACTTTCTCCTCCCAAATCTTGGTAATGACCCAGTGCAGCGCTCTAGCCAGTGCCTCACCACCATGTTTAAATAGCTCTCCTGGTAGTTGGTCAACCCCAGGGGCTTTGTTGTTCTTCAGCCGGCCAATCTCCTCCTGGATTTCCTGGAGATTCGGAGCCGGTCCTGCGCGCGTTCTCCCAGGTCCATCACCATACCGCCATCTTCGTCTGCCACATCGCCATTCAGGTGTTCTTCGTAGTGCTGCCCCCACCTTTGGATCACCTCACGCTCGTTCGTAAGAAGGTTCCCGTTTATGTCCTTACACATATCAGGCTGTGGCACGTGGCCCTTACGTGAACGGTTCAACTTCTCATACAACTTTCGTGTGTTATTAGCGCGGTACAGTTGCTCCGTCTCTTCACGGTCTCGATCTTCCTGCTGGCGCTTTTTCCTCCGGAAAATCGAGTTTTGTCTGTTCCGCGCCTGTTTATATCGTGCCTCGTTCGCCCTCGTGCGGTGTTGCAGCAATCTCGCCAATGCTGCATTCTTCTCTTCCACTAACTGCTCATATTCGCCGTCATACCAGTCGTTTCTCTGATCCGGGGGCACCGTGCCAAGTGCAGCGGTTGCGGTGCTACCAATGGCGGATCGAATATCTCTCCAGCCATCTTCAAGAGACACTGCGCCTAGCTGCTCTTCCTTTGGGAGTGCCACTTCCAGCTGCTGCGCGTATTCTTGGGCTAGTCTATCGTCTTGTAGCCGCCCAATGTTAAGCCGTGGCGTCTGACTTCGACGCGTGTTGTACACCGTCGAGAGTTTTGAGCGCAGGCATACTGCAACGAGGTAGTGGTCGGATTCAATATTTGCACTGCGGTAAGTGCGGACGTTCGTGATGTCGGAGAAGAATTTACTGTCGATTAGCACGCAGTCGATTTGGTTTTCCGTTTCTTGGTTAGGTGATCTCTATGTGGCCTTGTGGATATTTTGCGGGGAAAGAAGGTACTTCGGACTACCATTCCGCGGGAGGCTGCGAATGAGCGGAATGAAGGCTTTCCGTACCAATTACAGGGCGAAAAAAACTTTCTCTTCCGATCTGTGCATTTGCATCCCCGATGACATTCTTTACATCGTGTGTTGGGTAAGGATAAGCGGTATTTCGAAAAATTTCGTTTCAGGTGATTCGAAACGAATTCCGCGGAATTTGGATGTGATCATGGCGAAATCATATTTTTTGATTTCGTTTCGTTAAATTACAAAAAGTTCGCCACCAAAAACTAGCTTTTAACGAAATTAAACGGAATTCCGCAAAATTTTGAAGAAAATTTCAACCAATACCTAACATCATCTAATCAAAAAATTTCAGCTGCGCCGCTCAACAAAACTATTAATTTGGTAGATTTCCTGGATGAAATCCTGGTGAAAATTCTGGAAGAACCAGTAAAAAAAATCCGGATTGAAAATCATTGAATTGTTGTTGAATTCTGACTTCTACCATGATTTACACTAAAAGAATTTCCTTAAGAATTCTCACTCACAAAGAGTTCCTCCAAAAATTCTTTTTTTTTGTGTCTTTATTAAAGAGACTTTCAGCCCGAGGCTGGCTCCTCCAGAAATTCCTCCAGGAGCTCTTCCAGCATTTCATACAGGAATATCACCACTAGGTGTTTCTTTCGGAATTCCGAAAATTTCTCTAAAAATATCACCAGGAGTTTCTCCAGGAATACCTAAAAGAAACGCTGGTGGATTAGTATCTTGTAGATAGGCTGGAGTGTGTTCATTCCTGGTACAGTACAAGGAGGAATTGATGTTAGAATACCTGGAGGAACCACACTTGAAATTCAGGAGGAACTGCTGGAGAAATTTCTGGTGGGCTCCTGGTGGAAGTCCTGAAAGAACTTTTTATGAAACGCCAGGAATTCCACCAAAAAATCCACAAGGCTACCAGGCTTTCTTCATGATTTTCTTCACTGGTACTACCAGGAGCTCCCCAGAAATTCTACCACCAGGTATTCTTCACGAAAGTCTACCAAAGATACCACCAGGAATTTCTACAGTAGATTATGCCGAAATTCTCTAAAAAAATTATCTAGGACTATCACCAGGAGCTACTACATCATTTATTCCAGAAATTCCACCTCAAATTGTTTGTTTCAATATTTCGCTAGGAACTCCAGGTTTCTTTACATTTAATGTAGTGATTCCTCTTGATATTTCACCACCACGCATTCCATTTGGAACACAACAAGAACTTATCCAGGATTTCCACCACGAAGTTATCCAGGAATTTCACCAGAAATTTTCATGGCAACTTTTTATGAAATTTCTTCAGGAATTTCACAGGAATTTCACAATAAGCTCATCCAGGACTTTCACCAAGCGCTCCTCCAATATTTTCTACAAGCATTCTACCAGATTTTTTCCCAGGAATTCCTTTAGGAATCCCATTAAATATTAAATATTAAATATTAAATATTAAATATTAAATAGTAAATATTTAATTTAATTTAATATTAATATTTATTAATATTAATTTAATAATATTAATATTTAATATTTAATATTTAATATTTAATATTTAATATTTAATATTTAATATTTAATATTTAATATTTAATATTTAATATTTAATATTTAATATTTAATATTTAATATTTAATATTTAATATTTAATATTTAATATTTAATATTTAATATTTAATATTTAATATTTAATATTTAATATTTAATATTTAATATTTAATATTTAATATTTAATATTTAATATTTAATATTTAATATTTAATATTTAATATTTAATATTTAATATTTAATATTTAATATTTAATATTTAATATTTAATATTTAATATTTAATATTTAATATTTAATATTTAATATTTAATATTTAATATTTAATATTTAATATTTAATATTTAATATTTAATATTTAATATTTAATATTTAATATTTAATATTTAATATTTAATATTTAATATTTAATATTTAATATTTAATATTTAATATTTAATATTTAATATTTAATATTTAATATTTAATATTTAATATTTAATATTTAATATTTAATATTTAATATTTAATATTTAATATTTAATATTTAATATTTAATATTTAATATTTAATATTTAATATTTAATATTTAATATTTAATATTTAATATTTAATATTTAATATTAATATTTAATATTTAATATTTAATATTTAATATTTAATATTTAATATTTAATATTTAATATTTAATATTTAATATTTAATATTTAATATTAAATTTTAATATTTAATATTTAATATTTAATATTTAATATTTAATATTTAATATTTAATATTTAATATTTAATATTTAATATTTAATATTTAATATTTAATATTTAATATTTAATATTTAATATTTAATATTTAATATTTAATATTTAATATTTAATATTTAATATTTAATGTTTAATATTTAATATTTAATATTTAATATTTAATATTTAATATTTAATATTTAATATTTAATATTTAATATTTAATATTTAATAATTAATATTTAATATTTAATATTTAATATTTAATATTTAATATTTAATATTTAATATTTAATATTTAATATTTAATATTTAATATTTAATATTTAATATTTAATATTTAATATTTAATATTTAATATTTAATATTTAATATTTAATATTTAATATTTAATATTTAATATTTAATATTTAATATTTAATATTTAATATTTAATATTTAATATTTAATATTTAATATTTAATATTTAATATTTAATATTTAATATTTAATATTTAATATTTAATATTTAATATTTAATATTTAATATTTAATATTTAATATTTAATATTTAATATTTAATATTTAATATTTAATATTTAATATTTAATATTTAATATTTAATATTTAATATTTAATATTTAATATTTAATATTTAATATTTAATATTTAATATTTAATATTTAATATTTAATATTTAATATTTAATATTTATTTGGCTACGAATACATTTGCGCAAGGATGTTATCGATCATTCAGTAATCTGCGTTCTATCATTTAGTAGTTTGTCAATAACTCATTCCAGAATCTGAATTACAAAATGTGTTGTATGGTGGATCTCTAGAGCGAAGGTTTTTCTACAATTCTGCCTAACCGTTCGTTGTTATAATTCAACTAATAACGGGGTTATAGCGCTAGTTGCAGTAGCTTTGACTAAATGATAACAAAATTCCAATCATTTAGTTTAAGTTACTGTAACAAGCGCTATAACTCCGTTATTAGTTGAATTCTAACAACGAGCCATTAGGCAGAGCTGTAGAAAACCTTCGCACTAGAAGTCCGCCCTACAACACATTTTGAAATTCAGCGTCTGGAATGAGTTATTGACAAACTACTAAATGATCGAACGTAAATTACTAAATGATCGATAACATCCTTGCATTTGCGTATCGTCCGGTGTTAAAATTCGATGAAAGAAGTTCCAAAAATGTTCTAAGAAAAAAAGTCGATTTTTTTGGATCACATCATATCTTGACGTTTCATGCATTTTTAAGTCATTTGGCATCAAAAACAAAAATTCGATTTTTGACTTTTCCTTTGGCCCCCCCTTGGGAAAATTTTCATGTAAGCCGCCTCGCAGCTTAGTGTTCATTAAGCACTTTCACGGTTATTAACTGCGAGGTTTCTAAGCCAGGTTACCATTCTTGGATGCGTCTATCATGCTTTTATGCCCAGAGAAGTCGAGACAATTTCCAATCCAAAAATTTCCTAGACCGGTACCGGGAATCGAACCCAGCCACCCTCAGCATGGTCTTGCTTTGTAGCCGCGCATCTTACCCGGTAATGAAACTTGTGAGCAATGTCGTTTTTTTAAATTCGATGACAAGTTTTTTTCCATAGGGATACGGCAGGTATTTCCGTCCATCGTCATAGGGGCTAAAACCAACGAAAGCAACGTACATTTGCTAGAACTCCACTATAGCAGAACGTTTCTCCTGAGCTTACGATTTGGTACGTATGAGTTTTACAAAAAAGCGTCTCTTTGATTGGTTTTCGAGACTATGACGAACAGACGAAAATACCTGCCGTGTCCCTACATTCCATTGGCACCCTACTATGCATTGATGGTGTTGGTTCACGTGGGTGTGCCATCAGATTCGTCAAATCGTCGTTCATTGTTTACAAAAGCAGATTATTTTCATTACTATCAATTTTTATTCTTATACAACTCTGATAATTTTTGTCGTTGTGTCACTGGTTGACGTTGTCACAATTCGAATACTTATGCATCTTCAGGGCGAAACCGTTTATTACATCACCAGGAATTCCCTTAATCTACCACCTATGTACATAATCGAAAGGTTTGCCTAATGATAAGGCCAATACTTAAGAAAATCATTGTACTGATTGCGGACTTACCTTGATTTCACGACGGTATTCATGTCTATTTACGGAATGAGAAATTGAGTAAAATAGAAATAAGTGTAAAAAGGACAAGATGAAGATATAAAAATTTGCTACTTCCTGTCGAGTTCAACTTGAGTCAAGTGCATACGAGACATTAACCCTTTATAAGGCAGACGAATCTAAACAGTAAATTAACAAAAACAATAGGACACGATGTTGACATGGTATTAAACTCAAATGTATGTTTGCTATACATTAAATAGTTCAGAAACATTGAATAATTGGTGGCAATATAGTTGCCACTGCCCGTCAAGCGGGATAACATTTGTGGCAATGTAGTTGCCACTGCCCGGCAAGCGGGAAAACAGGCAACAACAAAAATAAATAAAAGATTTTTAAAAATTAGGTTTTACGTAAAACCAGTCAAATCAAGGCACGTTACTTTTTTTGGTGAAGAGTCCTAGTCGGAAAACGCATTATAAGTGAAAAAAAAATTACGCTTTTGCTCCCAAGGGGGGATCCATGGGAAAAACATAATTTCGTCAAAAATCTAAAAACCAAATATACGGAAAGGTAAAGGTAAAGGAGATTCAAAATAATTAATTCCAACGGTAAAAAATATATGTTTGTCGTCTTTTTAACGAATTATAACTGAAAATCCTTCTTCCACTTGAAACTTACGATTTGTTCGTAAAAAAACTGTTCTCAAATTGACATTTCAATTTTTTTATGGCTTAAATTTCATCTGGGGTGTTACTAGGAAGCAAATAAAGCCACTACATGGGAAATAATAAGTAGAGATTTTGTTGATAAATAGAAAAACATATAATTTGTTGGTGGCAATATACAGTCGACTCTCTACATCTCGATGTTCTATATCTCGATATCTCTCCCTATGTCGATGGTTTCCTTAGTCCCTTCGATCTACATACATTTGGGCTTTCTACATCTCGATAACCTCCCTATCTCGATATCTCTCTATCTCGATGGGTTCGGATCATTTTTTGTTCTGGAATCACTCTCCTTATGTCGATATGTTCAAATTTTTAGGCTACTAGACCATCTTTGGACAATAACAAACACATCAACAACAGGAAGCGACATTTGTTTTGTTGTCGTTTTTCATAGCAACGAGCTTTTTTGGATCTAGTACCCTTTTCAATTTTCCTTCCATTTCTCGATCTCTCCCTATCTCGATGGTCCCTTCAATATCGAGATGTGGAGAGGCGACTGTAGTTGCCACTGCATTATAAAGGGTTAAGGACGGCTTGCATTTATTATCAAGATGTATACTTTAATGGAATAAAACCAACTCGACTTGTATAGTATGTGAAGACTTACCACACAAAAATTCTCAAAATAGATTCCTGTTCATATATAACAAACTCATCTTTTTACATCACAACTGCTCAATAAGCAGTTAGCACATCGAGGAAATCAAGAACATCGGTTGCGATGCGACGAACTGCGAATATGCATTGCTGATTGGCGCCACGTTAGCTCAATAAGGAAGCAAGTTATGTTACCGAAAAGATAAATGCAATATAGTTTCAATCTCGAAGCGAACAATTTCAAATGGCGCATTAAGAATCTATTTAGACTGAGTTCCCCAACGAATGTCTCATTGTCTCAACGTATATACTCGACAACTTTCCAAGCTCGATTTTCGACATTTTCAATTCAGATGCATATCCCATTCTTTCCAATGGAAATTATTGTCTTTCACTGGGCAAAAGATATTCGGATAATGGACTAAGTTATTATATTTTACTCAAGGTAACACATTTATTCAAGTAATTGGTACAATGTGATCAATGATTCACTTTTTACCTTGACCTTGAGCGTTCGCCTGTTGTACGGCCGTTCGAACTACTTCTGCTCTTTCCTCTCCCTTGGCATTGGGGTTCGCCTGGACGCCTTGGCGAATAGCGGCCCCATGTTGATCCGATTTGTTTGGCATATTTATCTGAAAATGGAAACGGTTGACGAAATTCCTGAAAGTGATGATTATTCGGGTACACAAATTTTCAAATGTCTAAGGCCGTGCGGTTCCTGCCAGCAAAAAACAGTTCAGATTTGAATATTGAATTCAAGGATGTTATCGATCATTTAATAATTTGCGTTCGATCATTAAGTAGTTTGTCGATAATTCATTCCAAAATCTGAATTTCAATGAATGTTGTATGGGGAATTCTAGTGCGAAGGTTTTTCTACAACTCTGCCTAATGGTTCGTTGTTTGAATTCCACTGGTAACGGAGTTATAGCTATAGTTTCAGTAGCTTAGATTGAATGATAACAAAAATCCAATAATTTTGTTTAAGTTACTACAACTAGTGCTTTAACACCGTTATTAAAGGAATTCAAACAACGAATTGTTAGGCAGAGTTGTAGAAAAACCATCACACTAGAAGTCCACCATACATAACCTTTTGAAGTTCAGCTCCTAAAACGAGTTATTGACAAACTACCAACTAATTCAACGCAAATTACTAAACGATCGATAACATCCTTGCTTGAATTTGATTGAACCTAAACTCAATTAGGTTCTCAAATAATTTTTTTTACCATTTACTTACCGATGCAAAAAGTTCACTGAGAATAACTTCGAATAATAACACTGCTTCTAATTAATTCCACAACGCTAATGTGAATGATGCAATTTTCTGTGTGGTGCTTCCCTTATATAGGAAACGGCCGTTTTAGTTTTGTTTTTGGCTCAGCCACTAAGAATGATAACAGAACAGAATCACGCTAAAGGCGGCTGGGTTCGAACTTACCGCTGTAAATGCATTGTAAAAGAAATATGAATTTGACTTACAAATGTTGCGGTTTATGTTTTTGAAAGTGCGAACTAAACCGAACACTAAGCTAGCAATATTCCAATTGGGCGGGTTGAAGTTGAACAATAAAAGAAGCTATATTGCAGCAGCGCACATAGAGGTGACTGTTGGTTTTTGAGTGAGTCATCGATTATTCTATAGAATTCTCACACAGTTGTGAGAAGTGAACCATTTAAAAACAGCAAAAGGAATTGAAAATATACTGACATGTGTGAGAACGAAACTGGAATTGTGAAATGCAACAAAGTTAGCTCATAGTCAAACAGACGTAACAATCAGCTGCAACCTATCACTCACAGTTGCAATGCAATTATTACTAGTGAGGCTGTCAAACGCTAAAGTTACACCTCCGAAATTTAGTTTCAAGGTGAAGAAGCTCATTTCAATAAAATGGTTTGTAAGTTTCAAAATTGTATTTTTAAAAACAAGCCTTGCCGCAAAAAGGTTAAATCAAAGATTGTTTTCTTAAAACCTCCTAAAGTGTATCGAACAGACGAGTTAAAATTGCCATATAGAAGGAATTAATAACTATCATGTTCCCCTTATCAATTATTGCCGTCAAGTTCGCATCGTGCATATCTATACATAAAGCCAATTCAACTGCGTACACGAGCGAACATGTTCCTGGCGATATTTGTTCGACGTTTTGTATTCGCATCACTAAACGCATCGCTCGAGACGTATCCTTGAATTAGTCATAGCTTTCATATATAAACACGTATACTTTTATTGATAGATGATGTGTTTTGTTTACTTAGTTATATAACTATAGTTAATCCACCTATTCATCGGTAAAGGTACCATTCTCGTACATTATAAAATAATACAGTTCTGGATCAAACATTAGCAAATAACTGAAAAAAGGTTATTGATCTGTGCAAATGAATACTAATCGATCAAAATGATTGTACCTCATGAATGCAATTTTCCTCAGGAACGAACTGAAAGAAAACAGAAGAAGAAAAAACAAGTCTAATGCAAGGTGAATACAACCCTGGTCTAATGCAACTTTAGAGATCGTAGTGTGCTACGCTTGAGGATGATCAAAAAATACCGCATCGTGCTGTTGTGTTGTGCGGTTCTTTCTCTCTTTGCGGAAGGAAGTTTTTAATACTACCCGAAGCTATTTTAATTTCAACAGTGCTTCTCAGCGCTATTTGTACCCACTGATCCCGTTACGATCTTTGCAAAGACCCGTGCCTTCGTTTTACATTGGACCCGTTTGCGGAAGTAAAATTCCGACAAGCGGTGGTAATCCTGCAGGGACACCGTTCTGGGAAAAACCTGTTAGAAGGTCACGTATCCACGCTCAGCAATGAGCATTAATAAAAACAAGAGGAAGGGGGAATCTCTGAATTCTCCACTTCCTCCAAAGAAACAAGGTCAAGTCAAGACCGTCCTGCCCAAGCGCGGAAAAAATAGAAGGAAGCTGGAGACTTCAGATATTCCTTCTAAATCTAACGTTGACATTATTTCTTCTCCTATCGAACTGAGCAATTCGTTCGATTTGATTAATGATGAAATTGAGCAAATCGAATCTACCTTTAGCCCAGGTGATTCGATTCATGCGAAAAAGCAAAGGATTCCGCCAATTGTGGTGAATTGTTTTGGAATGAAATCTTGAGTAACCTACAGGGGATCAAGATTTCATTTCAAATTGCTAGGAAGGGTGACTGCCGCGTTTTGCCGGGATCCTTTGACGATCGCAAACGTCTTCTTCAGTATTTAACTGAGAAGCGCCGTAAATTCTTCACATACGATGACAAAACTGAGCGATTGTTCAAAGTCGTCTTTAAAGGTCTCTCCAGTGATGACAAATCACTGGATGAGATTAAAATTGAAATTTCTCAATTACTTGGATTTTCAACAGTCCATGTAATTAAGATGAAAAATAAATCCCACTCTGGTACTTCCCAGAGGGGCATTTCTCAAGAATTTTATGTACAGGGTGTTCAATAAGTTCGAATACAAATGTTTGATCATTGTGTTTGTAAGCCCAATGTACATATTCTGTATTAGTATTGGTGTCAGCGTTAGCGTTATATATACTAGAGTGGGGCGTCATGGTCATTTTTTCAAATCAATGGTTTTTCGAAGCCATTCTGGGTCCTGAACAACTGTGCAGAATTTGGAACCGATTGGTTGCTTCCTCGCTTTCCGCATCGCGTTTGAAGTTTGTATGGAAATTAGTATGGGAGAACGTATATTTTTACATTTCTACTACTAGAGGGTTCAGTTCATCGTAAACCAAGTGGCACATTGCGTTAAAGTATATCCCAAAGGATGCAGAAACACTTTGCTGAAGAAGGCACGTTGCTGGAACGTCCACGAGAAAAGTTAAAACGTTTCGAAGATTGAGTGTTCAAACCATATGTAAAAAATCGTTTATTCTGTCAGCACTGCCGAACTACGTAGACCAATAATTTAACTGAGGGTTATTTGGAAATAATTAATCTTATAGGGCAGAGGTTCCCAAACTTTTGGATATGCGACCCACCTAGCAGAATCTCATATTGCTTGCGACCCACCAGCACCAGGTATCAAATCCATTGATTTTGTGAAATTGAATAAAAATGAGTTCGCGTTAGATTGGACAAATTATAATAAATCATACAGGAGCTTGGCAGAAGGAAGGTCGTGTGATATGTGCCATCACAAATATTGCCCTCAGCTCGCTTTCAAATCGACTTCTATAAAAACATTCTTCATGCCTGCTGTATCCTAACGGAACTATCAATTCTATACTTTCGCCTCTAATTCTATCATGAACATGTACGTCCAAGTTTGGAAGATGATATTAGCATTTCCATATCATTATAATAAATTGCATTATTTCCCACCATTGTATTTGTCAAAAATCCGCCAATTTTTTGGATTGGATGTGGATTGGATTTGGATAGAATTTGAATTGAATTTGGATTGGATTTGAAATTTAATTTTATTTGGATTTCGATTTGATGAGGATTAGATTTGGATTGGATTTGAATTAGATTTGGAATGGACTTTAAATAGATTTGGATTTGATTCAGATCAGATTTAAATTGGATTAGGATTGGTTTTGGATTGGGTTCGAGGCTTACATTTGGATTGTAAAAGACTTCTTTCTACTTGCCCAAATATCGTATAACAAAAAAGGCCGTTACCCTGTCAGGTTTGTTGTTTTTTAATCTTCCAATCATTAGTTAGATCCTAATTCAAAATATGGAATAGATTTGTGGGAAAAAATAGTAACAAAAGTATGAATAAAGATTTGTCTTTTGCGACCCACCACTGAACAGCCCACGACCCCCCTGGGGGTCGCGACCCACAGTTTGGGAACCTCTGTTATAGGGTTTTAGAGCTCATGGGAACTATCCTGAATCATTTCACAAAGAAAAAAACCGACAAGAAGGAAGATGGGCTTTGCTCTTCGGTAACCATAGGTCGTCCGGTAGTGCTGGCAGAAACATTGATTTCTTGCATATGGTTTGAATAATCAATTTTCGAAACGTAATAACTTTTTTTGTAGAACTTTCAGCTACGTACCTTCTTCGGCAAAGTCTTACGGCATCTTCCAGACTATATGCTAACGTATTGAGTCACGTGATTTATGATAAAATGAAGCCGCTAATAGCAAAAATGTGAAAAAGTAAGTTTTCCCATACTAATCTCCATGTAAATTTAAAACGCGATGTGGCATGCGAGGTCGCAACCAATCGAGCCCATATTTTGCACTGATCTTCAAATTATGACTCGCAACAAATCAAAATTCTTCGTAATTGGTGACTTCAATGCCAAACACCGTTCATGGAATAATGCTCAAAGCAATTCCAACGGCAACATTTTATTTGAAGATTGTTCTGCGGGATATTATACTATTCAATATCCCAATGGCCCAACTTGTTTTTCATCCACTCAAAATCCTTCGACAATTGAATTGGTTTTAACGGATTCAAGTCAGCTGTGTGGCCAATTGGTAACTCATGCTGACTTTGACTCTGATCACCTTCCTGTGACATTTGAAATCTCACAAGAAGCCATTTATAATCCAATTAGCTCTACTTTTAATTATCATAGAGCTGATTGGGATTTATATAAAACGTATATCGATAGGAATTTTGATGTTGATATTCCTCTCGATACCAAAAGTGATATTGATAATGCGCTTGTATCTTTGACAAATTTATTTGTCGAAGCCAAAGGCGTTGCAATTCCTAAATGTGAAATTAAATTCAACTCCATTATTATTGACGACGATCTTCAGCTACTGATCCGTCTTAAAAATGTGAGGCGAAGGCAATACCAAAGAACTCGCGATCCCGCGTTTAAAGTTATTTGGCGAGATTTGCAAAATGAAATTAAAAAACGTTTCGCTATTCTGAGAAATACCAACTTTGAGAATAATGTCTCGAAGTTGGATCCCAGTTCGAAACCCTTTTGGAAATTAACGAAAAATCTTTAAAAAAACCTCAAAAGCCAATTCCAGCGCTTAACGAGGGAAATAAAATTTTATTAACAAATGGCGAAAAGGCTCAAAAACTTGCTCAGCAGTTCGAGAGTGTCCATAATTTTAGTCTAGGTCTCACTAGTCCAATTGAGGATCAGGTTACACGGAGCTTCGAAGACATTCTCAATCAAGATAATGTTTTCGACCCTTCGTTGGGAACTAATTACTAGAAAATTTAAAAATATGAAAGCACCGGGTGATGATGGTATTTTCTACATACTTATCAAAAAACTTCCTGAGAGCTCTTTATCCTTTTTGGTTAATTTATTTAACAAATGTTTTCAATTGGCATACTTCCCAGATAAATGGAAAAACGCCAAAGTTGTTCCAATTTTGAAGCCGGATAAAAATCCAGCTGAGGCTTCTAGTTATCGCCCAATCAGTTTGCTTTCTTCAATAAGCAAACTGTTTGAAAAGATTATTTCGGATAGAATGATGGTCCATATTAATGACAATTCTATTTTTGCAGATGAGCAATTTGGTTGTAACCTGATTGTAATACCTAGCTGTGTATTCATCTTGGTTTTGATGTTTGTGACATTATTTTATGAAGTCAATGTTAAGGTTCCCCAAACACAAGCGACGCGGCTGTTGCGGTTTGTATGGAACCGTGGAGGAAAAGAAGGTAAAATGAACAATTGACTATATTTAGATAAAAACACTAGGGTAAAATGACCTACACTCAAATTAATCTAATGATTATTTTTATGTGCGAAACTCGCATAGAAGTTGAAAATTGATCTGGTTTCCCATTTTAAGTGCAACTTATACGAATTATGTGTAATCGTAATGGATAACATGACCGTCTGCAAGAATTTTATATGCAACGTTCTGATAGTTATTACATGCTGCATATAGAGTTGCTTCTATAAACACAACATAAATTGAAAAAAAAACAAAGCAACGAAACGGAAGTTTGAAAACGATACCAAAGGAAAACCATCTGTTGATATCGATTCGAAGGTATAAGTCAAATTACGTTCATGATACCGCCTAAACAATCATTCCGAATGATTAATAAATATTTGTTTCTTGCAGTTTACAGCTTGATGCCGCAAGACCACCAACAAGACGCTGACGCTCGATTATTCCCCGAAAACGGATACCTAAAACACGTTTTGGCGAGAAGACCACGGATGTGGATACGGAATTCGATGCGGTTAAATTCGATCTCGAAATCAGCAAAGATGAACTGTGACAAAATAAGGATTTGGAGCTGTAATCTGTATTTTTACATGACAACTTTGACCATCCGAAAGCAATTCTTAAGCCTTGAACGCAATGTAACGAATCGGCGTTGAAAACAAATATCTGGGATGTCGATCCCGGCCGTTTCCGTCCGTTCCGCTACATTGCGTAGGAGGCTTATCAATCTAATCCTCCGAATCCTGTTGTTTTCCGTAATCGTTTTATTGGATTACTTTCGAGCTCTACAGATAGTAAATCCACATTATGGCTACTACTGGATTCGCTGCTAGATCCTCACTGTTAAAAGCAGGAACTAATAATATTAGTTATTGTGATATTACCCAGAAATCTGACTGAACCCTTGTCTGAACCTATAAATAAATGTGAATCCATGTGAATAATGACAAAATTACTCTAAAAATATAAACAAAATTGAAAAAAAATGTGCTTTGTATATATATTTTGACCAGTAGCTTCAATATTAAAAATTATATGCATTACTAATTATGACTAACCTTAATTCGTAATGTGTTTTATGTGCGAAATAATGAAAATACATTCGCGACACACATATAATATATAATGATTGAATCGACAAAAATCTAACAGCTCTGCACATAGTTTTTAAGAGCGAAACTCACTGGTCAAATTCTAAGTGCAAAACTAATGTAAATAGGACACAGTTGCCTATAGAGATGAATGACGTTTCGCGCTCGCACACCGATGTGCTATTCGGCATGTGTAAATACATGTTTGTTTTCCTTCTGCTCATAACCTCAAAATTGATTGGGCCATCACAATGATTGCAAAGGAGTCAAAAAATATATGGAAATATACTCATTGCAACCCAAGCTTTGCTGAGTAGCACCATCTAGGAGTGTTTGTTTTCCTTTTATCGCCACTCACACATTCGGACGTAAGAATCTCAATCATTGCGACGTTTTTTCAAGGTCAGTCCTACATTCAACAACAGCAACAGGCAATATATTTCATGCAATTCTTATGGAAATCAATACCACAACAATAGGACCTTAGCACTACCGCAATAATAGGCTCAAAGGATTCAAATTTTTAATGAAAATTGTCGATTTTTCGTAATTTTAAATGGATTTTTTTCAAACAAAAGCTGTTCTAGTCGTTAATTCGATGAGTTTTACCGTATCCACAATTGTTTTTAATGTTATTATATCCAATATGGACTATTTTAACACTACCGCAACATTAGGACATACCACAACGATAGGACGTTTTACCCTATTTGGGCATATCAGACCGCATTAGGGTCTGTTCACAAATTACGTAACGCTTTTGGGGGGAGGGGGGAGGTCCAACTTGCGTTATACTTTGTTACACTAAAAGGTGGGGGAGGGGGTGGGTACTACCAAATGTTATGCATAACGCGAATAAAAATTTATTTGAATGTCTTTTTTTAATAACTGATTGAAGTAATTGCTGTTTATCGTTATCGCATATTAGTCATTATCGAAATCAAGCATGCTGACATAGCAGGACTGATATGCGTAAAAATACCAAGCGAATGTTGTATTTCTCGACACCACAGTTCCGCAAAAACATGTAAATGGTTATGATCGCAAATTCTATTTTCGTTTCTACTAGCTGCATTATTGATATCCTTGATTTTTGATCATGTGCCGTCCCTATTCTAAACAGAGTTCAAAAAATACCAAAACCCAAATGCTTCAGAGAAGGAAAAAAAATCTGCCTTCAACATTTTCACAGTTACGCGTTACATGGGGGAGGGAGGGGGTGCCAAAAGTGTTACTTTTTGTTACGAGGGGGAGGGAGGGGGTCAAAAACTCGGATTTTTGCGTTACGTAATTTGTGAACAGACCCTTACACAATGGTCGGAAGCCGTGATTTGATGAATTAAATTTCGTTGTGCCCAAACGGTCACAATGATCTAAATAGTGTCTGTTTGGGCTTCGATAGCTGATGGATCGCTGGATAGTTCGGTGATGGGCCTAGAATTAAGACACATTTTATCCTGCAATATTAGTGTCAGCATTAAATGAAATTTTCTTCTTGAGAAACGATGATATTGCCAACCTCTTTGAGGAAATGATTCTTAGCAGATTTGACCGCCGCCTCCCACAATCCGCCGAAGTGAGGGGCGCGTGGCGGTATAAATTTCCAAACAATTCCGGTGTTCGCGCATCAATCGAAGATTAATTTGCGGCTGCTATCATCAGTTTTAAGCAGCGTTTAGAGCTCGTGTAGTTCGTTTGCGGCGTCCTTGTAGTTGGAGACATTGTTGGAATGGATCAAGAGCTGGTGTAATTTTATTATACAAGGCCCTAACAAAAGGCTCAATTGGTGATTCTCTGTCCAGACCCCCTTTTATTTGTTGGAAGGTGCTTCTCTTGTTAGAATTTCAGAACAATACGTTCACTTCTGTGCTTTCTTGTCACGCCATCGTTGTCTGTGTTACGGTGTAAGATCTACCACGGTCACATTGTCAGCTACAGGCAAATCCTGACCCAACGAATACCTTCCCCAATGTCCAACTCCGTGGTACTTATAAGGGTGTCACTGAGTCGGGGGCCTCTCGTTAAGTAAGTACTACATCAACACTTCCTTCCCCTCCCCTTATGGTGAAGATGAGCGTGGCCAGTAGTAGTAATCCTCATGCTTTTGTGATTTTCATCTTAGATTGAAATCAAGGACCACACCCACCTTGATTTCTGATAGCAATCTGAATAAGAATTTCAAAAGAAAAACATGAGCATCACTAGTGTCCAATCTACGAAGTACACCGTAACTATGCTATGCTATGTTCTTAGAATTTTACCCATTCTAAAATAGCCGTTGCTGTAGGAGAATTACATTTACAGGCCTAATTGACAGGCTCACCAGGTGAGTTCCTGTTCATCAACTGTAATTCTCGTTAGAAGGTGCTCCGCTGCTTGTATTTCCACAGAAATCATCATCATCGAGTACCGGGTCGATATTATAGTTGTGTTTGGCGCTGAATCCATTTGCATACAAGGCCTAGTTCACGGCATACAAAAACAAGGCACTATCGACACGTACGTAAACATCAATTTTCACTGTAAACCACGGTATACAGAAGACAAGGTAGGCTCGTAAGCAAATTGACACTTCATGAGTGACGCAAATTTTATCGCCACATGTTGGAGTACAAAAGTAGGCATGCTGAAACCATAGAGCATCGTCTCGGTTCAGCTTGTGCGAAGATAGTAGTGACGACATATGTTTACATTCAAACTGAATGTTTATATACGTGCTGAGCCTGCCTTGTTTTTGTATGCCGTGACTGTAAACAATTGACGCTATCGCTGCTCGGGATGAAGCAAGCCAACCCTCTACGATTGAGTTTGGCCTTCTTTTGCACTCTTTCATCTGCGATAGCAATCACGTCACTTTTGAACTGTCATTTTCTTAACGAGCCTACCTTGATTCTGTATACCGTGGCCTAGTTGACAGGCTCACCAGGTGAGTTCCTGTTCAACAAACGATAAATTTGGTTAGAAGGTGCATCGCTTCTTCATGTTTTACAGTGCTACGTACCATTCATTGTCTGGTCTGATTGCCGTTGCCGTCGCTGAATCATTATTATACAAGGCCTAATTGACAGGCTCACCATGTGAGTTTCTGTCCAGAAAACGATTATTTCCGTTAGAAGGTGCTTCGCTGGTTGCTTTCCTTACAGTTCAAGGCTTCAAGGAAATCACCATCATGTCGAAGAAGCAGAAGTTGCTTTTGCGCAACAGGAACAACGTGGTCGAATTTGTCATGCGCATCGAGCAGTACCTGTACAGCACCGTTTAATTCGATCATCAGCAGGTCATCATACGCATGGAAAAGCTCGAGCAGAAGTGGAAGGAATTCGAGGAGGTAATGGGCGACATCGAAGGCTTAGAGGACAACGAAGACAACCTAAAAGAACTAGAGCAAATGCGAGTGGAATTCGAGGAAAAATATTACACGGTAAGGGAGAGTTGGCGAATAAGTTAGCGAGACAGCATGCAACACAAAACACACAACCTAATAACAACACCTCGAATGTACAAGCTGTGGTTCGACTTCCTCAAATCAATCTGCCGGAGTTCAACGGTGATTTTGAAAATTGGTTGCCGATTCACGACACGTTTGTGGCTTCGATTGACTCTTGTGCCGATTTGAGTAATATTCAAAAATTTCACTACTTGCGCGCTTCTCTCAAAAGCGATGCGTTGAAGTTGGTAAATTCTTATACTGTGAGCGATGCTAACTATAGGGTTGCTTGGGATGGTTTGGTGGCTCGTTTCTCAAACTACTACCTTCTCAAGAAACGACATATGAACGCGCTTTTCGAATATTCGAGGAGAGAGAAGGAATCTGCTTTTGCGTTGCATGATCACATCGATTGCATTGAGCGAAACACAAAATTTTTGGATCAACTTAGAGAGAAGACCAACTCGCCGAAATAACGCAGAAGCGGAAAGTCGCACCGGAAAAGGAGCCTACATTTACATCGCTAGTGCAGTTTCTCAAAAAGCAGACTCGAGTTTTGGATGCAGTTTCTGTTAATCAGCATATTTTCGTTCCGACTAAGCCTTTGCCACGTAATAGTTTCAAGCCTCGAATGGCCAAGGTTTCAGTCAACTCGGCGACTGAAAATTTCTCCTCGAACTGTTTTGGCTGCCAAGACATTGGATCTCTCGGTGTCCAGCCTTTGCGGAACTTCCTGTTGATAAACGGCTGCAACTCACCAATTCCAAGCGGTTATGTAGTAATTGCCTGGTAGTGCACTTCCAGTGTTCGTGCAAACAATATTCGGATGGGTTGCGACAGGTGAATCCAAATGCATGGATGAAATAAGCAATGTCAGTTGTCACGTAGCTAGAGTAGAACCGTTCAAGTAAACTATCGAAAAGTTTTGGGCTTTGGAGGAACTTTCGAACAAAACACCATATTCGCAAGAGGAAGAAGACTGTGAGGCGCACTTTACTAGTACGCATACACGAGACGGTCAGGCACGGCAAATGCTGGGTAAAGCGTACCATTGGTACTTCGCGTACCTGAAGGAATAAAATAGACCCCATCTCGCGGTCCTTAGCCTCTTACCCAGCAACTCCTATCCCTACCTCCCCGCGGTGCTGGCCGGGATACGAGCAACCTTAGGGAAGATCGGGTAACCAACCCCGGTGGGAACTATGGTCGTATGCTGACAGGGAAGGGGGGGTTTGCTCCTCTCCGGCGGTGCAAATCGTATCGAGCGTCTGTTCTCCATGTCAGGATCGGCTCACAACAGCGTCTGTTCTCTATGTTAGGGGCGGCTGATTATCGTCCGAGTGCCAGCGAGGGACTCTAAGTGAAACTGTGCACCATGGTCCACCGGAAATAAGGAGGAATGGTCCTCCGGAAATTTAGGGGTTTGGTGTCAGGCCCTGCAAGCCAGCCTTTAAAAAATCATAAGCAACGAACAATCAACAAGAGAGTACGGACCGGAACCATCGGCGAAGACCACTGCGACGAAAAGGGACTAGCGATTGGAAACTCGGTTCGTGGAACTGCAAATCTCTCAACTTCATCGGGAGCACACGCATACTCGCCGATGTGCTCAAGGACCGTGGATTCGGCATCGTAGCGCTGCAGGAGGTTTGTTGGAAGGGATCAATGGTGCGAACGTTTAGAGGTAATCATACCATCTACCAGAGCTGCGGCAGCACACACGAGCTAGGAACAGCATTCATAGTGATGGGCGACATGCAAAGGCGCGTGATCGGGTGGTGGCCGATCAACGAGAGAATGTGCAGGTTGAGGATCAAAGGCCGGTTCTTCAACTTCAGCATAATCAACGTCCATAGCCCACACTCCGGAAGCACTGATGATGATAAGGACGCATTCTACGCGCAGCTGGAACGTGAGTACTGCAGCTACCCAAGCTACGACGTCAAAAATCATCATAGGAGATTTGAACGCTCAGGTTGGCCAAGAGGAGGAGTTTAGACCGACTATTGGAAAGTTCAGCGCTCACCGGCTGACGAACGAAAACGGCCTACGACTGATTGATTTCGCCGCCTCCAAGAATATGGCCATTCGCAGCACCTACTTCCAACACAGCCTCCCGTATCGGTACACCTGGAGATCGCCACTGCAGACAGAATCACAAATCGACCACGTTCTGATTGATGGACGGCACTTCTCCGACATTATCGACGTCAGGACATATCGTGGCGCTAACATCGACTCTGACCACTATCTGGTGATGGTTAAACTGCGCCCAAAACTATCCGTCATCAACAATGTTCGGTACCGACGACCGCCGCGGTACGACCTAGAGCGACTGAAGCAACCTGATGTCGCCATTGCATACGCGCAGCATCTCGAGGCAGCGTTGCCGGAAGAGGGTGAGCTCGATGGGGCCCCTCTTGAGGACTGCTGGAATACAGTCAAAGTAGCCATTAACGACGCAGCGGAGAACAACGTCGGGTATATGGGTCGAAGTCGACGGAACGATTGGTTCGACGAAGAGTGCAGACAGATTCTGGAGGAGAAGGACGCAGCGCGGGCGGTCGCGCTGCAGCAAGGTACCCGGCAGAACGTGGAACGTTATAGACGGAAGCGGAGACAGCAGACCCGCCTTTTTCAGGAGAAGAAACGCCGCCTGGAAGAAGCGGAGTGCGAGGAGATGGAACAGCTGTGCCGTTCTCCAAGATACACGCAAGTTCTATCAGAAGCTCAACGCATCCCGCAAAGGCTTCGTGCCGCGAGCCGAAATGTGCCGGGATAAGGATGGGAGCATCTTGACGGACGAACGTGTGGTGATCGAAAGGTGGAAGCAGCACTACGAGGAACATCTGAATGGCGCTGAGAGTACAGGCAGTGAAAGTCAAGGCAGCGGAGGAGATGACTACGTCAGTTCAGCGGACGATGGAAGCCAACCAGCCCCACCTTGAGGGAAGTTAAGGATGCCATTCAACAGCTAAAGACCAATAAAGCAGCTGGTAAGGATGGTATCGGAGCTGAGCTCATCAAGATGGGCCCGGAAAAGCTGGCCACTTGCCTGCACAAACTGATAGTCAGAATCTGGGAAACCGAACAGCTACCGGAGGAGTGGAAGGAAGGGGTTATATGCCCCATCTACAAGAAAGGCGACAAACTGGAGTGTGAGAACTTTCGAGCGATCACCATCCTTAATGCCGCCTACAAAGTGATATCCCAGATCATCTTCCGTCGTCTGTCACCATTAGTGAACGAGTTCGTGGGAAGTTATCAAGCCGGCTTCGTTGACGGCCGCTCGACAACGGACCAGATCTTTACTGTACGGCAAATCCTTCAAAAATGCCGTGAACACCAGGTCCCAACGCACCATCTGTTCGTTGATTTCAAGGCGGCATACGACAGTATAGACCGCGTAGAGCTATGGAAAATTATGGACGAGAACAGATTCCCTGGAAAGCTTACCAGACTGATCAAAGCAACGGTGGATGGTGTGCAAAACTGTGTGAAGATCTCGGGCGAACACTCCAGTTCTTTCGAATCGCGCCGGGGACTAAGACAAGGTGATGGACTTTCGTGCCTGTTGTTCAACATTGCGCTAGAAGGTGTCATGCGGAGAGCCGGGTGTAACAGCCGGGGTACGATTTTCAACAGATCCAGTCAATTTATTTGCTTCGCGGATGACATGGACATTGTCGGCCGAACATTAGCAAAGGTGGCAGAACTGTACACCCGCCTGAAACGTGAAGCAACAAAAGTTGGACTGGTGGTGAATGCGTCAAAGACAAAGTACATGCTTGTGGGTGGAACCGAGCGCGACAGGGTCCGCCTGGGAAGCAGTGTTACGATAGACGGGGATACCTTCGAGGTGGTCGAGGAATTCGTCTACCTAGGATCCTTGCTAACGGCAGACAACAACGTTAGTCGTGAAATACGAAGGCGCATCATCTGTGGAAGTCGGGCCTACTACGGGCTCCAGAAGAAACTGCGGTCGAAAAAGATTCGCCACCGCACCAAATGCGTCATGTACAAGACGTTAATAAGACCGGGCGGCCTCTACGGACATGAAACAAGGACAATGCTCGAGGAGGACTTGCAAGCACTGGAGTATTCGAGAGACGGGTGCTTAGGACCATCTTTGGCGGTGTACAAGAAGACGGTGTGTGGCGGCGAAGAATGAACCATGAGCTCGCCCAGCTCTACGGCGAACCCAGTATCCAGAAGGTAGCTAAAGCCGGAAGGGTACGATGGGCAGGGCATGTTGCAAGAATGCCGGACAGCAACCCTGCAAAGATGGTGTTCGCTTCCGATCCGGCAGGTACGAGACGACGTGGAGCGCAGCGAGCGAGATGGGCAGACCAGGTGCAGAACGACTTGGCGAGCGTGGGGCGTATTCGAGGATGGAGAGATGCGGCCTCGAACCGTGTATTGTGGCGTCAAATTGTTGATTCAGTGTTATCTGTATAGATGTAGACTAAATAAATGAAAAATGAAATGAACACGAGACGGTACGGGAGGATATACGGTTCGTAACCCTAAACGCATGGATTTCTACGACATGATTGGAGGATCTAAACAAGCTTGGAACAAGACTCTGGTTTGCATAAGCAGTATTCAGACTTCATGCAATAATATTTGAGTTTGGGCCACATGAAGTGTATAGACGAGGCTAGCCATCCGCAATTGGATGAAGGCAAAACTTTCTGTTATCTCCGGCAACACCCGGTGTTTAAGGAGTCAAGTTCGACTACCAAGGTGCGCGTAGTCTTTGATGGGTCTGCTAAAACATCTACTACTTACGATCTCCTTGACTTGATGCTCCGTTTCAGAAAACATGCTGTCGCATTAGTCGCTGATGTCACTAAAATGTACCGACAGATTAGGGTTCATGAAGACGACACACTATTTCAGATAATTGTATGGAGATTTAGCACTGTAAATCCTCTCCAAGTGTACGAGCTCCAAGCAATTACCTATGGTTTAACTCCATCTTCATTCTCTGCCATTTGAGTTTTGAAGCAACTGGCTTTGGACTCGAAGAACAAATGGGATCTTGCTACTTTAGTGGTGCAGGAAGATTTTTAAATGGACGACTTTTCACCCGCAGCTGATTCTGTACACGAAGCTATCGACCTTCAAGAAGAAGTGCAAACACTGATGTCGCAAGGAGGTCTCGAGTTGCGGAAATGGTGCTCCAACAAGGTGGATGTTCTGCGTAAGATTCCCAAGGAACTATTCGGAGGAGAGGCAACATTGCACTTCGACGATCTACAAAAAATAAAAACGTTTGGAGTAGGTTGGGAGACATGACCAGGACAGACCAGACGAAACGTAAAACTTTCTCGACGATTGCGAAGCTGTACGATGGGTTTGGTGTCAACAGTCGTGGCATGGGCCAAAATTCGTATGCAGCAGCTTTGGATTGCGAATTCAGGATGGGACAATCAACTACAGAATGACGTTATGGTGAAATGGGAGGAATTTTCTTCGCAATTACAATGCCTAAAAGAATACAAGGTTCCACGTGTTCACGGATGCGTCAGAAGTAGGATGATTTTGGACAGACTCGACTGTAACTCTGCACTGGATTGAAGCAACACCAAATTCATGGCAAAATTTCATCGGCAACCGTACGGCAGAAATCCAGCAACTAACGCATGGCCTTTCTTGGAACCACGTAAGCGGAAACGAAAATCCAGCGGAACACGTTTCGCGGGGAATGCTTCCCAAGGAATTGATCGCAAACACTATTTGGCGGTGTGGACCATCTTGGCTATCACGAGGAAAAGACGACTGGCCTAAGAAGTCAAACGTAGTTCCACCCGACGATATTCTAGAGCAACGAAAATCGGTTTTTGTGGCACAAACAGGATCGGACTATAATATTGGTGGTGGCTGGCCCAATTATTACTTCCGGTCTTTTACTATACTTAGTATAGTAATAGTCAAGCATTCGTTCTACATATTACTAATATGGGGGTAAGCGTGGTCAATTGTTATAGAATTTAAAAAGAAAACGAATGCTAAGACCAAGTGCCACCGGTTGACTCCAAGCGGGCCAGTGTAATGTGGGTAGTTAGGGTTTGACAAAATTAACTAATAATATAACTTATTTTACCACGCACAATTTTAGGATTGTTTCTACGCATCATATTATTAGCAGGTTTGTTTTCAGTATTACTTAGCGCAAGAGAGGGTTTAAACTCTGCGTGACATTGCATTTATTCCCCGATTCAGTGAGTAATGGTAGTTTCGGGGCGGTAAGGGTATCATTTTGATTATCAAAGTTGATTTGAATTATTTTCCACTGATGATGCTAAACTGATAAGCGGAAACAACATCTGTCTCCCTCTATTTTAGTCACGATCTTTCGGTGTCATAAGTGATCAGCACTCATAATATTACTTAATGTGGAGGGCACGCATGGAACATATTTTTGACGCGTGTCAGCCGGCTGACTCGGGATCGATAAGGAGTTTTTTAGGTTTGGTGTGGTTGTTTTGGTTCAGTTTGATTAGTTATATACTTAGACAGCAAATGATAGGGAGCTTGTTTTTCAGCATGACGCGACGCAGGAGATATATTATTTTGTTTAGTTGTATGATTCAAATCTTCATTGTTTTATTCATTAAATAAATAGGAGCAATGTAGCAATGTGATGTACACTTGAGATTCGAAACGGGTAGAACTGGGATTAAAAATCATATATTCTAATAGTAGTGAAAGAAGTCGGTTCAAAATACCTACCTTTATACAATGCATATATTCTCCATTTAATATCGTAAAAACGGTCTAAAGAACAATCACTAATTCTTTGGGGCCAATGATGGAGGCCCCCTCATTATTTTTTGTTACAGACGACCGGCTTTTGAAGAACAGCAACATCCAACATGGAGTTACAGTTGACAGAGTGCAATGGAGTTGAACTCATGGATCTAAGAGATAATCGTTATTCGTCTACGTGGAGTTACTATACTAATCATAAAATCATTGTCTCGTTTCAGCAATCCTAAATCTTCTCAACTACATTTCCCTTTCCTATCAACTCTCTTTTCTTTTAATGTATCCGATACTTGTGGGACTGGTTGAACCCAGCGCCTGCTTGTGGTTGGAAGCCGGTGTACTATACGGTCTAGCGCATGATAACGGTGAAGGCTTGGTAGGTCTTCACCTAACTTAAGTGTAGATGGGCGAACGCTGTTGGCCAGGGTGAAGGCTGATAAATTACAATTACAATTACAAACAGGATCGGACTATAATATTCTGTTCTACCGATACTCTTCTTTCCAAAGACTGGTTCGAATAACAGCTCTACTTCTTCGCTTCAAAAACCAATGTCAATGAAAACTCGCTCCTAGAAGACACATCCACGTTTGTAGATGGAAGAGCTGCTGTAGGTTTTGGAAGGGCCAGGAATTCCAGCTCATTGGCAAATGCTTTGTTCTTCGAAAGGATGGTAGACACTATAAAACGTGTAACCGTCACAGTAGCTTCACCAATACCAGTGATAGGAATGTCGATTCTTTCGGAACGCAGGCAGAGGCGGCGGGAAAGTTTCTTGGACATGAAATTTGATTGTGAGCCGGAAACGATCATAGCTCGGGCGGAGTGCAGCTTCCCGAAGCGATATTTGATCCAGAGTGCTGGAGGATGAGCTGGAACACTTTTTTCCACTGACGGATTCGCCGATCCTTTTGGATTGTCTTGATGCACGGTAGCTTGACTGGCTTGCTGCACTACAGGATTGGGAATAGGCTTACTTTGGTTGTGCGCTTGGCGCAGCAAAGAATGGTGCCGCTCATGGTAATGGCGGCAAGTGTGCTTCGAATCACAATTTCGTCCAACGTGAGAAGATTTGAAGTAATTCCAACAAAGTCGGTTCTCGATAATGACGGAATGACGGACACCGAAACTACAAATGCTTCTCGGAGCACACGATGCACGTAGGAGAATTGGGACGAGCATTCGACGAAGTTGCGGTATTGACAACCGCTCTTGATGAACAGGATTTCTTCAACGATTGAGGGCCGCCTATCTTGGCCGACACAGTTTGAGATCTATGTTGAATTTCGGAAGACTCTGTTTGCAGGATGCGCACCCGTTGGTATAAAAACTCAATACGCGCGTCATATCCAATTTCTTTTGCACCAGCTGCATGCTCTTCCCAAGCTCGGAGGGTTGCTGGGTCAATTTTATACATACAAACCAGCGGGGTATCCCATGCATCGATAGTGTCGGTCCTCCACCGTCATTTGTCGTTCGTGTACACGTGACCGCATGCGTAGATCAATCAAACTCATCAAATGCTTTAGCCAAGCAAGCCTTTGACACAGCAGAGTGTGATTGATTCACACTCTACCGTGGGGCACCTTAGTATATGAAAAGTCATTAGAAAATAGGAATCGAATGTAAATAAAACGTTTGTCATTGACACACGTGCATTAAGGCTTTTACTTTTGAAGTGTTTCACATTTACTCATTAAAAACTACGAAAAACATGATAAAATCTCGGGTACTTATTCAAAAGGACGTATGTGGTTTTGTAAACAAAGATTGAAACGTTGATTTGTCCAATCTAATTGCGCGCTCACACAAACCTTCAACACCGACAGGTAGAGAAAGGCTATTTAAAAAAAAAATAAACAAATCCTTCAAAAATACAAAGCGTTTTCGAAGACTTTCTTTCTCTGATTGTTTTGGGTACGCTTCGATAAAGTTTATCCACGCAAAAATCAAGTACAGAAATAGATTTGGCATTGAAACTCAAACATAACTTCAGGGCTCGTATATCAACCTCAACCGCGAAGCAAAATCACATCCCATCTCATCGTGACTGACTGTGACTCGTGAAGAATTTCTAAACACACCCAACTCTTCGAAGACACCCAAAGTAGCGCTGGATCAGTTCCAACCCGCTGAATCCAAACATCGTTTCCATTGTCGACTGTTTGAGCGGTACCCACCACCATAACTTATGAGACAACAAAACTTTGCTAAAATTGTAAACAGAATGGCTCGACAATCAGTCGGTGTGGGACGCGCTGCCATTCCAAATTCCTCCAATATGCTACGGCGAGGCGAGACACGGAGATGATGGTTGGTGACGTTACCTACATTCTCATTCCCATGGAAAAGGGCTCATGGAAATTCACCGTCATCGCATCGTCTCATCCCGCCCCCGTGCCTCCGGTTCCAATGGACAGGATGTTTTGAGAACGGCGTCAAACATTCTCACGATGATAGGCCGTGGATGGTGGAGACGATGGCGATGAAAGAAGACGAAATTGTTTATGACAGCAACCAACAACACCGAACCGGCAACTGTTTCCGATTGAGTGAATCGTCGTTCCCTGTTCCCGATTGCGCCCTGCCCATGACAATATGCACAAAGGGTATCCAATTAGTATAAACCAATAGATGGAACATTCAGATTAAAAATCATGCGTTGCACTTATCACCTTTTTTTTTCAAAACTGCACATTTTTTGGGGATGGGATTTGAATTCACTTCTTTTGCATCCTCCTATACTTTTAGACCCTGGTCGAGAAAATGTTCAACCTGAAAAAATCCTAGTCCGGACCGGGAATCGAATCCAGTCAACTTCGATCAACAATGTTTTGTTTTGTAGTCGCGCATCGACGGCATGGCACACAATTTGATTAAAAACACGTTCTTTGTATGTTATTTAATGAATATCCCTAAACTAAACAGTTTTTCAGTAGTTAATACTAAAACGACAAATCGCCAAGCAATACTCAATGCTTTATACATTTTAAAAGCAATGTGATCTACATATATGTATTAATCAATTATAGCAGTGATTAATTGTTTATTTTTCCACAAAATCAATATAATTCATGAATAATGTTCTAGAAGTGAATATTTAAAAAAAAACTGAGTCAAAATATTTTTCTATAAAATTAGGTATTTTTTTAATATGAAGATTTCTACATAAAAAGAATCTAGTTTTATTGGTTTTCTAAGAAAATTGGCCACTTTACAATAACTTTTGAATTTGCAGAAGTTTTCATAAAATAAATTTAGCTTCAAATCAATCATTTTGATGAATAAATTACAAATTGCAATTTTTTGTTTTTTTCGAATTTCGAAAGAAATTTTCTTCGAATTTCAAAAGAAATTCTCTTCGAATTGTGAAAGAAATTCTCTTAGAATTTCGAAAAAAAAGTCTTTGAATTTCGAAAGAAATTCTCTTCGAATTTCGAAAGAAATTCACTTCGAATTTAGAGAAAAATTCTCTTCGAATTTTGAAAGAAAATCTCTTCGATTTTCGAAAGAAATTCTTCGAATTTCGACAGAAATTCTCTTCAAATTGCGAAAGAAATTCTCTTCGGATTGTGAAAGAATCTCTCTTCGAATTTCGAAAGAATTTCTTTTCGAATTTCGAAAGAAATTCCCTTCGAATTTTGAAAGAAATTATCTTCGAATATCGAAAGAAATTCTCTTCGAATTTCAAAAAAAATTCTCTTTGAATTTCGAAAGATTTTTTCTTCGAATTTATAAAGAAATTTTCTTCGAATTTCGAAAGAAATTCTTTCCAAATTTTGAAAAAAAATTCTCTTTGAATTTCTAAAGAAATTCTCTTAGAAATTCGAAAGAAATTTTCTTCGAATTTCGAAAGAAACTTTCTTCGAATTTCGAAAGAAATTTTCTTCAAATTTTGAAAGAAATTCTCTTCGGATTTCGAAAAAAAATCTCTTCGGATTTCGAAAAAAATTCTCTTCGAATTTCGAAAGAAGTTCTCTTCGAATTTCGAAAGAAATTCTCTTCGAAATTTCGAAACAAATTCTCTTCGAATTTCGATACAAATTCTCTTCGAATTCCGAAATAAATTCTCTTCGAATTTCGAAAGAAATTTTCTTCGAATTTCGAAAGAAACTCTCTTTGAATTTCTAAAGAAACTCTCTTCGAATTTCGAAAGAAATTTTCTTCGAATTTCGAAAGAAATTGTCTTCGAATATCGAAAGAAATTCACTTCGAATTTCAGAAGAAATTCTTTTTGAATTTCGAAAGAAATTCTCTTTGATTTCGAAAAAAATTCTCTTCGAATTTCGGAAGAAATTCTCTTCGAATTTCGAAAGAAATACTCATCGAATTTCGAAAGAACTTTTCTTCGAATTTCGAAAGAAATTCACTTCAAATTTAGAAAGAAATTCTTTTCGAATTTAGAAAGAAATTCTTTTCGAATTTAGAAAGAAATTCTCTTCGAATGTAGAAAGAAATTCTTTTCGAATTTCGAAAGAAATTCTCTCCGAATTTCGAAAGAAATTCTTTTCGAATTTCGAAAGAAATTCTCTCCGAATTTCGAAAGAAATTCTCTTCGAATTTCAAAAGAAAATATCTTTGAATTTCGAAACAAATTCTCTTCGAATTTGGAAAGAAATTCTCTTCAAATTTCGAAAGAAATTCTCTTCTAATTTCGAAAGAAATTCTCTCTAAATTTTGAAAAAAAATCTCTTCGAATTTCGAAAGAAATTCTCTTCGAATTTCGAAAGATATTCTCTTCGAATTTCGAAAGAAATTCATTTCGAATTTAGAAAGAAATTCGAAAGAAATTCTCTCCGAATTTCGAAAGAAATTCTCTTCGAATTTCAAAAGAAAATATCTTCGAATTTCGAAACAAATTCTCTTCGAATTTGGAAAGAAATTCTCTTAAAATTCGAAAGAAATTCTCTCTAATTTCGGAAGAAATTCATTTCGAATTTAGAAAGAAATTCTTTCGAATTTAGAAAAATTCTCTTCGAATGTAGAAAGAAATTCTTTTCGAATTTCGAAAGAAATTCTTCGAATATCAAAAGAAATTCACTTCGAATTTCAGAAGAAATTCTTTTCGAATTTCGAAAGAAATTCTCTTTGATTTCGAAAAAAATTCTCTTCGAATTTCGAAAGAAATTCTCTTCGAATTTCGAAAGAAATTTTCTTCGAATTTCGGAAGAGATTCTCTTCGAATTTCAAAAGAAAATCTTTTCGAATTTTGAGAGAAATTCTCTTTGGATTTCGAAAGAAATTTTCTTCGAATTTCGAAAGAAATTCTCTCCAAACTTTGAAATAAATTCTTTCCGAATTTCGAAAGAAATTCTTCGAATTTCGAAAGAAATTCTTAGAATTTCGAAAGAAATTCTCCGAATTTCGAAAGAAATTCTTCGAATTTCGAAAGGAATTCTTCGAATTTCGAAAAAAATATCGCCAAATTTCAAAAGAAATTTTTTTAAAATTTTGAAATAAATGATTTTGAATTTCGTAAAAAATATCGCCAAATTTCAAAAGAATTTTTTTTCGAATTTTGAAATAAATGCTTTTCAAATTTCGAAAGAAATTCTCTTCGAATTTCAAAAGAAATTCACTTCGAATTTAAAAAGAAATTCTTTTCGAATTTAAAAAGAAATTGTTTTCAAATTTCGAAAGAAATTCTTTTCAAATTTCGAAAGAAATTCTCTTCGAATTTCGAAAGAATTTTTTTTCGAATTTCGAAAGAAATTCTCTTCGAATTTCGAGAGAAATTCTCTTTGAATTTCAAAAGAAATTCTCTTCGAATTTTGAAAGAAATTCTCTTCGAATTTCGAAAGAAATTCTCTTTGCATTTCGAAAGAAATACTCTTCAAATGTAGAAAGAAATTCTTTTCGAATTTCGAAAGAAATTCTCTTCGAATTTCGAAAGAAATTCTCTTCGAATTTCGAAAGAAATTCTCTTCGAATTTAGAAAGAAATTCTCTTCGAATTTCGAAAGAAATTCTCTTCGAATTTCGAAAGAAATTATCTTCGAATTTCGAAAGAAATTCTCTTCGAATTTCGAAGGAACTTTTCTTCAAATTTCAAATTCTCTTCGAATTTCGAAAGAAATTCTCTTCGAATATCGAAAGAAATTCTCTTCGAATTTCGAAAGAAATTATCTTCAAATGTAGAAAGAAATTCTCTCTGAATTTCGGAAGAAATTCTCTCTGAATTTGGAAGAAATTCTCTTCGAATTTCGAAAGAAATTCTCTTCGAAATTCGAAAGAAATTATCTTCGAATTTCAAAAGAAATTCACTTCGAATTTCAAAAGAAATTCTCTCCGAATTTCGAAAGAAATTCTTTTAGAATTTGGAAAGAAATTCTCTTCAAATTTCGAATGAAATTCTCTCCGAACTTCGAAAGAAATTCTCTCAAAATTTTGAAAAAAAATTTCTTTGAATTTCGATAGAAATTCTTTTCGAAATTCAAAAGATTTTCTCTTCGAATTTCGAAAGAAATTCTCTTCGAATTTCGAAAGAAATTCTCTTCGAATTTCGAAAGAAATTCTCTTCGAATTTCGAAAGAAATTCTCTTCGAATTTCGAAAGAAATTCTCTTCGAATTTCGAAAGAAATTCTCTTCGAATTTCGAAAGAAATTCTCTTCGAATTTCGAAAGAAATTCTCTTCGAATTTCGAAAGAAATTCTCTTCGAAATTCGAAAGAACTTCTCTTCGAATTTGGAAAGAAATTCTCTTCGAATTTCGAAAGAAATTCTCTTCGAATTTAGAAAAAAATTCTCATCGAATTTCAAAAGATATGCTCTTCGAATTTCGAAGGAAATTCACTTTGAATTTAGAAAGAAATTCTTTTCGAATGTAGAAAGAAATTCTCTTCGAATGTAGAAAGAAATTCATTTCGAATTTCGAAAGAAATTCTCATCGAATTTCGAAAGAAATTATCTTCGAATTTCAAAAGAAATTCTCTTCTAATTTTAAAAGAAATTCTCTCCGAATTTCGAAAGAAATTCTCTTAGAATTTGGAAAGAAATTCTCTTCGAATTTCGAAAGAAATTTTCTCAAAATTTTGAAAAAAAAATTTCTTTGAATTTCGATAGAAATTCTTTTCGAATTTCAAAAGATTTTCTTTTCGAATTTCAAAAGATTTTCTCTTCGAATTTCGAAAGAAATTCTCTTCGAATTTCGAAAGAAATTCTCTTCGAATTGCGAAAGAAATTCTCTTCGAATTTCGAAAGAAATTCTTTTCGAATTTCGAAAGAAATTCTCTTCGAATTTCGGAAGAAATTCTCTTCGAATTTCGAAAGAAATTTTCGAAAAAAATTCTCCGAATTTCTAAAGAAATTCTCCGAATTTCGAAATAAATTCTCCGAAATTCGAAAGAAATTCTCCGAATTTCGAAAGAAATTCTCCGAATTTCGAAAGAAATTCTCCGAATTTCGAAAGAAATTCTCCGAATTTCGAAAGAAATTCTCTGAATTTCGAAAGAAATTCTCTGAATTTCGAAAGAAATTCTCCGAATTCCGAAAGAAATTCTCCGAATTTCGAAAGAAATTCTCCGAACTTCGAAAGAAATTCTCCGAACTTCGAAAGAAATTCTCCGAATTTCGAAAGAAATTCTCCGAATTTCGAAAGAAATTCTCCGAATTTCGAAAGAAATTCTCCGAATTTCGAAAGAAATTCTCCGAATTTCGAAAGAAACTCTCCGAATTTCGAAAGAAATTCTCCGAATTTCGAAAGAAATTCTCCGAATTTCGAAAGAAATTCTCCGAATTTCGAAAGAAATTCTCCGAATTTCGAAAGAAATTCTCCGAATTTCGAAAGAAATTCTCTGAATTTCGAAAAAAAATTCTCCGAATTCGAAATTCTCTTTTTGAATTTCGAAAAAAAATTCTTTTCGAATTTGAAGTAAAAACTCCGTCAGAAACGTAGCTTGTTAGCTGGGTTTCAGCAAATTATTTGCTGATTTTCAGCATGTTTGACAGATATCTCGGCTGTGCGAATCTCGGTTAAAGTTGAACAAATTGCTGAGATTCCGCTTTAAAAAGTGTGAATCTGTGGTCATTCAATGATAATAGATTGCCTTTAGATTTTTTTAAAGCATTTGGAAGACCAGCTTGATTATGAAAGTTACTCAATCCTTTGCTACCAGTTTGAATTACACGCGGGAACCCCCGCGATTAAAAATACAGATGCAACAGCCGTTCGCCTTCAGCATGATACTACTTTGTTGCAATGCGTCGTTTTTGCTAGCTCAGTCAAACCAAAACTGCAGCCAGTGCGTCGGTGTTGTCAATACTTCTTTCCTTATGTTCTTTATATATAGGTATATATTATTATCGATTCGGTTCCTATATAAGGGGTGAATGAAGCTGAACAATACATCATTCATATCTGAGTTCTGGAAGAGAATAGTAACCCCAATAGAATCCAGGAAATTGTGAGTAATTTTGACAGTTTGACAGTTTCAAAATTAGAATCAGTATCGGTAAAATTTCGGACATACATAAAAACTACCACGATAAACAATCATTCGCGAGTAATATTCACGCTAATTACTTTCATTTTTAGGTAAAAATGCCGAACAAAAACGACGAACACGGCGCTGCAATTCGCCAAGCTATCAATTCCAATCCAAATGCCAAGGGTGATGAGAGGGCGGAAATTATAAAAGAAGCAATAAAACAATCCAATGAAGAGAACAAAGGTCAAGGTAAAAAATAAGCAGTGCAAATGTAATTCTGAATGAAATGAATAAAATTTAATGCAGGAAAATGTTCCCCATCGCGTTTTGTGTTTATTCGAAAACTGTAGCGTTTGGTATTATTGAGCAAAGAAATGGTTGGGTAATTTTGGATATAAATTCTAGGCCCGTCAAAACGCTATCTAGCTTGACTTGTGCCAGAATTACTTCTGACATAACTTGCTTTACAATTTATGTTTTTCCTTCCCGAAGGATCGCAAGGCTTATATAACAATCATAAACGATTTTAATATATTTTCTGTCATCGACGTCCTTACTGTAGTATCAGCAACACTGTAGAGCCGGAGGTCAAGTAGGTCATTGAAGGGATTCAACAAGGGACTGGATGGATGGTGGTGGATGGATAGGGGAGAAGGGACGGTAAACTAACGAGAAGTGCAAATAAAACTTTGCTCTGTGTAAAAGTAGTTAGTTTACTGTTTTGATAACTGAACGCTGCAACAAATCTAAAATGGAATGGAAAGCGAAAAAGTATGATCCGATTCGCAGTTTATCCTAATAATGCAAAAATAGCTGAAGGGTCCACTATTGGTTGGGGGTCCACTATTGGACACTTTACCCTAGTACACTAATAAAAATCCAAACATTTCAATTGGCAAAAATCTAAAAAAAATTACAAATAATTTTTATGTGTGCGTTAATAACCACCCGCTATAGGAGAATCCACATAAAGGTTATTAGTTAATAAGGGTTATGTGTGTTTCCACATATATGATATACGAATTCACATAGCCGTTATGTGGGAAATGCTATACTCAAAATTTATGTGTGCCACACATAATGGATATGATTGGATTTTTGTCAGTGTAGTTTTCACATGGGAAAACTGTCAAACGCACGCACTGTTCAATTTACGGTCGTATCTTTGATACAACCTTCTCGTTTTCTCAATTTAGGCAGACGAATCGTAAATACGTAAGTTGACAGCCCCTATGTGTAGCCATGCGAAAAAGAAAAAACAGTAAGACACTCACGCTAAGGGCAAATGGTTGTCACGATTTGTTCATAGGTAGAACGAAAAGATATTTTAGTTACTAGATAAAGACTGTCGCTGTCGTCGCTGTCCGGAACATCTATGCTGGCGAGGATAGGGGAGCTAAATGTCAAAGAAGGAAAATCCATACGATTTGACAGGTATGTACCACACATGTTTCGGACAGAGGAACAAAGGGAACCGAAGCGATAATCTTTATCTAGTAACTAAAATATCTTTTGTAGAACGGCTAGAGTACCTTATCAGAGCAATACTCAATCTTGCAATATTTTGTAATGTGCGAGTCACCAAGATAATAACAACGTCCTGGTTGTGGACGGCTTGGTTAGTGGTATGGAAACCACCGTGCCAAGACAGGCTTTAGGCAAGAATATTCACGCTTCGATTGTGTGCAGTTCAGGGAATCAATTTTTCTGAAATGCGCTTGCGAAACAAGCGACAAAAGAGAACCAACGACAAAGCTTTGTTTTTGTCGGAGATAATAATGACAAAGATTCGAAATTTTTTGTCAGCAACAAAAAAGAAGACAATCTTGTTGCTAACTTTTCATCCCGTTATTTTGCATTATTTCTAGAGCAAATTTTGGTTTTATGCTATCATAGTTTCTGCTTTTATGGAAATATTCGAGAATCGAACAATGATTACAAAATGAGCATCGTATTCTCGGAAATATCAGAGCATGCAAGGCAAATGATTCTTGTCATATTGTGTTCGGGTTCTGATAAAGGTTTGTCGCTAGGTGCGTTTGTCAGTAACAAACTCTGTTGACGACAAAGGGTATATTGTTAGGCGTTGCTCGAATATTGATTCCCTGGTGCTGTTCAATAGATGGTCTTCATACCTTTCTTTCACACTGTATTGCTATTGCCATCGCTCCCTAGTGAACGGCTTACCATCTGTTGGTTTTCAATTATCTTTCGATTATCTACTCCCTCATACTTTGAGTAGAACTGACCAGTACTAAGATTTTCATTTTTATTGAGAGAGGTCACGCGATCATTCATTACAATCACGGTCGTAAAATTTGTTTCAAAAAAAAAAAAATCAATTACGAATAATGATATAGCATTAAACTGGTCGAAGATACATTTTCATCGAATTATCTAATTATAACACACGTTGTTTTAAATAACAACCTTTGATATAACTGAGTTGAAATTTTGATATGGCTTGACGCTCGGGACTGTATTGCACTGAAAGCAACGAAAAATATGATAAAATGATGAACGTGGAAGGATTTCTAATTATAATAGGATCATAATCTGTACAGCTGTTTTTTTTAACTAAATATTTAATTTAAAACAGACCGACTAACCAGGCAGCCACCGTAAATAGTTCAATACGGATCTTGCGAAGCGATCCCTTTTATTTTTATTCTGCTGATCTTACTCTATTAAATGCAATTGTTTTTCCTGCAGAGGCGCTAGCAGTCATCCACTTTTAGTACCTATTTGATGCGCGGAAATCCCAACACGAAAACACCCAAAGCGACGCTTTATTTTACATCATAGTATGCGCTTTTACGGAAACAACAAACCAGTCTTCCCACGAACCTGAACTGAGTTCAACTTGAGTATAATTCTCTTCAGTTGCTGATTTCCGTCGTCGATTCGTTCTGACACGAACTCGAGAAAACCAAAAACATTTGTGCGTTACCATGGAGCTCAAATTAGCTCAATACACGTTGATTCGAGTTACTCCTTAAATGAGTGCATATCATTAGAACATATGTCAAATGCAGATTTCAAGGGATTGATGGTAATGGCATTTTGCTATTATAATTTTATCATAACATCTAATGCCAATCTTATCCACTACATTCTCCCCCTCCTCTACTCTTGAGGTGTTTTATTGCAAATTTCATTGAGGTACCCTCATTGCAAATATCTTTGATCCAAGACGAACATTATTAACCAATCCTTATGAATCAATCTTCGATTGAAAATATGGCAATCCAATACAAATCCCATCCAAATCCAATCCGCATCAAGTCCGAATTAAATCCAAATCCAATCCAAAATCAATCCGAATGCAGTCCAATCCAAATCCAATCCAAATTCAGATTCAATCCAATTCCAATCCAATCCAAAACCAACTCAAATCTAATCGAAAGCCAATCCAAATATGATCGAATCCAAATTCAATCCAAATCCAGATTCAATCCAATTCCAATCCAATCCAAATCTAATCGAAATCCAATCCAAATATAATCCAATCTTAATTCAATCCAAATCCTATCCAAATCCAACTCAAATTTAAATCCAAATCCAATCCGAATAAAGTCTAATCCAAATCCAATCCAAATTCATTCCAAATCCAATCCAAATCTATTCGAAAGCCAATCCAAATATAATCAAATCCAACTCCAATCCAAATCCAATCCAAATCCAGATTCAATCCAATTCCAATCCAATCCAAATCTAATCGAAATCCAATCCAAATATAATCCAATCCAAATCTTATCCAAATTTAAATCTAACTCAAAATTAAATCCAAATAAAATCTAATCCAATTCAAATTCAATCCAAATCCAATCCAAACCCAAATCCAATCCAAATTCAGTCCAAAACCAATTTAAATAAAATCTAATCCAAATTCAATCCAAATCAAATCCAAATCAAATCCAAATCAAATCCAAATCCTATCCAAATCCAATTTAAATTTAATTCAAATCCAATCCAAATCCAAAAAAAATCACATCCAAATCCAATCCGAATCCAGTCCGAATTAAATCCAAATCCAATCCAAAATCAATCCGAATGCAGTCCAATCCAAATTCAGATTCAATCCAATTCCAATCCAATCTAAAACCAATTCAAATCTTTTCGAAAGCCAATCCAAATATAATAGAATCCAAATCCAATCCAAGTCCAATCCAAATCCAATCCAAATTCAATCCAAATCCAATCCAAATTCAATCCAAAACCAATCAAAAAAAATGTAATTCAAATTCAATCCAAATCAAATCCAAATCCTATCCAAATCCAATTCAAATTTAATTCAAATCCAATCATAATCCCATCTAAATCCAATCCGAATCCAGTCCGAATGAAATCCAAATCCAATCCAAAATCAATCCGAATGCAGTCCAATCCAAATCCAATCCAACTCCAATCCACATCCAATCCAAATACAAATCAAATCCAATCCAAATAAAATCTAAACCAAATCCAATCCAAATCAAATCCAAATCCTATCCAAATCCAATCCAAATTCAATTCAAATCCAATCCAAATCCAATCAAAATCCAGATTCAATACAATTCCAATCCAAAACCAATCCAAATCCAATCCAACTCCAATCCAAATACAAATCACATCCAATCCAAATTCAATCCAAATCAAATTCAAATCCTATCAAAATTCAATTTAAATCCAATCAAAATCCAGATTCAATACAATTCCAATCTAAATCCAATCAAAAATCAATCCAAATCCTATCCAAATCCAATCCAAATCCATTCCAAATCCAATCCAAATCCATTCCAAACCCAATTCAAATCCAATCCGAATCCAATCAAAATCCAATCCTAATCCAAATTCAATCCAAATCCAATACAATCACAAATCCAAAAATTCAATTCAAAACCAACCGAAATCCAATCCATATTCATTCCAATCTAAATCCAGTCCAAATAAAGAATAAAATCTAATCCAAATCTAATCCAATATTGCGCATAAGCCCCAAAATTTTATTCCCACCTTTGGGTTTCCGCGCCGAGCACTCAGCGCCAGACTCGGCGACAAGGAGATAGTCGTCAAGTTGGTACTCCTGATTTTTTGACAACTTATGTCGATTGGTTGTGTGAGTGCACCGGTGTCAAAAAATAGAGCTTTTGGCTGAAAATTTAATTGTCAAATGCCCATTTTGACAGTAATATAGATGTATGAGTGAATAAAATGTGTTAATGCTCTATCGCGGAAGCAGTCGCTGAAGACAAGTGTCAATGATTTCAGTGACGAAACGAAAAGTTTCAATGCAAAAAGCAATACAAAACTAATCCAAAACCAAACCAAAATTCGATTCAAATCAAAACTCCCTTCCAACTCCAGTCCAATTTTTATTTTTCTCATTGTGGCATATTTTTTTTCAACTTCTGCCCTTCCGTTAGGGGACGCTAGCATTCCTCATTGTTTTTATTTGTTTTTCATTTTGCCTTTCATTTTTGCTTTCCTCAATGTGCCATTTTTTTTGCACCTTTCTTGTCACCCGGCCTACTCCTCTGCCCTTCCGTCAGGGAGCCTACCGGAGACCGCTAGCATTCCTCATGGTTTTTTTTTGTTTTTTTTATTTTGCCAACTTCTTTGCCTTTAATTTTTGTTTTCCTCAATGTGCCATTTTTTTTTGCACCTTTCTTGTCACCCGGCCTACTCCTCTGCCCTTCCGTCAGGGAGCCTACCGGAGACGCTAGCATTCCTCATTGTTTTTTTTTTGTTTTTCATTTTGCCAACTTTTTTTGCCTTTAATTTTAGTTTTCCTCAATGTGCCATTTTTTGCCCCTTTCTTGTCACCCGGCCTACTCCTCTGCCCTTCCGTCAGGGAGCCTACCGGAGACGCTAGCATTCCTCATTGTTTTTTTTGTTTTTTTATTTTGCCAACTTTTTTGCCTTTAATTTTTGCTTTCCTCAATGTGCCATCTTTTTTTGCACCTTTCTTGTCACCCGGCCTACTCCTCTGCCCTTCCGTCAGGGAGCCTACCGGGGACGCTAGCATTTTTATGTCATTTTTCATCTATTTCTAACAATGCCTTCCTTCCTTACCTGACCTCGATAACACCATATTCCGAAATTCCAGATAAAACAACAAACAACAATATTCCAACACTACCGGCTGCGTCATTGTCGTGACCGGACGAGGTTTCTAAGCTCGACCGTTCGCCGCAACAATACTCAGCAAACTGATTTCCGTCGTCGATTCGTTCTGACACGAACTCGAGAAAACCAAAAACATTTGTGCGTTACCATGGAGCTCAAATTAGCTCAATACACGTTGATTCGAGTTACTCCTTAAATGAGTGCATATCATTAGAACATATGTCAAATGCAGATTTCAAGGGATTGATGGTAATGGCATTTTGCTATTATAATTTTATCATAACATCTAATGCCAATCTTATCCACTACAGCGTTCAGTTCCAAACCCGCATCGCTACTGTACTCAGGTTCGGGTGTATACCGTGTACCGAGCGGTACATGTATAAACTGAAGTACAAAACTTCGGTTCGAACTGTGGTACACCAAACACAAACGAGCTATATCCGACCAAAAGACGAAGTATGTCACTGTAAACTTCGACGAAAAGAAGCGAAAGGAGAATGGGAGAGGCTGTAAAGATAAGAGTTGAATGCTAGTGTTCTGATCCAACGTTCTTTTTATATGTCGAAAGAAAAGTTAGAATAATTTTGTTTTTATTTGTTTTATTTTCAGCAGAGAATCAAAAAGAATAATGTCGTGTTGTTGAAGTACAATCAAAAGCTGCAAAGATTCTTTATCCAAGAACTTTCTATAAATGTACAATTATAATATTTATGAATTATTACAATTATCAGTGGTTAAAATAAACGATTAAATATATCAAAATCAATAAAAGTAGGTAGACATTAAAAAAGGGAGATCAAATTTCAATACATGTTAAATTTTCATAGAAAAATCTTTCTATATTCAATATTACCTTGCAGTCAGTCATATTACATAACAATTAGTCAGTCTATTTTAACTTTTTCCAACAAATATTGACGTAATCTAACAGTTTTTCACTGTGAAATTCTGAAATAGATCTCAAATTAATAGTCGATTTACATAACTATGTTGAAATCGAAAAATAATTTAAACTTGCAGTTAAAACAGTGTTCTTGGTTTTAACTTCAATCAGTTTTACGCATCATATCATTTTTAAAGCAAAGATATAAGGTGGACTTCAATTCAAAACTTGGATCATTCACATATCTGAATTTTTCTACTATTAATATAAATGTATTGTGTAATTATGTTCTATACTATTTATATGAAATAATTAGAGTTAAAGAAAAAATGTCAAGTTTCCAGAGACCGACTTTGAAGTAAATCCTACAACATGCTATTTTTTTTTAATTTATCCTTCTATAAATGTAATAATAAATTAATAAATTATTTATGTTGAAGTCTACAAACTCATTATTTTTGGATAAAACTCAAATTCTACGATCATTTTGATACAGTTATCGAGGGGTGAGAATAGGGTTGAGAATAGGTCACTGTTTCAACAGCTTAGAATGTGTTTAGTGCAAGAAAATTAATTAATTATGAAAGTCCTTTTCGAACGATTTTGTTATCGACCTCTTGGCTGTCAGTAATGTCGATGGCGGTAATTGAAATAATCTTCATTTTTAATAGGTTTTAAATAAATATAAACATATAATATTATTGGAATCCAGTAACTTTTCCACGGCTAGATTCCATAAATTTCTAGCATTCACAATTTATCAAATCCTGCAAGAACCATTTGTGATTTTTGTAGATTTTTCTACACTTACATATATTATTAACAATAACCAAAACCTTATGCCTAACCATGTTTTACGTTTTCAATTTGCAAAATTAAATTACAAAATTGGTGTAATAATTTGTGCAATATAAAGTAGATATTGAAAACCATCAAAAACAAGACGAAAATATAATATAAATCCTTACATAAATCTCAATAACATTTACTTGCTATTTGATTGACGACATCACCAACTCCATCGAAAACATGTGTTGGCAGTCAAAAAATTGCACCTAAACTGTTCGTATTTGCGGTGACAAATGTTGCACCTCCCGTGTATAGACGAATCCAAGTAAAAATAAGAAGAAGACACACGACGGTGTTAACTTTGACAGATCCTACAGCGCAGCATAGGAAGTTCATTTTAAAATGCTTATAATAAATTCTAGACAAAATGTAATTAAAATCTGATTGATGTATGGTACGGAAAAAGTTCCGAACTATGATAGACACATTTTTGGCGAATATTCAAAACATTGAGATAGACTTCCAGATATGTAATTCAGAACTTTTTCCGTATCGTACATCAATCAGATTTTAAATACAATTTGTCTAGAATTTATTATAGGCATTTTAAAATGATCTTCCTATGCTGCGCTGTAGGATCTATCAAAGTTAACACCGTCGTGTGTCTTCTTCTTATTTTTACTTGGATTCGTCTATACCGTTCGGAATAAACGAACATAAGTGTGAAACACAACACGTCAGCTGTACTGTACCCTTACCGTACCGAAGTTTGAACTTGGGTTTGAAAATGAACTCGAACGCAAGTTCGGGTTTGAGTACATCATCGTGCGTTGCGGTTCGAACGGAAGAAGAGAGTTCAAAAAGAGTACGCGTACTCTTGTACCGAGCGGGTTTGATGTTCGTTGGGAAGACTGCAACAAACTGTGCAGTGGCAAAAATCGAGTTTCTGAAACTAGGTCCATTTAGAATCCGGAATCATTTATTGTATTGCAGCGGCACGGAAAGTGACCGCTGCTAGAATTGTCAAGAAAGGCACCATCACCGCTAGCTGGATTAATCTGGGTTTTTGAAGTATGTATAAACCTTATTTGTACGTCAATCCGTTACCGAGATAGAGATGATTTTATTATTCCGGATTCTAAACGGACATAGCTTTAGCGCGTTTATTTAATAGTTCCTTTATTATGCAATTTAGCGTTCGAGACATTTAATCAGTAAGCTATGTGCTTTTTTGGAGGTATTACCTCCTAAAACTGAGATGAAAAACTATTTTTTCCACTTCGTAACCAGGGCCGGATCAAGACTTGTGGAGGCCCGGGGCCGAGAAAATGTGGGGGCCCTCACGTTTCGAGAAATGCAAAAAATAGGATGGCTATGTATGCGCATAACCTAAATTTAAATTAATTAATTTCAGCATTTTTTCTTTCAATAATCTATTCCTGTTTGTACATGAAAATAATAATTCTTTTTCTACTCTACTATTATTATTTCAGAAACATGTTTACAGTTCTTACAGTTCTAAATATGCTTCTATCGACACTTCTTCTCTGCATATTTGTTGATTACATAATCTACATCCAGCTCTTTCAACACATCGTATTCGCATCAAATCAAATTGGAGAGTGCATAAAAGTATGGTGGTACATAAAAGCTTCCACAGAACTGTTTTTTGGGATTTGTATTTGCCTGATGTAAGAGAACAGTTGAATGAGCTCGTTTCCTATCTCTGGTTCTAAGTCTTTTGGGGTTCCAGGTTCAATGATCCGTATTAAACTTTTGCGGAGGTGAACTAGCCTTGGGCTAAAAAACTCTTTAATAAAGATTATAATAATAATAATGATCCGTATTCCAAATCCGATGAACTTGCGTTGATGTTAGACAAAAACCCAAAACGGTTACAAATTACTTGGTACGCAGCTGCGCGTTCTTCTAGAGACAAGATGAGTTTGTCGATCACTGGTATTATAGCTTCCTTTCTAAATTTCTCCTTTGGAGTCAAATCCAACACTGGTGATTGTGTTGATCCAGGGGAACTCAATCGTACGTTTCTGGATCTTTTACGAACTACGTTGTATTTCTCTGTACCGGACATCTGTACACCAATTGATTCATAATCGTCATATTTATTCCTTTTGGAGTTGACATATTCTTTTAGGCTGACCAAACTGTTAACAGCGGTATTAAGCGTTGTAGACGTATTTTATAAAATAAGGTTTGTCGCATTAAATCTTTCGAGAATATCATTCCAAAACTGAGTGAAAATTGCAATTCCGATATAAGACATTTTCTTGAGAAGGCTTTTAGCTTCATTTTTAACAATTTCTTTCTCATGGTCATTGTCAAAAATAGCGTGTAAAGCATTTTTGATAGCAGAGTATCCGAATAACAGTGCCTTCACGGCATCTGCACGACAAGACCATCTCGTATCGCTCATGTTTTTAATCGTATACTTTCGTTCAGTGCTATCCAATGCTGCAGTCAAAATCTTATATCTTCCATTTGAGCTTGTAAAGAAAGTATACAAGTTTTGGACGAAATTGAAAAACTTAACAGCATCCGCACAAGCTACAGCAGCAGCTTTGCCAACTAAGTTCAACGAATGTGCACAACATGGAACAAAAGTCGCAGAAGAATTTCGCTGAATTATTAATGCTTGCATGCCCTTGTATTTACCGGACATGTTCAGAGCATTATCGTACGATTGACCGCGACAATCGGTAATATTAATCTCATGTTTTTCCAAAAATGATAGCAGAGCGTCTGTCATATCTTTTCCAGAGTGTCCACAGTTAGGAATGAATGTCAAAAACCGCTCAACTGGCTTGGTGCCTTCCATATATCTGAAAACGATTGTGAGTTGGTCGATATGAGAAGAATCCGGAGAAGAATCAACGGATGTGGAATAATACTTTGCCATTTTTATTCTCTTGACAATATTCTTAACCATTTCTTCTGCCATTATCTCAATCAGCTCTTCACAAGTCGTCGATGAAAGATAATTTACATGACCTCTATGCTTGTTTCTGTCCTTCTCAATGTGCTTAGCCAGAAATGGATCGAATTCGGCAATAAGCTCCAGGATTCCCAAAAAGTTTCCATTAATTGGAGATCCAAAAGTCTCATCAGTTCCCCGGAAAGTCAATCCACGCTGTGATAAAAACATTACGGTACTTACAACTCGCTTAAGAACTTCTCTCCAGTACTTCGTCGACTCGCGGTCCTGTGAATGTGGTGAATGTTTCTTATAAATTCTGGAAATGAACTTATACAATATATGAAATTAACATACAGCTACAGTAAAGGCTTGATCAACACTTGAAAGTTGATCAGATCGAGTCGAAAAGGCTACTATGGACTCAAGATGGCTTTTAGAGGTCACATGAGCGGCAATCTTTTCATGAGCACGTTTCCAATTACAGAAACCTTCTCCGCAGAAAAATGAAAGACAATGGCTTACATCTTTGAGTGAACAGTAAAAACAATATAACTTTCCGGTTGACGGAGAAAAGCAAATCCATTATCGAAAAACCTGTAATCCACTGAGATGCTTGCGATAGAACATCGATGTATTGCATTTTCTGTCACATTAGGCTTTCAGCGATCGTGTACGTACACGCACGTTTCACTCACACTTTTACTCGGTTTGTTTGCAACCACGAGCAGCTGTCACGGCAAAATCAAATGGGATTGTTTGCAACCACGAACCTGCGTTCGTGTTGGTGAGAAATGTCGGCGAGACCCTAATGGTATGTCACTACGTTCCTGATGAACGGAAAACTTTTCAAAAAGCTGTTCATTACAATGGTTCACTTCACTTGGTCCGCGTTTCACCCAATAGTCAACAGACAGAACTGTATGATTCAACCATTTTCCGATATCGTTGACTAGATTGTCACTTTCAGCAACAACACTTTCCAACTCGTTTATTTCGCGTTCTGTAACTTCAAAATGTTCATCACTCTCAAAATTCTCCTGCAGAGCATTCGACGTACTAGGAATATTTGTTTGGTTGTCATCGCATTTTTGTTCGGATTGTGGTACACTTGGATAAAAGAAATTGCTTATTTTTGGTGTTTTGCCACAGCTTCGTCGGATTTCCTGTTTTTCTCCGCCGGGTAATCCCCGGGGAGACTTGATCACCCCCTGTTTTATCGAGAACTAAAGTAGTTTTGTTCTAGCGTATTTTTTAGTATAGATCCTCTAGACAAATGACCTTTATGTGGTGAGTATTTTTTTTGGATTGACAACCTTATTTATTCTGCAGGGCGGTTTGTATGTTTTGACCTTCCTAAAGATTTTTTTTATTGGCCACGCAACATTTGAACAACTTTTCATAACAATGACCAAAGTCTTTCGTTTTTTCACAGCAACAAGTCATAAATATGCTTATTGATCTGCACTGACGAAAATGTCAACATTCCATCAAAGTTTTAGGATATTTGGATTTGAAGTTATTGCCTCAATATGGGGACACTTGATCCCCCTACAAAAATTTGGCGAAAAAATTAAAAAATATAAAAATCTGTTCTTAGGCTTCTAATTTTTTGTAGATTTGACGGATTTGATTAGGGGTTGGCAGAATAAATGCTTTATTGCGTAGATCTCATAGAAAGGGGATCAAGTCTCCCCAAATTTTAAAATTGCGTGTGCTGTCGAACTCAACAATAAAAATCGTTCATGTATACGCACAGCAATTCGATAATTCCGCGTATATTAAAGGGAAAATATTTAAAAAACCTGAAGGCACCTTTCTAATTTAATCGAAGCAAGTTCTTGGAGAGGGATCAATTTCCCCCGAATATTTTCAAAGTCGATTTTTGACAGCACTGCATTTCTGCATTTTTTACATGTTCTAGAAGGTTTTAGATAATAATAAAATACGACGTTTGGTGGCTTATTATAAAATAAAAAAGTTATAACAGTTTTATTGGATTTTTTAGTCATATTTGATTCAATTGCTACATGACAACGAGCAACTTGTGGCAGTCAATCTTATACGCATAACAAGGTAGGTACTAGTAATGAACTTCAAGCTAATATTTGAACTGTAGAGTTGTAAGCGAATGTAAGGAATGTTTTATCAAAAAACCATTTCCTAATTTGCTTGCCAGTAAGAGATCAATCACCCATCTCAAGGAGTTGATGAACCGTACACCATGCGTCTCCATATGCTTGAATGCTTATACCTCGAACATGTTCAAAATGGCTCTTTCACAAATGACGTAACGCAAAAATTGATGATTTTGGACCCCTTCCTCCCCCACGTAATACTTTTTGTATGGAAGGTTTATTTGTTTTGTAACAGTTGGTCAGACCCCCTCCCTCCCCCTACAGCATTAGGTGATTTGTGAAAGTCCCCAAACTTGTTGGCATATAAAGCAATAAATATCCATAAGTAAAGAAATTGCGAACTTGGTGTCTTCGACAAAGTTTTTCAGGAAAACTTTTGCTACAACTATCACGATGACATATATGTATGTACCTTCCATGTTGTAAAGTGAAAAAACAATTTTTTTTCGTCTCACTTTTAGGGGGATTGATCGTAAGGCTGAAAACCTCCAAAGAAGCGCGTCGACTTACTGATGGAATGTCTCGAAGAAACCATTACGCTAAATCACATAATAAAGAACAAAAAGTCGAAAGAACACATGGTCGAAAGGACGAAAAGTCGAAGGTCAAAACGTCTAAGGACAAAAGGTCGAAGGAAAAGAAGGTCGATAAAATAACAGAACTGGGTCAAAAGGTCGAAAGGACAAAAGATCGAAGAGATAAAAATCATAAGGGTTGTGTACAAGACATGACCGTCCGACGTAAACTACGTAAAACAGTTTGGTGAAATGAAGAATCTAGCAAGTCCCATCATTCATGAATATTACCAAATTGCTCTTTTGATTACTTATGAGACAACACTGGTTTCGAGCAATATTCAAACCATGAAATTTGTTGGATACGACAATTTAAAATTTACTTTTGAAAGTAGCTGATATATTTATGTAATTGGGCCAAATCTGTTAAATTCTCGAAATATGTATAGGGTAACCGTGCCTTAGTGGAGGTAGCACCAATAGTGGAGGTAGTGGGTTTTAATGAGATTTATTATATTTATACATTTTACGATGGTTTCAGTTGATGCGTCGTGCTTTAAATATCTTGTTAAATGCAATGAAAAACTATTTAAAATATTGATTTTCCTTAACAAAATTGGCTACCTTGCACCTATAGTGGTGCAACTGTACCAAAAGTGGCGAGTCTCATAAGAAACCAATGGTTCACGTCAAAATGTGATCATATTACCAATTTACTATTCATATGAATATATTCACTCCAGCTACTCCCTCCGACGCACGCTTGTGATTCCACTTCCGACATCAAACTTCTGCCATCGCCATGCAATTATATTTTGTGCTTTTGAGATGCAATTTTTACGATTGAGATTCTTTAGATGCGATCGTTATGATTGAATTATCGGATGTGTTTCGCACTTTGTACATAATTACAAATAACAGCAACTAAACGATTGCTCGAAGCTTGCGAAAAAATTTTACTTTTTGCTGACACTAACAACTACCTAGATGATTGCCTATTTTTTTCAAACCAATTTACTCTCAGTCAAACCCACTTTCTCTCATGTAAAATTTATTGCCCTTAAAAGGACCGTCGGATCGATGATCGATCATGCGGCTTTCAAATCACTAGCTCAACAGAACTCAACCGTTAAAATGACACTCGAGTGCTGCTGACGCCGATGACCCAAAATGATTTCCATCATGTTGAATTTTCAGCCGCAACCTTTCCGTTGGAAGCGCTACCCACGCCATCGATGGTAACGAATTTTCTGCAGCAAGAACGCCGACGACCACCACCGATGCTGATAGATAACCGCTGGGCCGCTTCTCACGACATTTCGGCCAAATGAAGCGCACCTATGCTGGGACCGCTCTACCCTTGTAACGAGCATGTCGTTTCATGTTTTATTGTTCAATATATGTTACTCGTAATATCCGTTATTTATTTAAATTAATTTAGTAATTTGCCAAAAAAAGTTGAACCAGTCTAGAGCCCAAAATACAAATTCACTGCATTAGCGTTCATTTTCGTTCATGAGCGACACTCGCAAGAAGCGCAAAACAAAATTGATTATGTGAGTTCCTACTGACGTTGTGAGCGGCCGTGGGAATTAATTGCCCATAAAAATGGATCAAATCTGCCGGGTGGCTTGTAGCACATGCTATCGCCCGCGTGCATCGACCCGTTGGGAATCCTTTCAGGATGCGTTGACCTTTGGCGTTTTCTTTCCACCTAAGATTTTGGGGCCGAACAGCGAGATGGATGATTGAAGCTGTTCGTGGAAAGAGACGCAAACATGCGCGAATATGATTATTTAGAGCGCGAGAGTAATTTTCGGAATCACGAAATTATCTTCGTGATGTCCGGTGATGCAATATACAATTTGGCGGTTAATCTGAGGATTCCCAAGTTGATCAAGTTCACTTCGAACTGATCCGTGGAAGAGGCAGGAGTGGCCCAAAGTTCTCGCGCCGTGGTGTCTTTTCAAAGTTTGTAGAACAAGTCATTGTGTGTGCGATTGTTAATAGGCGATGTGTTATCGTGTGTGGCTTTGTGCAATTGAAGGTTTCTTGCCAAGCCGTTCAACCGTCCGCAACCTCACAACCGAACGCCAGTGGCCATTTCTGATCCCACCATCAGGCTCAGAAGTTTTCCCGGGGCACGCCGGACGTGGGACGCTTCCGTTTTTCTACGCTCCCTAGGCAGGACGTATCAACAGCGCAATCGTTATTTCCGTTCCCCTAGTGACGACTAGGGAAACCTCGACGCACGTGTCGCGTCGCGCACAAAGAAAGTAAGTTTCCGATGATCGAGTGAACCGACCGCCAACCAGCAGCAGAAAGGCAATCCGCCTACCCCCCCCGGCGGCAACAGAGCTTCATCACCGAACGAGAGAGCAGCAGCGAATTCACCGCCACCCCCTTTCCGCTCATCCGGCGGCGTCATCATCGTCACCATGTAAAGGTCTGTGAGTACCCACCACCTATTATATTCATGCGCATGACAATTTAATTCACGCCGCAGACTAGCTTCTAGGTAATTTTATTCACAAATCGCATTAGTAGCGTTTCTTTTAGCGGACAGTTTCAGTCAGCCATCTAACTTCCCGGACCAAATTTAAAAACTGAGCCTTTTTCCCCTGAAAGGTCTCAACGGTCGGGCAACCCAAATATTGGTGGATGGTCTCCCTCGGGAGTGGCGCTTAAGCCATCTCACTTTTAAGCCGGGAAGGTCAGTAAGGCTGACGGTTATACCCTCTCCGCGATATGTTGAACGAAATGGCTCACGCGCGTGGGAAAGCAGCTTTTATGTAAGCAATAAAGTAAAACATATAGCCACGCCCCTTTGAAGAGTGTTATGGTTGCAAATAATATTTGCATTCATACCGATAACAAAGAGGCGGGACTAATGGGCTTACTTTACTTAAATTTGGAATGTTGGAAAATTCAAATCGCACCCTTTGCTCGCGCATTTTTTCGAAGTGTTTTTTCTCGTTCTTTCGCTGTTTACGTTTTCGCTTGTCGCGTTGGCGTTATTTTCTCCCGGACCCGTCATGGGAGAGTCGGTGGCCGATTCGGTCGCTGGAAAAGTGCCTAAGCGCACTGCTCTTGGAGGCGCGGGTAACCCCTCCAAGCAGCTTTTGCAGAGCAACGTGTTCTCGCCGTTGCCGCTTGATGACGCCGGCAATCCGCCGAAAAAGAGGAAGAAGCAGCAATCGCAGCTGCCACAGGTGCAACCGGAGCGGAAGGAGAAGTGCCCGCCCGTGTTTGTGAAGGGCGATCCGCCGGATTTACGCCCAAAAATTCGCCAGCTGATCGCTAAGGGGCTGAAATGTACCTTTCGGCTCTGCAGCGAGTGCGTGAAAGTGATGCCGGCCAACAGGGACCATCATCAATCCGTCGTGGAGTTCCTCGAGGTCCACAAGTATGAGTACTAGACGCATGACCACCCCGGCACGAAGCCGCTCAAGACTTTGCTGCGAGGACTTCACGACATGAAGGAGGAAGAGCTCCAAGCAGAGCTTGAAAGTTGCGGACTGAAGCCAGTAGCCGTCCACAAGATCGCTCGTCACGACAAGGCGAGGAAATATCGCGACCAGCTTTACCTGATCCATCTGGAGCACGGCTCCACTACCTGGAAGGACCTGAAGCTGGTTGGCGTTATAAATTACACCGTCGTTGACTGGGAGCGATATCGGCCAGTGCACCGCGATGTCACGCAATGCACCAACTGCTTTAATTTCGGGCACGGCACCAGGAACTGCCGCATGAAGCCGCGCTGCAACAAGTGTGGCGAACCCCATCCGACTGATGAGTGCGACAAAATGGAGGTGGCCGATCCCAAGTGCGCCAACTGTGGCGACAAACATCGGGCCACCACAAAGGGCTGCCCAAAGCGAGCCGAGTTCCTGGAAATCCGGAAGAAGGCTTCCACCAGGACCATTCCGAAGAAGAACCGTGTTCCTGTAATCAACGAGGTGAACTTTCCAGCCATCCCGGCTCCCCGTCGTGTGATTCCAATACTCCCACCGCTACAGCCGCACAAGCGATTGGCAGCGGCAGCTGTATCGGTCCAAGCTCCAGCATCGTCGGCACCATCCACTAGCGAATGGCCCCCGCTCCCTCCTCCTGGGTTTCGTCGGCAGTCGGAGAACGAAGCCGTCCCACCGGAAGAATCTGCCCCGCTGTACACTCCGGAGCAACTGATGCCGATCTTCGCGCAGCTCGCCACTCGACTGCGCGGCTGCAAAACCCGATTCGACCAGGTCTTCACACTTGGCATGTTCATCATTGAAAATGGCTGCTAGGGTGGGCCTGGTCAACTGGAACGCTTGCTCGCTAAAGAGCAAAACAATTGAGCTGAAGGATTTCCTTGAGGAGAAGGAAATAGACGTGGCGTTCATCACCGAAACGCACCTAAAACCGGAGGTGAACATCAACATCCCGGACTTCCGCATCGTGCGACTCGACCGGCCGACCAGGGGAGGTGGTGTGGCCATCGCTCTTCGCTACAACATCAACTGTCGTCTGCTTCCAAGCTTCCAGCTCAGTGTCATCGAGGCCATCGGTGTCGAAATCACCACTTCGGTCGGCACAATCGCGCTCATCGCGGCGTACTGTCCAACGCAAGCCAAAGCTGGCGATGGATCATCGGCTGCCCTTCGGAGGGACATCGTCAAGCTGACGCGGAGGCAAGGCCAGTATATCATTGCCGGCGACTTGAATGCCAAACATCAAGCCTGGGGCAACAGTCGCGGCAATCGAAACGGCACCATCTGGAGCAACGACATGGAGGAAGGCCACTACACGATCCTGAGCCCGGATTCCCCCACTCGGCTGAGTCGGTCCGGTGCCCACGCAACGCTCGACCTCTACGTAACAAACCTGAGTGACCACGTCTCGCAGCCGGTTGTATACCAGGAGCTCAGTTCGGATCACTATCCGGTGGTGGCGGAACTGGGCTCCTCGGTCAATCGGCACCAGCAGTTACGGCGGAACTACCACCGAGTGAACTGGCAGCGTTTCCAGCAGTGCGTCGATAACACCGTCGACTACGAGGTGCGTCCGGAGACGACGGAAAGTATCGACCGCCAGCTGTGCGCTATCGAGGAGGCGATCACGGCGGCCCGAGAGCAACACGTACCGACGGCTCGGCAGGTAAGCAACTCCTTAAACATCGATACACTCACCAAAGATTTGATTCGATTGCGGAATGTCACTCGCAGGCAGTTTCAGCGTACTGGACTGCCTGAGCTTAAGGCACGCTGCAATCGAATCACAAAAATTATCAAGGCCCTATTAGGGGCCCTCCTTACCCGTGTGGTAAAACGCGCGGCTACAAAGCAAGAACATGCTGAGGGTGGCTGGGTTCGATTCCCGGTGCCGGTCTAGGCAATTTTCGAATTGGAAATTGTCTCGACTTCCCTGGGCATAAAAGTATCATCGTGTTAGCCTCATGATATACGAATGCAAAAATGGTAACTTGGCTTAGAAACCTCGCAGTTAATAACTGTGGAAGTGCTTAATGAACACTAATCTGCGAGGCGGCTCTGTCCCAGTGTGGGGATGTAATGCCAATAAGAAGAAGAAGAAGAAGAAGAAGAAGATCAAGGCCAGAATGGTGGACCTCAAAAATAACGACTTCTCGAATAAGATCCGCACTCTCCCAGATTATGCTAAGCCGTTCTGGAAAATGACCAAAATTCTAAAATCCAAGCCTCGGCCCATTCCATCTTTGATCCCACTAGACAATAATGGCTCTAAGGATCGCTTGATAACTCCTGCAGAGAAGGTCGCTGAAATAGGTCGTCACTTCGTCAGCTCACACAATCTTGGGCAGAACATCGTCAGTCCACACGAAGCAGCCGTCAACGAGCATGCTAACAACATCCATTTGATTCCCAACGACTTCTCGGAGGAGTTGGAGATCTCAGCTGACGAATTGACGGCCTATATCAAATCGTCGAAGAACATGAAGGCCCCAGGCTTCGACAGCATCCTGAATCTCGAGCTCAAACACATGAGTGCTCCGTTCTTTGAGCACCTTTCGCTGATCTTTAATCAGTGTCTCCGGCTTAGCTACTTCCCATCGTCCTGAAATTCAGCGAAAGTCATCCCCATCCGTAAGCCCGGGAAGGATCCTTCCTCCCCCAAAAGTTGTCGTCTCATCAGCCTTCTCGCAGGGTTATCTAATCATTCTAAGCTATTCGAAAAAGCTATTCATCATCGGTTACTTGAGTCTGCCGAACATCACATCTTGCTCGACGAACAGTTTGGTTTCCAAAGCGGTCGATCAACCGTACACCAACTGACCCGAGTTACCAACGTCCTCAGACGGAACAAGTCTGTCTCTGTAACATGCCATGGCCTTACTCGATGTCGAGAAGGCATTCGACAATGTATGGCATCCGAGGTCCACCGTCTGGCCGGAATAAAAACCTTACATGAACGCTTTGGTGAGTGTAAAGAAAAGTTTAGGGTCCGTTGCTTGCATTCGGATCAGGCTCCAATTAGGGCGCTAGTTCCAATCTAGGTTATCAATTTTTTTATTGTAAATATTAGTGTACATAGTAGTTAGGTTATCAAATTTTAAAAAAACACACCAGCGCCTCCTAAAGGCCGTCATTATATATCATATTAACACTTAAATAACAATGTAAACATAAAAATTTAAAATTGAAGTTGGAGGGCCAAGCCGGCCGAGCACTGTACATGTAGAAAAATAATAATTGTAGAACAGAAAATGATTAAATAAAGAAGAATTTTACTACTACAAATCGCACCCAATGAATATTATCCCGGTATGTGATCATAGGTAGTTATTGCTAATTTCGCAATTTTATGTTTATATTTATATTGATGACATTTCTTTATTCAAATCCTTTTCGATCAGTGTTCCCACTGAAGAGTGTTGATAGTTCTGGACAACGCAATAGGTGGGAAATATAATACAAATGAATTAATTAAATCGCAAAACTCCAATCAATCAGTTTAGGAATTTCCCAGAAAGTCCTATGTTTTCAGTTTTCTAATACTCCTCTCTAAAACAATAAAGGGAATAACGATTCTGAAATAAAAATGTTTTACTGGCCGGGATAGAGGATGCCGTACAAGGTCATGGCAACATCTCCTCTGACCGCTGAGAAGTGCGAGGCTTGCCTAAGATGTGATATTGTGATATGGTATCACAACGAGCACAGTTGAGCTATTATAAAAAGCTGTATGTATTAACATGTTCCTAGGTCCTTCCGAAGCGAACGTTTTTCGCTCAAAGCACGCTAGCTTAAGGCCTGTTTTTGGGAAGACCTGGCACGACGACCCTTCGTCTAGACAGAAGGTTTACGCAAGCCTAATAAGCTGCCTGTAAAAACAAACAAAAGTTTACTTACATACATCCACCTACACGAAATCATTCTTCTAAAATTAATTAAAAAATCATTCCATGTTCCATGTCTATGCAGGCACACTCCATCCCTGTCATGACAGTTGTTTTGTTTTTATGTTTAAACTTGAATCAACGCACACTATGCATGATTTGTTCTATGCGGGGATTTACCTCTGCGCGTTATTTCCGCGTAGCCTTCCAAATTTTTCTTTTTCTCCGTAATATATCCATCTTTTGTTCTTTCGACCTTGTGTCCTTCGACCTTTTGACTCATATTTTTTTGTTTCAACTCAAGACAAAATTTTCAAAACGACTTATCTGCTTTTGTAAACAAAGATTCAAACGACGATTTGACGAATCTGACAGCTCTCCCACGCAAACTAACACCATCAGCAGGTAGCGGAAACCTTCACCTACCTATTGATGGTGTTAGTTTGCGTGGGAGAGCTGTCAGATTCGTCAAATCGTCGTTTGAATCTTTGTTTACAAAAGCAGATAAGTCGTTTTGAAAATTTTGTATTGAACTTTTAGTCCCTTTGACCTTTTGAAAAACCGAAGTGTGCCGTGCTCGCGGGTGGATGTGTTTTCGTTTAGTAAATGGCCGGAGATTTGTGTGTTAGGATTTCTATGCATTATTGTTATGTGTTTTTCGGGAATATGCATTGCGAGATTGTGATCGGGAAGTTCTGTGCTGGAGAAAAAAAGACGCCTCCAGGAAGCTGTTCCAACAAGGTCAACACTGCGTTACATTCAAAATGAACAGAGTTCGGATTTCGATTGATGAAGTCCGTCTACGGTTGAAGTCCGTTTTGACGCTTGTGTTTTTGTTCTGAGCACTTAAGTAGTGCAATTTGGTATTTGGAATTAACCACAGGTCGGATGCAGCGTTGCTGACTGAGGGTCGCGTTGGAAAGTGAATTCACGTGTTGGCGTATCTTCTATATGCGCTACGAAGCCGATTCCCAGATAGTTGCTGATGCTACAGATTTGGTGAGATTGTTTCAATTTGCACTCTAATTTCATTAAAAAAAAACTAAATACGCGCTGGATTAGATAATCCGGAAGTCTATTTATGGATCCATTGTCCATTTGATAATGGTAGCATAAACAGGCGGGGTTTATTGTAAGCAAAAATGACCAGTCATGAAATACTAGGCAGTCTGAAATGGGTCACTGGAGCTGCAATAGACCTAGCACTTTCTAACTCCCGGATTAAACCTGACTGTTAAACAGACAGCTTTCTTCCATAACATCACTGCCAGACAATGAGGGTTAGTTTGTACACATACACAACCTCTTGTTCTTTTGACCTTTTGACCTTTCGACCTATTGACCTTCAACGTTGTGTCCTACAACCAGCTTGATTTAAAACCGCGTTCCAATTTAAAAAAATATCTTTCACCTGGGGTCATCAATATCTCCCTTGTGTTTTTAAATTCCCAAGATTTTCCCGAATTTAGCAGTCCACCGGTAACCCAGAAAAAATATATACGAAAGATTTCAATGAACGAAAATTCTTAATTCATCGAACAAATTGGTTCTACCCATTTTTTGAGAACTATTCAAACTTACATGATGGCACGGAAATAATGCAATATATCCATGAATTCCGGAGTGGAATTTCAGAGGAAATGTATTGTAAACAAAGATTCATTTCGTCGAATCGTTTACCCCACTCGACCCACGCGAACTTAATGACCGGTCCGGTTGAGCGATCGTGTTTGTAATTCGAAGAGTGCAAATGTCCCTGATCAGCAGTTTGTTAATGGCCAATTCTCAAAACGATAAGAGCTCTTCTTCTTCTTTATCTTATTATTCTTCTTCTTCTTTTTGTATGACAACACCTCCCCCACTGGAACAATGTTGGCTCACGGTTCAGTGTCCATAAGGCAGGAACTAGTTGAGAAAATTTTCGTTCCACAATTTCACTGACCCGAACCAGAAATCAAACCCAGTCATCTTCAGCATGGTCGTGCTTTGTTGTCGTGCAGCCAGACTAAGGAAGGCCTCAAAAGGAAACTCACCATCTATATTCCATGGCCTATATAAAGAGGGGCTTGCACAGAAAACTGCATCAGTTATCTTCGTGTGTAGCAGCAGTTTCAAACCAAAGATCAACGCCGTAACTATTCCATAAGGGATTATTTTTTGGTAAGCCATTGTTATGCTTTATTGTTGATTAAAAACAAAATTTCGTAACGTATGATGCACGTGCACACGACAGTGTTGCATAAGGCAGATTTTATCAAATTTGGAATTGTGTTTCTGCCATTTTTTATTAGGAACAAGATATGAGATTTTTTTAAATTTCTGCTAATGTTTACTATAAAGTTAGACATACAACTTAGTACTAATTTATGACTGGACATTAACAATATCTTGTTAATTTTTTCTTTATTTTTCTTTCCACACTAATTGATTTTGGCAAAGTGATGAATCGTGGGTCGTAAACCATTTTTAATTTTCATTTTAGATAATCATGCCGAACAAAAATGAACAACTTCGTGGAGAGGCTATTAGGGCAGCCGTTTATGGAAACCCAGCTCAGGGTGGAGCTAGAGCTTCCATAGTGAAAGATGCAGTGAATCAGGCAAAATCAGGAAACAATTACGGAAAACAATCAGATGCAAAAAAATAAGCCGGACAGAATTTGATCAAATGATAAATTAATATTATTGTGCCGATTTTCTATCTTATCTGGAATAAAGTAATATTGCAAGATCATTTGAATAATATCCTACCCTTTGCGTTATTTTTATAGCCGTCCTCGGTATTGGTGGTTTCAACACTTTTTTGTCATACCTAAGTTTACAATCATAACGACGAGAAAACATGTTATTCTTCTCTATGGAAATTTGAATATTTGCGGCATACGATCCAGCAGCTGATCTGAAGTCTTCTAATTTTGTGATCTTTATGCGCTCCGAAATAACACGAACTCTTTAATTCATATTAAATGATTTCTAAGATATCTTAAATTCCACACAAAGGCATATGTACATCGAAGCAATTCATTTTCATTCCCTTGCTTCCAAATGTTCCATAAACCCATCTCCATTGATTTCCAAATTGCTTCGTCTTTGCACTGTCTGTCGCCTTAAAGGACTGTAATCAATCGTGATTACGCAAACATATGATTTAGATACAAGTTTTTGCCAGTTTTTGCTGCAGAGCCCGTACCACCTTTTCAGTCCGCCGAGAAGTGCACATTGGAATGCACATCGCCGGGGCGCAAATCTTGGTGCATCTCATCTGCTTACAATATGTAATTGCAAAATCACACACACACACCCTGCTTGGAACTTCAAACTATTCACGATAGTCAGTCGCGTCATTTGAACCGACCGACCCCGCCAACCTTAGCGAAAACAGTGTGCAATACGTCATTTTCTGATAGACGAACATTTATCACGACGACGACGAGTATCGAGTGGGTTCTCTCCACATGCATCAACCGGAGAGATTGGATGGAAAAATTGTATGAAACGAGCAGCGGAGAAGATTGATGGCGAATTCAATTAATTTGTTTGGCAATTTGTGTGAAAATGATTTAGAGATGATTTACAGATGAGATATCCACATCACGTGGGTATTTGCGTTGGCTACTTTTTGCTACTCAATTAGGTACAGTAGTTCACACTTTAGTTAGATCGGTTCAAAAAACGATTTTTCTCTGCCAAACCGTTAGTATAATCGAAATTTGTCCCTTTTTAAACATCTCTACAGAGCTCAGTTGACATGAATATCCGACAGCTGACCATAACGTGAAAGATGTAACAAAATCAAATTCAGCCTACGCTATGGTACACTGCAAAATCGTCTTCATTCAATTCACTAACAGAATCAGTATCAGATTGATTCTATGAGCCATCCTATCGCGCATGGTCGATCATATGCCTGCCGCCCGCAGAGGATGATTTCAGCACTTGGAGTTGTTTCTCGAGTGCCTTGCTATTATTGGTGGCAGTGGCAGCATACACTTTTTGAAACCTGTGATTGCAGCCTGCTTATCTGATTGATTCGGCTTGCGAGTTGTGGTTCGGTGAGCGTGAAGGCGTAAAAGATTTTCATGCTTGGGTGCTGTTTCGAATGAGAAGGCATGTTTTTTTTGGAAGGTGCAATACCGTCCAGCTTCACGGTACAACACTGGGCAAGGTTTAAGAAGAATTACAAAAGTGTACCGAATTTAAACAAGTGCAGCCCTACAGATGGAATTTACATACCTTACTCCGTGGTTACGTGATCCGAACGGAACGTACTGTAGTTACCTGAAATATGAAAAAGAACTGAATTAGATAAAAAAAACTACTTTTTAATCATTCGTTTATTTGAGAAGCTTTTATGTCGCTAAAAATAATTATTTTACTTTAAAAAATCGATCGAAACACTTTTTTAGCAAATGAAATTTTTTATTTGTGAGTTCTTCAAATTGGTTAAATATTTTAGATTGTACTATCCACCACTATAGATTTTTATTGAATGAGACATCAGACACTTTTAGAAATCTGAACAGTTGAAAACTACAAAAAAAATATCAAAGTAACCCGTCTAAGGAAGGTCTTGAGCGTTAGAGGGTTAATTGTTGTGAAAGGTCCAAGAGCGGAAGCCTCCTTTCAAGAGGCTCGGAAGCCTCCTTTCAAGAGGCTCGGAAGCCTCCTTTCAAGAGGCTCGGAAGCCTCCTTTCAAGAGGCTCGGAAGCCTCCTTTCAAGAGGCTCGGAAGCCTCCTTTCAAGAGGCTCGGAAGCCTCCTTTCAAGAGGCTCGGAAGCCTCCTTTCAAGAGGCTCGGAAGCCTCCTTTCAAGAGGCTCGGAAGCCTCCTTTCAAGAGGCTCCGAAGCCTCCTTTCAAGAGGCTCAGAAGCCTCCTTTCAAGAGGCTCAGAAGCCTCCTTTCAAGAGGCTCGTGAGGCTCCTTCCACGAGGCTCTGCACTCTTCCTTCAAGAGGCGCGGAAGCCTCCTTTCAAGAGGCTCAGAAGCCTCCTTTCAAGAGGCTCAGAAGCCTCCTTTCAAGAGGCTCCGAAGCCTCCTTTCAAGAGGCTCGGAAGCCTCCTTTCAAGAGGCTCGGAAGCCTCCTTTCAAGAGGCTCGGAAGCCTCCTTTCAAGAGGCTCAGAAGACCCCTTTCAAGAGGATCAGAGCCTCCTTTCAAGAGGCTCCAAGCCTCCTTTCAAGAGGCTCAGAAGCCTCCTTTCAAGAGGCTCAAGCCTCCTTTCAAGAGGCTCAGAAGCCTCCTTTCAAGAGGCTCGGAAGCCTCCTTTCAAGAGGCTCGGAAGCCTCCTTTCAAGAGGCTCGGAAGCCTCCTTTCAAAAGGGCTCGGAAGCCTCCTTTCAAGAGGCTTGGAAGCCTCCTTTCAAGAGGCTCGGAAGCCTCCTTTCAAGATTTCAAGAGGCTCGGAAGCCTCCTTTCAAGAGGCTCAGGCCTCCTTTCAAGAGGCTCAGAGCCTCCTTTCAAGAGGCTCAGAAGCCTCCTTTCAAGAGGCTCAGAAGCCTCCTTTCAAGAGGCCAGGAAGCCTCCTTTCAAGAGGCTCAAGCCTCCTTTCAAGAGGCTCAAGCCTCCTTTCAAGAGGCTCAAGCCTCCTTTCAAGAGGCTCAGAAGCCTCCTTTCAAGAGGCCTGGAAGCCTCCTTTCAAGAGGCTCAGAAGCCTCCTTTCAAGAGGCTCAGAAGCCTCCTTTCAAGAGGCTCAGAAGCCTCCTTTCAAGAGCTCAGAAGCCTCCTGTCAAGAGGCTCAAGCCTCCTTTCAAGAGGCTCAAGCCTCCTTTCAAGAGGCTCAGAAGCCTCCTTTCAAGAGGCTCAGAAGCCTCCTTTCAAGAGGCTCGAAGCCTCCTTTCAAGAGGCTCAGAAGCCTCCTTTCAAGAGGCTCAGAAGCCTCCTTTCAAGAGGCTCAGAGCCTCCTTTCAACTGGTTCAGAGCCTCTTCAAATGGATCAGAAGCCTCTTTTCAAGAGGCTCAGGAAGCCTCCTTTCAAGAGGCTCAGGCCTCCTTTCAAGAGGCTGGAAGCCTCCTTTCAAAGAGGCTCAGGAAGCCTCCTTTCAAGAGGCTCAGAAGCCTCCTTTCAAGAGGCTCAGAGCCTCCTTTCAAGAGGCTCAGAAGCCTCCTTTCAAGAGGCTCAGAAGCCTCCTTTCAAGAGGCTCAGGAAGCCTCCTTTCAAGAGGCTCAGAAGCCTCCTTTCAAGAGGCTCAGAAGCCTCCTTTCAAGAGGCTCAGAGCCTCCTTTCAAGAGGCTCAGAAGCCTCCTTTCAAGAGGCTCAGAGCCTCCTTTCAAGAGGCTCAGGAAGCCTCCTGTCAAGAGGCTCAGAAGCCTCCTGTCAAGAGGCTCGGAAGCCTCCTGTCAAGAGGCTCAGAAGCCTCCTGTCAAGAGGCTCAGAAGCCTCCTGTCAAGAGGCTCGGAAGCCTCCTGTCAAGAGACCTGGAAGGCTCCTGTCAAGAGACTCAGGAAGCCTCCTGTCAAGAGGCTCAGAAGCCTCCTGTCAAGAGGCTCGGAAGCCTCCTGTCAAGAGGCTCCGGAAGCCTCCTGTCAAGAGGCCTGGAAGCCTCCTGTCAAGAGGCTCAGGAAGCCTCCTGTCAAGAGGCTCGGAAGCCTCCTGTCAAGAGGCTCAGAGCCTCCTGTCAAGAGGCTCAGGAAGCCTCCTGTCAAGAGGCTCAGAGCCTCCTGTCAAGAGGCTCAAGCCTCCTGTCAAGAGGCTCAGAAGCCTCCTGTCAAGAGGCTCAGAAGCCTCCTGTCAAGAGGCTCGGAAGCCTCCTGTCAAGAGGCTCAGAGCCTCCTGTCAAGAGGCTCAGAAGCCTCCTGTCAAGAGGCTCGGAAGCCTCCTGTCAAGAGGCTCAGGCCTCCCTGTCAAGAGGCTCAGAAGCCTCCTGTCAAGAGGCTCAGAAGCCTCCTGTCAAGAGGCTCAGAAGCCTCCTGTCAAGAGGCTCAGAAGCCTCCTGTCAAGAGGCTCAGAAGCCTCCTGTCAAGAGGCTCAGGAAGCCTCCTGTCAAGAGGCTCAGAAGCCTCCTGTCAAGAGGCTCAGGAAGCCTCCTGTCAAGAGGCTCAGAGCCTCCTGTCAAGAGCTCAGAAGCCTCCTGTCAAGAGGCTCAGAAGCCTCCTGTCAAGAGGCTCAGAAGCCTCCTGTCAAGAGGTTCAAAAGCCTCATGTCAAGAGGCTTGGAAGTCTCCTGTCAAGAAGCTCGGAAGCCTCATGTCAAGAGGCTTAGAAGCCTCCTGTCTAGAGGCCTCAGAAGCCTCCTGTCTAGAGGCTCGGAAGCCTCCTGTCAAGAGGCTCGGAAGCCTCCTGTCAAGAGGCTCGGAAGCCTCCTGTCAAGAGGCTCGGAAGACTCCTGTCAAGAGGCTCGGAAGCCTCCTGTCAAGAGGCTCGGAAGCCTCCTGTCAAGAGGCTCGGAAGCCTCCTGTCAAGAGGCTGGGAAGCCTCCTGTCAAGAGGCTGGGAAGCCTCCTGTCAAGAGGCTCGGAAGCCTCCTGTCAAGAGGCTCGGAAGCCTCCTGCCGAGAGGCTCGGAAGCCTCCTGCCGAGAGGCTCGGAAGCCTCCTGTCAAGAGGCTCGGAAGCCTCCTGCCGAGAGGCTCAGAAGCCTCCTGTAAAGAGGCTCAGAGCCTCCTGTCAAGAGGCTCAGGAAGCCTCCAGTCAAGAGGCTCGGAAGCCTCCTGTCAAGAGGCTCAGAAGCCGCCTGTCAATAAGTTCGGAAGCCTCCTGTCACGAGACTCGGAAGCCTCTTGTCACGAAGCTCGGAAGCCTCCTTTCAAGAGGCTCGGAAGCCTCCTTTCAAAAGGCTCGGAAGCCTCCTTTCAAAAGGCTCGGAAGCCTCCTTTCAAAAGGCTCGGAAGCCTCCTTTCAAGAGGCTCAGAAGCCTCCTGTCAAGAGGCTCAGAAGCCTCCTGTCAAGAGGCTCAGAAGCCTCCTGTCAAGAGGCTCAGAAGCCTCCTGTCAAGAGGCTCAGAAGCCTCCTGTCAAGAGGCTCAGAAGCCTCCTGTCAAGAGGCTCAGAAGCCTCCTGTCAAGAGGCTCAGAAGCCTCCTGTCAAGAGGCTCAGAAGCCTCCTGTCAAGAGGCTCAGAGCCTCCTGTCAAGAGGCCTGGAAGCCTCCTGTCAAGAGGCCTGGAAGCCTCCTGTCAAGAGGCTCGGAAGCCTCTTCTCAAGAGGCTCGGAAGCCTCCTTTCAAGAGGCTCGGGAGCCTTCTGTCAAGAGGCTCGGAAGCCTTCTGTCAAGAGGCTCGGAAGCCTTCTGTCAAGCGGTTCGGAAGCCTCCTGTCAAGAGGCTCGGAAGCCTCCTCTCAAGAGGCCTGGAAGCCTCCTCTCAAGAGGCTGGAAGCCTCCTCTCAAGAGGCCTGGAAGCCTCCTCTCAAGAGGCTCAGGAAGCCTCCTCTCAAGAGGCTCAGAGCCTCCTCTCAAGAGGCTGGAAGCCTCCTCTCAAGAGGCTCAGGAAGCCTCCTTTCAAGAAGCTCAGAAGCCTCCTTTCAAGAGACTCAGAAGCCTCCTTTCAACTGGTTCAGAGCCTCCTTTCAAAAGGATCAGGAAGCCTCTTGTCAATAGGCTCAGAAGCCTCTTGTCAATAGGCTCAGAAGCCTCTTGTCAATAGGCTCAGAAGCCTCTTGTCAATAGGCTCAGAAGCCTCTTGTCAATAGGCTCAGAAGCCTCTTGTCAAGAGACTCGGAAGCCTCCTGTCGAGAGGCTCGGAAGCCTCCTGTCGAGAGGCTCGGAAGCCTCCTGTCGAGAGGCTCGGAAGCCTCCTGTCGAGAGGCTTGGAAGCCTCCTGTCAAGAGGCTCAGAGCCTCCTGTCAAGAGGCTCAGAAGCCTCCTGTCAAGAGGCTCGGAAACCTCCTGTCAAGAGGCTCAGGAAGCCTCCTGTCAAGAGGCTCAGAAGCCTCCTGTCAAGAGGCTCAGAAGCCTCCTGTCAAGAGGCTCAGAGCCTCCTGTCAAGAGGCTCAGAAGCCTCCTGTCAAGAGGCTCAGAAGCCTCCTGTCAAGAGGCTCAGAAGCCTCCTGTCTAGAGGCTCAGAAGCCTCCTGTCAAGAGGCTCAGAAGACTCCTGTCAAGAGGCTCAGAAGCCTCCTGTCAAGAGGCTCAGGAAGCCTCCTGTCAAGAGGCTCAGAAGCCTCCTGTCAAGAGGCTCAGGAAGCCTCCTGTCAAGAGGCTCAGAAGCCTCCTGTCAAGAGGCTCAGAAGCCTCCTGTCAAGAGCTCCAAAAGCCTTCTTTCAAGAGGCTCAGAAACCTCCTGTCAAGAGGCTCAGGAAGCCTCCTGTCAAGAGGCTCAGAAGACTCCTGTCAAGAGACTCGGAAGCCTCCTGCCAAGAGGCTCACAAGTCTCGTGTCAAGATGTTCGGAAGACTCCTGTCAAGAGGCTCGGAAGAATCCTGTCAAGAGGCTCAGAAGCCTCCTGTCAAGAGGCCTGGAAACCTCCTGTCAAGAGGCTCGGAAGCCTCCTGTCAAGAGGCTCCAGAAGCCTCCTGTCAAGAGGCTCAAGCCTCCTGTCAAGAGGCTCAGAAGCCTCCTGTCAAGAGGCTCAGAAGCCTCCTGTCAAGAGGCTCAGAAGCCTCCTGTCAAGAGGCTCAGAAGCCTCCTGTCAAGAGGCTCCAAGCCTCCTGTCAAGAGGCTCAGAAGCCTCCTGTCAAGAGGCTCAGAAGCCTCCTGTCAAGAGGCTCAGAAGCCTTCTGTCAAGAGGCTCAGAAGCCTTCTGTCAAGAGGCTCCAGAAGCCTTCTGTCAAGAGGTTCAGGAAGCCTCCTGTCAAGAGGCCTCAGGAGCCTCCTGTCAAGAGGCCTGGAAGCCTCCTCTCAAGAGGCTCAGAAGCCTCCTTTCAAGAGGCTCAGAAGCCTCCTCTCAAGAGGCCTCAAGCCTCCTTTCAAGAGGCTCGGAAGCCTCCTTTCAAGAGGCTCAGAAGCCTCCTGTCAAGAGGCTCAGAAGCCTCCTGTCAAGAGGCTGGAAGCCTCCTGTCAAGAGGCCTGGAAGCCTCCTGTCAAGAGGCTCAGAAGCCTCCTGTCAAGAGGCTCGGAAGCCTCCTCTCAAGAGGCTCGGAAGCCTCCTCTCAAGAGGCTCGGAAGCCTCCTCTCAAGAGGCTCGGAAGCCTCCTCTCAAGAGGCTCGGAAGCCTCCTCTCAAGAGGCTCGGAAGCCTCCTCTCAAGAGGCTCGGAAGCCTCCTTTCAAGAGGCTCGGAAGACTCCTTCCAAGAGCCTCATAAAGCCTCATTTCAAGAGGCTCGGAAGACTCCTTCCAAGAGCCTCATAAAGCCTCATTTCAAAAGCTTTCTGTCCCGCGAATCGAAAATAGTTCATTAATAACAAATCGTGATATAATAAGAAAAGAAATGTGAACATAATTAATATAAGAGATGAAAGATCTGATGTCAATTTAAACATTTTGCACTACAATATCTTGAGAATATCATGTCATGCTATTTGTAAGATATGATTAATATCTCATGTTATTAATTCATGCTTATCCATTGCATATACTGACATTCAAATCATATATTCAGGTGCAATTTTTAATATTGCTTCCTGTTCAACAAGAGCAAGATATTAGTGAGTGAAAACGACGGAAATGTAGTTGGGCATAGTTGAGATGAGAGAAAATGATCGTTGGTATTTTCTAAACACTCAAACATATTTATTCATTGCTTCAAATATCTGGCATGGTACACTTTAATATTCCGTAAAATAATATTGGTAGCACATTTTCCAGCGAACATACTGTAAATAAAAAACTATGAAGGATGCACTGGTAATCAAAAGACACGAATCTATTGAAACTCTCCTGAACCATTTATTCATAGACACGGTAAGTCTACAGACACATTCAACCATGAACTTCTTTGAAGGACTTCCACCATTTCAGCAAGTCGACTTATGCGTTATTTCTAACAGGTTTTGCCAAACAATGCCGATTGCTTCTGCACGGCACGTGATTTATTAATTTCCCATGCTAATCATTCAATATGTTTTGAACAATGATGAAATAGCACTTAAAATAAAGTTTGAGAAAAAAACATTCTGGCATTCAACTAACCGACCCATCTCAGCCAGATTACTTAATGACTAATCGAGAGCCCCCCACTGAAAAATATAATCAACCCCTCGCAGTGCCGCCTAAATAGCTAACATTCTTCGGCAAGTCCGCTGCACAAAACCATCTTCGCATCTCCCCCGTTGCTGCCGTCGTCGTCATCGCCGTCGTTCAGCATATTGTCCCAAACTGTTCCATTCCAAAGAAAAACAACTCCAGTCAACTGCGTAGAATTCGGACAACCACGGCCTTACCGTAGCGCCATGCCAGCCGGCAGCAGCGTCACCTTGCTTCCATCCGCATCTCTGCCAGTCGGTGGCAGGCAGGCCGCGCCGAAACAGCTAGAACGAAATGTGCGCCGAACCGTTTATAACTCAATTTTCATTGTTATTCAAATTCGTAACACCGAGGCTTGAGAAACCTGGAGACGAAGCCCATCATGGAGGAGCGACCGCGCGGCTACCGGAGTTTGGAGAACTGAGCCGACGCGTCATGCCGTTCACCCACAAAACGGTTCTTGTCTTGCACGATGGCAAGCCGCCCGCCGTGGCGATGGGAGAAGGTGGATCGTTGGCGTTGATGGGTTGCATCAATCTTCTCGTCCATCCACCACGATGGAATCATCATCGCAATGGTGGCAGATGGGTAATTAAGTGGATACGATCTGAGTGGGGTTTTCCTAAATATATCTTCTTTTTCGGACGAGGCCTTTCCAGTTAGGTTTATTCCTCGCAAATGCCATCGTTTGGCACACGAGTTGTGTCGATTAGGCAAAAGGGGTTTCGATGGACCAGGTGAGAATGACTTGACGCAAACAAGTGCTTCAAAATATTTCTTCTGTGGGTGTGGGGTGGGTGCAAGTGCGAAGCACAGTTATGTGTGTTGCATTCAATTACGTCAAAGCATACAGTCGGGTGAGCTATCAGTAGCAGTAAAGAATGAAAATATTTATCCGCGATTCAAGTTCTCCATTAAATTCAGATCAAATATTAACGTTTTAAAATCAATGCCAGCATTTGGTATGTAAATAATGGAAGATGGAACGGTAAGAAATCAGCCAAGTAAGAACATCCAAAATGATTTAGCTTTCATAACCGTTTTGTTTGTAAATCGGCAAGATTTATGAGACTCATGTAATCGGCGAGATATTTTCTAGAAATCTATATTTTGCAAGACAACATGCAAATTCTTTATTTTCCTTCTTCCCGGGTTTGTTATTGGAGTGTGTGCATTGGTCATTAGTTGTCTGTAAATTAGCTTACATTGCTATTTACACCATACGGGTATAATCGTACTCCTAAGCCAAAATTCAAAGTACGATAACGACCGTACTCCGGTAGGCATGCAAAAGAGTCTACAAAAGCTTCAAAAGCGAGAGCGCATTGTCGGGTTTTTAATACTCCTAACGTCCCAGATGTTCAAAATGGGAAAGTGCAGTCGAGCTCGAGGCTGGATAATATCGACTATTAATATAACTGCAACGAGGACCATGACAAATTTGAGAAGCTGTACTATATTCTACGAGTAACAAAGTATCCGACGGTGGAGAAGAAGTCGTGCCTATCCATGTCTTGGATAATGAACTCAAACAGCAGCGGTTGTAAATTTGGAAGTAGTTAGGAGAGGAAGCTGAGGTTAGGGGTGCAATGATCATCCATTGGATGTGCTCCAAATTGGATAACAATACACTCCAACCTTTGGGAAGACCACGCAGCGTCTACTAAGGATCCGGTTTCGAAAGTACGAGGTAGTACTAGTTGGTGATATCGTAAAGTTGTAGAGCCAAGTAGTTGTTTCTTCATTTAGTATTTATTTCAGCACAGTTCTATAATGAAGCCTGATGAAAAAAATCTATATTGAGCGACTTCCCCTGTAGCAAACTGAATATGGCGTAAATACTCCACACCTGTTTAGCATCATTACAAAATAAGACAAAATAAAACAATACAAAATATTTCATGTACGGACTACAAACATTCACTTATCATTAATAAAATATGAAACCTAAGAAGACTGTTGTCTATATAAGTCTGATCCATAGCGTCTCGTCTCGTATCGTTATTGCATTATTGGTAGAGCGCGAGGCAATTGAAAAAAGGAAAGGTAGAAAAATTCTCCACTATTGGGATGATGGACTGCACATTGACTCAGCTTCTGGTCCATGTCAACTGACTTGAAGTCTATTTTTGAAAGTTTCAGCAGACGTATTGAAGTTGAAGTGCTTGTAAAATTCGTTGAAGCTCCTTGGCATAAACCTAATTGGGTCATGTAATCCGTATTCGCTGTTCTTGGCATCAAGTCCTACCGTTGTCGAAGGACCCGCTCCGGAGAATCCTGCCGATTTAGAATCGCGTCGATTTTCCGAATATGTAGTCAATTTTGGAAACATGAATCCACAAGGCTGCATAACGGGCTGACAACGGATGACCCAAATAGGGTGACAACTACACTCCAATTCAAGAACAGCTGGAAATTGTCGTCGCTTTGCCCTTAACTATTGCCATCTTAACGTTACAAAAGCTTCCGTTGCCCTATATCCTGAAGAAATACTATCAGCCAAGATAGTTCGAACGATTTCCAGATGAGGTCAAAGCTCTGCAACGATAACAGCGAATCGACCATAAAACGAACCTGAAAAGGCTCACTGATTGTCTCGACAACGGTCATCAGCTTACGTTGGCCGTACTGCGACAGCTGTTTTGAGCTGCATACGGAAAAAGTGTCATCAACGCTGTGCTTCGCTGGTTATTCTTTTGATCAGTGATGGATTAACTATTTGAATATATGGCACCTTATTCTAACTTGCTGGGCTACTTTGGTTACTCTTTTAGTCATTTCCGGATACTCTTTGGACACTTCTGATCGTTTTTGGGTCAATCCATCTGAACATTCCATTCCTCTTATGAGAAGCTTTGATCACTTTATGGAATACCTTCGATTACTGATGGATTCTTGTCGACATTCACGTGTAACTTTTGTTTCCATACGCGGGACTTCCGAATACTTTGACGGTTACTGAATACGCGCACCGGAAATATTCATCTAATCCTCAACGAAGCTCTCGTTCAACAATTCATAGAGTAGTTTGTGAATCGTGTCGTTCGCAAAAAAGAAGCAATGATCAATGATTTATTCCTGCATCAAACCAGGAGCTAGTTCAATCGCTTTATAACCCTACGCAGCTCTATATGGAGACGCTTCAGATTACGCTTGATTGTCAACGAACATCTATCATGCAGATGTATTCCCGATCGACCGTTCGGTCTGGTAAGAGCCAGTCATGTCCAACTTGCTTTTTGTAGGGACTCTGCTCAACCACCCCAAATAGCTTTTTGATTGTCCTGGAATACTTTGCTTGTAAATGTAGCACGAGAAATTAAAATTTATTCATGCGCTCATTCGAAAGAGAATATCCTGCTTTACAGAGTTGAAAAATGTCCGATATGTTTTGTGAATAATTAGAACTTTTAGACGTAAATTTGTGTGTTTTTTTGCGCTTTGTGAGGTTTTGCAGAACTATTTATTCTCTACTTGCATGTTCTTTCAGCTCAAACTTGTCCAGGGTAATAATCTTCAGACGACGTCACAGTCATGATTTTATTGCAGTCATCAAAAGCATCAAGGTATACAGACAACATAGTAGGCTTGTAAGAAAAGTGACACTTCAAGTGAGACGCATATTTTATCGACACATGTTAGAGTACAAAAGTAAGCATGCTGAGACCGTAGAGCATCGTCTCTGTTCAGCTTGTGCGAAGATAGTAGTGACGACACATGTTTACATTCAAACTGAATGTTTACATACGTGCTGAGCCTGCCTTGTTTTTTGTATACAGTGAAAAGCAGCCTATGATTGAATCAAAACTAATAAAGAGATCATAGTAAACCTAATTACTTGTATATTGCTACATATTAATTGTTGGATGTGATATCATTTTATAACTGGCTCCATCCATATACTCCGACCAAATCCTGTAATTCAGGTAACCAACTCCATCGGAAATAAAAGCTATGTTACATAGAAAATATTCCCATTTATTCGCTTTTGAATTGAAATTAAAATATTGGTGCAATCTTGATGAAGTTATAACATGTAAAGAAAAGGTACCGAATTTGTACACTTTTTGACTATTTACTAAAACTGCAATTTCTCAGCCTCAGAACAACATTTCTTGGATCTTTTTTTATGAAAACACTTCTTATAAATAGCTCTTTGTAGTAGGTATTTTTTTCTGAACGAGAAAAAAATATTTTTTGTGTGGGGATGAAATAACTTCGAAAATTAGTCAAAAAATGTGCTTTTTTCGATATTTAAAAAGTTTTGCAGACTGTAAAAACGCATAATAACAAAAACTAATTCATGGAGAATATTGGCAAAGATCCACAGAAAAATAAAAAAATATAAAACGAATGGGTGACCCTCAAAAAAATTGTGAAAGGACCCAATATTTGATTTTTTACCTAAAAAAGCTCATTTTTCAAAAATCGATCTGGCGCGACCTCTAAACGATTTTTTAGAAATTCGGTTTGTTCTACAAAAATTATCCAGACAGGTATATCTTTCATTTCAAGGTTGAGCACCATGACTTTTCGAACATCGATTTTTTTGGGACACCCTAGGCTCCATACAAAGTGATGGTCAATAATATTTTTCTGGATTTTTTCAGTATTCTAAAAAAATAATCATATTTATGTATTTTCATCGCATCCGGAAGGTGTAACTAGTATTTAACCCAGTAATGAGCTACGTACTCTTGAACTATAAACTCGAACGATTGTTTTTAATTTTAGGGCAGCTCAAATAGTTCATGGGCCACCTCACGGAACGGTCTTTCATATAAGGGTCGATTTGCACAGTAATTTAGGAGGTTGAAGGCAAAAAAGTCAAAATTTGAATCACTCTAATGTACGTCTAAGTTGAGAAATGACGAAGTTGATAATGGTGTACATAGACCTGTGCGCCGAAGTATTTGTGAACGGCGGCGGCGTAAGGCCATTTTACACCGGCGGCGGCGGCGTCGGCGGCGTCACGCCGTAAGCAATGTTCGGCGGCGGCGGCGGCGTGAATCGGCGTGAAGAATTTTGAGCTGAGAAAAAAAATCACGCAGCAAGGCATTTCATGTTTTCTATGAATTTTAGGGTTTTTTGTACAATTGCTAGCCTCAGTCAGACTGATGGGGGAACATCCTAATAGCTATAGCTTGTATCTCCACAGCAAAAGTTTACACTACATCCTCCACTAGGACATTTCCGCATCACAGCACATGAGTTCATTGGAAAGTATTTCGGATATAAATCCAGAAATTCGTGTGGAAATTTCTCAAGATATTCTCAGAAAATTCGAGAAAGGACTTTTAAGAATTAATTTAAAATTTTCCTAATGAATTCCTTCAGAACTTCCACCAAGAATTACCTTGAAAATTTATTAGGGTATTTCTTTCCGAAATTTCTTCAAAAGTTCCATCAGGAATTTCCTTCTACTTGAGGGATTTCTTCGGAAATTCCTTTACGGAGTCTTTTGTGAATTTCTTCAGTAATTCATTCGAAACTATTATAAGGGATTTCTTTGAAAATTCCTTTGAGAATTAGATACCCATGCAAAATCCTTCAAGAAGTTCTACTACGGAAACCGTCTTAGGAATACATTCGAAAATACATTTGGGAGAAATCCTTTAGAAATTTCTAATGATTTTTTTTTTCAGTAATTCCTCAACATTTCTTCGGAAACTCTAGGAAGATATTTTTGGTATTCTGAAATTTCCCTCTGGAATACTTAAGGACTTCTTTTCATATTTCTTATCGGAATTTCTTCGGATATTCCTTTACCAACTCTTCCAGAAATTCCTGTAGAACTTTGAAAATTCCCTTTTAAATAACTTTAAGCATTATTTCGGGAATCTCTTCGGAATTTCTATTGGGAATTCTTCGGAAATTTTGTTTGTAAATTCCTTCATTTTTTTAAAAACGTTTTTAGGTGTTTTTTATTTGAAAACAAGTTCAACTCTCAAATACCTTTAGAAATTTCTCCAATTTCGAATTCTTTCCAGAACTATGCCTGCAGTATTTTTGTATGGTTTACTGAAGTAATTTTCTAAAGCCTTCCTGGAATTCCAAAGTTCCTAAAGAATTTCTGAAAATTTTACAAATGCCTTTCAAGAGGGGTTTCTGGGTGGCTTTTCCAAAGAGATTTTCGAAGAAATTCCTGAAAAATTCTCGATTCAATTGTTGAAGGAATAACCGAAAAAGAACCAGAAAAGACTTTCGAACAGAATTTTAAAATGAGTTTCTAAAGCAATTCTGAAAGTAATTTACGGAGGAATTTGAAATAGATTTTCCAAACAGTTATTGGAATTTAAATAGAAAGTTTTGACTCTAGAATCAAAATTACATGCCAAGGAAAACTCCCAAAATATAGAGATTGCAGGGCCGGTAGCGACCAATTTTTAGAAACTAACTTTCTTTATAAAACTTGTAAAAATGCATCCCAAAGTATATTCATAAGGGGAACTGTTCCTTTTTCATATTTCACTAAACATATATTCATCTCATCGCGAAACAAACAAAAACAGCACAATATTCATTGTAACTTTTCACAAACATGTATGCTCACTGTTTAAAAAATCACAAGAATAAGAAACAAATTGAATTCATTTTTATTGCTTTGTTTTTCTTGGGATGAACATAGGAGCTATGGGATGAAGTCGAGGAGCAGTAAAGCATCAGTAAATCATTATGAAATCATGTAATTTACGAACATAAATGGACAACTTACTAGTAAGCATAATAATAAAGTGTCCGTGGAAAATTAAACAATTCCGATAAAATAAAACTACGCGCGCATGTTTCCGTGCAGGAGGCAAAAGCAAAAGGCTGTTGGGAGAACCAACCATCGATCACACCGCGGAAATCGGACGACTGTGGTGGGCCGGGCACGTAGCCATAATATCAGACAATAATCTGTTGAAAATGGTTCCCGACAACGATCCGACGGGAACCAGAAAACGAGGTGCACAGCGGGCAAGATGGATCGATCAGGTGGAGGACGATTTGCGGACCCTCCGCCGACTGCGTGGTTGACGAAGTGCAGTCATGGACCGAGCTGAATGGAGAAGTCTTTTATGTGCAGCACATGCCTCTCCGGCCTTAATCTGATAATAAATAAAAGCATGTTTCCTACAAGCTTTTCCAGACTAGTTTTTACGCGGGTTAAATTCCACATAAGTTTACAAAGTTTACGGGAAATACCAATCACCTGCGTAAAAAACGACTCCTTTGTACGAAACATGTTGGTTAACTGGGTAAACAATTGAGTGGGTGAGAAGCAAAAGGGTGTAAGTGACATTTTGGTCAACTTGGAGTTGACTATAGCAAAAAATGCTTAATATACTTTGTAATCTTATCTTTGAAATTATAATTCATTTAACAAAAAAAAAACAACAATTTTCTCCCCGTCTCATAAAAACTGTAGTATTTGCGTCGAAATTATGTTATTTTAGAAATAGTTACAGCACAGATTTTTGCCAGAGATCAAAGAATCATTTCAAAATCATTTTTTTTTGTTAATGACATGTCTGAACAAGCAGTTTGTTCGGAATATCATACGGTGTGTGCCAAATTCAAAATCATCAAATTTTTTAAACATTCACGATTTTTTATATTTGAGTATCCAAAATTTATGCGTTTTCAGTTTCAGATGTATATCATCTGAATATATTTTTAAAAATTCACAAGTATTGATACGTAATCAATAAACCGCCTCAAATCCCATTACATTATCAAACACAGATGCAGATTTTAATATTTCGATTCATTTTATGCTATAAAATTGATATATTTACTTGTTACAAAAAATGGAAAGCATGCATGTTTGCTTAAGGAATGCATTAATGACCTTTCTACCAACCCCTTGCTCACTCTCGGTTTCCTCGAAACACTGGAAAGTATATCTAAAATTGAAAATATTAATCTGAACGTAAACAGTTGAACTGTTTGATACGAAATGAAATTTAATAGATTTTGAAAAAACTTATAAAACTGTGCGCATTCTGTTTGCATCACTTATAGTTTATAAACCATGACATGAAACCCTTTCAATAAATTATTGTCGAAAATCTCATAAGAACACCAAGTTAAACGGTTGGCCAAGTTTCAAAGCGAATATTAGGTCACGAAGAAATTAAGAGCAACTTTCGGACCAAAAGGCACTTAGCGATCATTCTTTTCCGATCGGTCATTCAATTTCCACCATGAGCTCTACGAATTGGCCAAAATTAAAATTAGTCAAAAGTTTCAAAATAGTTGAAAATAGTGACTTTAGTGATTTGAGCTCGAAAAAAGAGACTTTTTAGTGACTTGCCCAAAAAAGTGGCCAAGTCACTAAAAAGTGACCCGCTACTATGCCTGAGATTGCGGATATTCGAATATTCTCAAGAATTCCTTGGGAACTTACTGCAGGAGCTCCTTCGAAAATGTTCACATATTTTTTTTCGTAAATACCTTTAATAATTCTTTAGGAAATTTATTCGGTAAGTCATCAAGAAAATCATTCTAGTATACCTACAAAAATTCCGTCAGGAACTCGATTGAACATTTCTCCAGGAAATCCTTTAAAAACCTCCACTAATGAAACCAATTTTTCTGGAGATTCTTAAAAAAACTCTCCTGCGATTAATTCTGACAATGAGCAATTTTCAAAGGAACTTCCAAAGGAATTATCGACATACTTAAATTTCTTAAAGAATTTCTTTGGACATTCCTCTAAGAATTTCTTCGGAATTTTCTCCAGGGATTCATTCAGAAAATTTTCCAGATGGAGATAAATTCCGAAATTCCTCAAGACTCTAAGAATTTTCTTCAGGTATTCCTTCAGAACTTCCTCTAGGACTTCCTTTGGAAATTATTTCAGGAAAACCAAGTAATTTCTTTGGGAATTGTTTATCAAAATAAATCGAAACCGTTATTTTTAGAACAATTCTGGCTATTTAAGTACAAGGAGAGTGAAGGAAATGTTCAATTTGGTGGGTCACGTGCCCCATCGGGTTCCAGCTTTAGAAGTCAAGTTACCATTATTGCTTTCTGTAGCCAAAAAGATCTTGGATGATCTAACATTTAACACGCCAATGCGGGTAAAAGTGACAGAGATAGAAGCAAACAAATCTGCTAAAGGTATAACAGCTATTTAATTAATGTCTGATAGGTTGCCTTGGATCGACAGATGCAAACGATCTGCATACTGTGATTTTTGTGTTGGCCAATCATCGGCGTGAAATACGAAATTCGGCGGCGTCGAGCCAACCGGCGTATGGCGCGCCGCCGACACCTTGACCGGCGTCGGCGTACGTCAATAAGTGTCGGCGGCGGCGGCGTGGCGCGGCGGCGCACAGGTCTAGGTGTACATTTTCATCAAGCCCCTTTTAAGACCTGTGCTTTTCTGATTGTACGCAACTTGAACTGCAACTATCATCAACGAGAAATGAGCATGCGAAAATTTATTTGCTAAGATCTTTAAATTATACAGTACGTTACGCGAGAAAAAATAATTCTCAACCCCGCGTCTCCCATCGTCACGCCATTTATATGAATTCTCTAAAAAAAATGTATGGATCGTCACGCTTTCATCCTCCTCGAGCTGTGACGTACTTTATGGATGGCCCTTTATACTTGTATCATCCTGGTCCAGCCCGAAATTGAAACTCGCCGTCTCCAGGCTGGTAATATCTCCCTTATTGGCGCACGGGATATATTATATTCATGTTAATCATTATTTTTATTGGGGGACGAGTTCAGAACAAAATAACCACTTAGAGTAGATTTCTCGATACACTCGAAACTGTTCCTTCCTTGATTTGTTAGGCACTCTGTGTTACTTAACCGCTACTGTGCCGAGATCTACTGTGGTATTCTGCTGTACAGAATCCACACAGAATCTATTTTTAGATTTACATTGGTCATTATTGTTGTCGTTGCCAGTCCATCTCATCGTGAGTCCATTGTGTCCGTTTGTCCATGTCGTGCTTTCAATGATCTTTGCATTGTTCGGTTGCCATTAAGCCGGGTCCGTTGGAGTAATGCCTCCGAGAAGATCAGTTTGTCAGTCGTCATCAGGCAGCCGTACGGTATGACGCGTTCTCCAATACGCTACCGCATGGGCTGTGCATCCGGCGACTGACGAGGGTTTGGTGGAGGGGCTGGGAATCGAACATCACTCGAAACTGTTATTGAATACGTTAATTCAGTAGGTCTAGCACACAAATAATCAAATCCCATTATACTGTTATAACTACTACGGTGTCAAGTCATAAGGCCGAAGTCCATTTGGCCGAAGGTCATTAAGCTGAATGGTCATTAGGCCGAACGGTCATTACGACGAATGGCCATTGGGCCGAATTAGCAAAAAGAAGTGAAAAGTGAGAAGTTCTTTCTTCATTTTACTCCTGCTATCTTCTCTCTTCTTGCATCTTGCATCGGCCTCTTCCTTCTTCTTTCTTTTTCCTTTCTTCTTTCTTCTTTCTTCGTGCATCTTCCTTCTTCCATCTTCCTTCTTCATTCTTCCCTCTTCCTTCTTCATGCTTCTTTCTTCCTCTTTCTTTCTTCTTCTTCCTTCACCCTCCTTCCCACATCCTTTTTCTTTCTTTTTTCTCCCTTTTCCCTTCTTCCTTCTCCTTTCTTCTTTCTTCCTCATTCCTTTTTTCTTATTCCTTCTTCTTTCTTCCTTCTTTCTTCTTCCCTCTTCCTTCTACCTTCTTTCTTCTTCCTTCTTCTTTATTTTTTCTTCCGTTTTCTTCCTTTTTTCTCTCGTCTTCCTTGTTTCATCTTCCTTCTTCCTTCTTCTTTTCTCCTTCTGCCTTCTTCTTTCATCCTTTTCCTTCTTTCTTCTTCTTCCTTCCTTCTTCCTTCTCCTTCTTCCTCCTTCCCTCATCCTTCTTCCTTCTTCTTCCTCCTTCTTTCTTCTCCTACTTCCTTCTTCATTCTTTCTTCTTCCATCTTCCTTCTTTCTCCTTCCCTCTTCCTTCTTCCTTCTTCCTTCTTCCTTCTTCCTTCTTCTTTCTTCCTTCTTCCTTCTTCCTTCTTCCTTCTTCCTTCTTCCTTCTTCCTTCTTACTTCTTCCTTCTTCCTTCTTCCTTCTTCCTTCTTCCTTCTTCCTTCTTCCTTCTTCCTTCTTCCTTCTTCCTTCTTCTTTCTTCCCTCTTCCTTATACCTTCTTTCTGCTTCCTCTTCCTTCCTTCTATCTCTTTCTTTCTCTCGTCTTCCTTATTTCTTCTTACTTTTTCCTTCTTCTTTCTTCGTTTTTCCTTCTTCCTCCTTCTCACATCTTTTATCCTTCTTCCTTCTTCTTTATTCCTTCTTCCTTTTTCCTTCTTTCTTCTTCCTTCTTCTTTCTTCCTTCTTTCTTCTTCTTTCTTTCTTTCCTTCCTCCACTTTCTTTCTCTCGTTTTCCTTTTTTTTCTTAATTTTTCCTTCTTCTTTCTTCTTTCTTCCTTTTCCTTCTTTTTTTTCCTTCTTCCTTTTTCTTTCTTATTTCTTCTTTGTTCCTTCTTCTTTGTTCTTTCTTCTTTCTTCCTTCTTCCTTCTTCCTTCTTCCATCTGCCTTCTTCCTTCTTCTTTCTTTCTTCTATCTTCTTCCTTCTTCCTTCCTCTTTCTTCCTTCCTCCTTCTTCCTTCATGCTTTTTTCTTCTTCTTTCTTTCTCCTTCCTTTTTCCTTCTTCTTTCTTCCTTCTTTCTTCTTCCCTCTTTCTTCTTCCTTCTTCCTTCATTTTTCTTCCGTTTTCTTCCTTCTTTCTCCCGTCTTCCTTCTCCCTTCTTCCTTCTTTCTTCTCCCTTCTTCCTTCTTCTTTCTTCCTTCTTCCTACTTTCTTCTTCCGTTCTACTACTTCCTCACTTCGCACTATCCACTTCTCACTCCCGAGTTCTCATTCGGCCTAATGGTCATTCGGCCTAATGACTGTTCGGCCTAATGGGGAAGGGCCATTTGGCCGAATACCGCTCGGCCGAAGCCCGTTTAGCTAAATACCATTTGGTCTAATGCCACTAGACAGAAAGTTGTTTGGCCGAATATACCATTTGGCCGAACAGACCATTAGACCGAAAGTCATTTGGCCGAACAGACCAATAGGCCAAAAGGGTCGTTTGGCCGAAAGAGTCATTTGGCCGAAAGGGTCATTAGACCGAAAGGGTCATTTAGCCGAAAGGGTCATTTGGCCGAAAGGGTAATATGGCCAAATAGGCCATTTGGCAGATGAGGACATTTGGCCGAATAGGTCATTAGGCCGAATAGGACATTTGACCGAAAAGGTCATTTGAAAAGTGAGAAATTAGGAGTGAGAAGAGAGACGTCGCAATTCTTATTCCTGATTTCTCACTTCTCACTGTAAAAAGTGAGAAGCGTGACATGGATAGTGAAACGTCTTACCATTCACTTCGCGCTTCTCACTTTCTACAGAGAGAAGATAAAAATAAAGAGTAAGAAGTGAGACGATCTCACTACTCTCTTCACTGTGAAAAGTTAGTAGTGCGAGGTGGGTAATGAGACGTCACACTACGCACTTCATACTTCTCACTTTTTCCAGTGAGAAATGAGTAATGAGGAATAAGAATTGAGATGTCTCTCTTCTCACTCCTTATTTCTCACTTTTCAAATGACCTATTTGGTCAAATGTTCTATTCGGCCAAATGTCTTATTTGACCAAATGTCCTATTCGGCCATATATTCTGATTGGCCAAATGACCTTTCCGGCCAACCCAAGCAGCACACTTGTCATAACTGAGTTGCTGCCACTTATGTACGACCAAATCCGGTCATATATGAGTTGCTGCAACCAAATCGGTCTAAATTGTGCTACTCGGGAAATGACCCTTTCAGCCAAATGATTCTTTCGGCCAAATGACCCTTTCGGCTAAATGACGCTTTCGGCCAAACTACCCTTCCGGCCAAATAACCCGTACGGCCAGATGGGTTTCGGTCTAAATGTTTGTTCGGCCTAGTGGTATTCGGCCGAAAATACATGAACCTACGTTATTTTAATTCTGTTTATAGTTCATGTCAGTAAAATATAGCACTATAGCACGCAGAATGATCGAGCCATTATCTATTTTTGCAAACCCTGACTTTTGGGGATTTTAAGAAAGTTTTCATTCTCTTTTTCATGTGATTCATAAAGAGTTGACAGCCTCAGCAAAACAATATTCCGTTGATTTATTTGGCAAGCTCAGCCCATGCAGTTTTAGACTACTACGAAAATTGTCGTTAACAGAATATTTTACCTCTAACTTATCCATGAATGATTTAATTATCAATCATATTATACAGTAATATCCCGATTTTATCGCCTTCCTGGTAAATTTTAGATGTGACAATATCGGGAAAAATAGAAGGGGATCTGGTAGCGAAGTTGGCTACACGTTCGCCTTATAAGCGAATGACCATGGGTTCGAATCTGATTACTGATGACGACTGCCAACTTGTTCTTCTCGGAGGCATTCCTCCAACGTTACCCGGATTAAATGGCAACCGAACATTGCAACGATCATTGGGTACATGATGACATGGACAAACGGACACAATGGACTCACGACAAGATGAACTGGCAACGACAACAATAACGAATAGTGGATATCTTAAAATAGATTCTGTGTGAATTCTGTACTGCAGAGTACCACAGTAGATAGCGGTTAAGAACACAGAGTGCCTACCAAATAAACATATGAATAAAAAAAATCGGAAAAAAATATTTTCAATTTTTAATTAATTTCAAAAATTTGAATCAATTATGCCTTGGGAAGCTAACATGTGTTACCGGTATCCGTTATTTATAGTCGAAACAAAAGCCTTGACATCCACTTAGAAATAATTCATAATAAATTAGAGACGGTGAAAGTTATTTCATTGTTAAATCATTGTTGTTTGCGGTATTATTTACGAGTATAAAGAAAAACTAGTCAGGTCAAAAACGTGATAAAATTGAGTCTAGAACGCTATGAAACCGGATGTACAAAATCGGGTCAACATTGTATTCAAAATATTATATCTTGTCATCGTACAGGTGAAAATTTCATAATCAAAATATTTCAATTTTAATTTATTGCATCACTCGTATTCCGCGACAGGGACAGGTTCGATTTTATAACCCCACTAGGATGGTATCACACTTAAATCATTTCACAGATTTCGGTGAATTTTGCTTCAATTCACCGAAATCTCAACAACAGAATTGTTTGGTAATTATTTCACCAAATTTTCTGCGATTTTTCATTTGTTCAACTGTCAAAATTACCGAAAATCTGTAAAATTATTCACCGAACAGTTCTGCTGTTGAGATTTCGGTGAAATTTCCCAGAAATCTGCGACTTATTTTAAGTGTGCGTTATTTTCAAGATTCAAGTTTTTAATAAGGTGAAACATCAATAAATATAGTCCACCAATTATTTAACGAACACCATTTCATTAGTGTGTCTAAAACTGAGCTTCCAATCATTTATAGACAGCAATTTCAAAGTTGATTGGTTATGAACAAAATGGATCTTTCTTTTGGAAATAATATGAACGAGACATGGAAAAAATTGGGTCGGATTAGACAACGGACAGGAGATTCACACAAAATCCAGAGGACCAGTGGTCCCTGTAATAATATGATCAATTATAACCCTATTATATAACGCTTACTCACACCTCCATGCATTTGTCTTAGGGACCAACAATAAAACGGTATGTCACTTAGTCAGCTAGCTAGATATAAGCAGCGTCGCAGTGCTCGTGTGTCTTATAAATTTATAAGAGTTTTATTCGATATCAATAAAAGCTACGCTTGTTACATGGTGTCAGAAGTGGCGTTCCGAGCCACAGAACCACTTTCCGGATTGTAGTAGTGCGTGAAAGCCTTCGCGTCATTAGTCCGGTCAATTCTTTCCAACGTAAATTTCCGGAGCAAGTGAATCAGTACGGTTGAAAATAAAATGGCGTCAAGCTTTGATAATCGTCTGCCACAACCGCTTGACTGTGCCAACCTGGCCAAAGAATGGCCACGTTGGAAGCAATTATTCGGCATTTACCTTCGAGCCAATAACAAAATGCAGGAGTCAGAAACCAACAAAATCGCCACTTTCTTGTGGTTGATTGGGCCGCGTGGAGTGGAAATTTTCAACTCTTTATTCCCGAGCAACAGTACCACGGAGGTTATGTTCGGTGATCCGGGACAGGAAGAAGAAGCAGGAGAAGAAGGTGATAGATTTGAAGACGCCCAGGATGGAACAGCTGCACACACGCTAGCACAGGTCGTCGCGGCCTTCGATGATTATTGTCTTCCTCGTAAAAATGTCGCTATGGAGGCCTTCAAATTTAATTCCATTTCGCAGAAGGAGAAGCAGACGTTTGCCGAATTCGAGACTGAGCTGAGAACGCAAGTTCAGTACTGCGAGTTTAGTTGTGGTACATGTCAAACGCCGTATAGTGACCGTATGCTGCGTGACAGGATTATAATCGGAATCCAGGATAAAAAGCTACAATTGAAACTATTGGATGGCCGAGATGATCCCTTACCAAGATGGTTGAAACATGTAAAGTATTTGAAGCTGCATCAGAAAACAAACTACTGCTGGATCGAAGAAGCAATCTTCTGGAAGTGAAGCTGGTTTCGAAGAAGGAAGACGTCGTTCCGGAAGTGAAAACTGTTGATACAATCACACGCAATCGTTGCTACAGCTGTGGAAGGCAGTTCAACCAGAACCATCGGAGAGTCTGTCCGGCCCTGAACGCCGAGTGTTACTCTTGCGGTGAGGTCGGTCACTACAGCAAGTGCTGCCGCAAGAAAACAAAGCCAACGAGGAGCAGCCAGCAATCATCGAAGCGAAACGGAGTCACCGATAAAATAGTACAGTCTGTTAACTGGAGCGACGCTGGTAAGATATCAGGTGTAGATCAGGTAGACAATGCATGTAAGGTTAAAAAAAAGGTAACTAATTTTTTTAGAGTGAGCACAAATTCTGTTAGTGGGCAATCTAATGGTCCCCAGCCATGGCGAAAAGTTCTCCGCATAGCAGATCAAGAGGTTTGGTTCAAATTGGATACTGGATCCGATGTCAACTGCGTACCAATACGCACTGTTCGCAAACTCCACCTTTCAATGGACGAGTACAATGATGGTTTGATTTTGGACTATAGCTCTAACAGAATAAAAGTACATGGGAAAGTTACGTTAACATGTTTTGATACTGTCAGTGATCGCTCATATAGTGCCTCCTTTTTGGTTGTTGATAATTCTTTCGAACCGCTACTAGGATTGCAGTCGTCTATTTAGTTTTGTTTAATAAAACGTCTCAGTTTGGTAGAGGGTCGTTTTGAGTTCTTCAAAGATAGTAAACATTTCATAACATGTTTTCGGGACATTTTTGAAGGGTTAGGGAAATTTGCAGGACAGTGTGCGATTATTTTGAAAGAAAATTCTGGTCCGTCATTGCATTACCGGAAGCGAGTTCCATTAGCTCTTCATTACCGTTTAAAATTGGAACTGGCACGATGCGCAAAAGAAGATTTAATCTCTCCTGTGGTAACTTACGCATTTGCATTGATCCGGAACCACTCAATAAGTGTATCAAGCGAGAACATTTTCTCATCCCTACTCAAGAGGATTTGTTCAGCAGATATCAGGGAAACACGTTTTCACTGTTCTGGATTTGTGTAGCGGATTCTGGCAGATGGAACTGGATCGTAATAGTTCTGATTTAACAACGTTTATGACACCTTTTATCCGCTACAGATGGCAGCGAGTGAACAACGTTTCGACGGAAGATGTTAGCAATATTTGGTGATATACCGGTGGTTGAAGTATATTTTGATGATGTTCTGATAACAGGCGAGGATGAAGATGAGCATGACAGAGCACTGTCGCAAGTTATTGAGCGAGCTCGTCAGAATAACGTTAAATTTAATGCTGATAAACTGCAGTTTCTTCAAAGCAAGGTGTCTTTTATGGGCAGTATTATCGGCGATGAAATCCATCCACTGGATAAGGACGTTCGTGCAATAACGCACATGCCAAAGCCTTCGTGTGTTGCTGACGTCTCTAGGTTGCTAGGTCTTCTAAAGTATCTTGCAAAGTATATTCCAAACCTATCCAAACGTACAGTAAACCTACGAAAATTAACTCATCAAGGTACAAAATGGGAATGGACTGAGCTGCATGACCATGAATTACGAGATTTGCTTTCATCCATCAGTACGAAACCAACGCTTGTTATTTACGATCCGAGTAAACCGTGTATTGTTCAGTCAGATAGCTCAAAAGATGGTCTAGGCTGTGTTCTTCTGCAGGATAATGGTCCTGTAGCGTACGCATCTCGTACTTTAATCAGTAGTGAGCAGAAATGGGCCCAAATTGAAAGGGAACTTCTGGCAGTTGTTTTCGCATGTCAAAGGTTTCACCATTTCTTATACGGACGAGAATTCACAGTACAGTCGGACCACAAGCCGCTCGAGACCTTAGTGAAACGAGATATTGATGACGTCACACCTCGATTGCAGCGAATGTTCATGGTTCTTCTGAAATACACAGGACTTTCAATTGTATATACCCCAGGAAAAGATGTAGTTGTTGCGGACTGTCTTTCTCGTGCATCGTTGCCTGATGTTGATGAATCAACCGCAGACCTTCAAAGTGTCGTGCACTCGTTAACTAGGAACGCATGTATGTCAGAGGAAAACTATGTTCAGTATAAGCAAACCCTTGCCACAGATGAACGATACATGCGAATAGTGAAGTATGTTGAGAACGGGTGGCCTCCGTTTCATAAACTGGACGACCTCAGTCAACTGTTCCATAAAGTTCGATAGGAACTCCACTATGAAAACAGGTTGTTGTTTAAAACCATCGCTTGATTGTACCAACTGCATTACAATCCCTGATTTGTAAATGGCTGCATGGCGCACACTTGGGTATCGAGAAAACTCTTGCTAAGGCCAGGACTCAATTTTCTGGCCAGGGATGACCAACGATCTAACAGAAGTAGTTGCATCGTGTACAATTTGTGAGAAATTCAAACGTAATAACTGTAAAGAACCTTTGGTACAGGATGAAATCCCTGAATATCCATTCCATAGAGTATCAATGGATATCTACGAGTATGGTGGACATGATTGGTTGGTAGTAGTAGACGCTTATTCAGGATTCATTTGCTCGGATAGGTTACACGATAAGACTATGAGCAGCGTCTGCAAATTGCTCGAGAAGTTCTTTGTCTGTTATGGATATCCAACCAATGTTCGAAGCGATAATGTCCCGTTTAATTCACTTGAATCTGAGAAGTATGCGAACAAGAATAACATCAGGTTTGAATTTTCCAGTCCTCGTTATCCTCAAAGCAACGGCCTTGCTGAAAAGGCAGTAGCAATATCAAAGAACATATTGAAGCGTTGCTATGAAGTAGGAGAGGTCGATCAGTTTCAATACCGGTTATTGGAATATAATTGCACACCAATCGCAAGCATGAAAATGTCACCCAGCCAATTATTCTTCGGACGACAACTCAAGACCCGTTTACCAATAGACGAAACGCTATTAATCCGTGAAAGGATTGAGGAACATGTCATTCGGAAAAGGATGGAGGTGAAACGGAACATGCAAAAGCAATATTACGACCGTTCTGCAAAACAACTTCCATGTGTAAGATTGGGTGATCAGGTTCTCTTTAAGAAGAACTCGAAAGAATGGCACTATGGACAGGTGGTACGTGACGTTAACGGTCATTCATTTGTAATCAGAGACAACTTCGGTAATCATTATCGTCGTAACCGTAGATTTATGACACATACTTCGAATAATGCATACAACTCTAGTGATTTACTAGTGGAAGATGAAGAAACAAATTCTCATCACCATAATGCTGTCAATATCTCATCTAGCCTATCGCAGAACCTTGAAGAAAATGAAAACATCTCCGAGATCGCGCCCGGACTTTCCAATTCAAATGTTGAGCTTAACAACCAGTCTACTGATATTCCTATCGAAACTAATGATTCTTCGATTGGTCATACAGTGTTGAACGATCATTGTCGTTCACCACAGATTCCGCAAAATTCTCTGAATGCGTTCCAACATGCTTCACCACCCATCGCTCCTCGTGTAACACGAAGTGGTCGTTCAGTTAATCCTCCAAAACGCTATGGTGAATGGGTGACTCAATGAACAAATTATTGAATACTCGGAGAAATCTCTTGAACTAATCTTAAAAGAAAAGAATGCGTGTAATAATATGATCAATTATAACCCTATTATATAACGCTTACTCACACCTCCATGCATTTGTCTTAGGGACCAACAATAAAACGGTATGTCACTTAGTCAGCTAGCTAGATATAAGCAGCGTCGCAGTGCTCGTGTGTCTTATAAATTTATAAGAGTTTTATTCGATATCAATAAAAGCTACGCTTGTTACAGTCCCATCAATACAAGAGTGTGGAAACCTGGATAGAACAAAAACCCAAATTAATCTAACCTAAAAACTAAAAAATCTCATTGTGGTTCAACGCTGGATCTTGGCATATGAATCCAATCAGCAAAAGTTGATGAACAATTAAATATATTTATTCAAAGTTGAAAGATTTCAAACATACTTTCAGGAAATCAAAAATATCTACAGAATCTGGTGACCATGGCTAATTTCGAAAAACACACAGATGCCTTTAAAAGGGCAAAAACCATTAATAAACAAGTTACTGTAATTTGAGAAATCAATTATTATACCTCTCAACAATAATCAAGCGTGTCCGTTGCTTTATTTGATTCTGGACAATACAATCGAAGCCTCAAACTATGGATGGAAAAAGTGATAAAAAAAAGATTTTTTTAAAATAATGAGTAGTAATAAAATTTAATTGGCTCTCCAAAATTAAAATCTAATCTCTTACAAAAGTTCAATAAAATCAATTTATACAAACATCCACTGGGGGAATGGGTTCTTCTGCCGATCCACCTAGACGAGTCATCTCTTCACATGAAAGCAGCCCATAATAACAAAGACAGAACGGGCCAATAAAAACTAGTTCTACGACGCGACAATTAGCATAATCTATACAAAAGCTTTCTTCGGCCCCGGCCTCGGCAATGCTGAGAACGGCCCAGAGCAGACCCCGTTCGTTAACAGTTATGTTAATTGTTAGATTGAGCAGCATGGCCCTGCTGCCTTCTGCTCTGACCGCGCTTCGATGTTTTGAGGTTCGGAACTGGAAGACAACGACCGAACCGGCCGGCCGGCCCCGTATACGTCTTCGGCTACTGCTGGCTCGTGATTATCACAACAATGATGACGGCAGCAGCTGTGATTGGGCCGCTACTGTGCTCCGGCCGGTCGGTCGGTGCTTAGCACCGTCTGTGGTTTTGGATCGAGGGAAATTCTTACGGCGCGCGGCGGTGGAGTCTTTCACAGCTCATTGCTAGTTTTGTTCTGGTTGGGAAGTTGCGTCTGGATGGGGAAAGCGCAACGACACGGGGGCGGTAACGAGGATGGGCTTAGTGATCTTTCTCGGCGTGAATTACTTTGACCGCAGAAGGAATGCTTTGCGGTGGAGATGAAATTTTAATTACATCGACAACAGGCTTGCTTTTTGGAGTGGATCATGCCGGGAAGTATAATATCAAATTTGAGAGGGTCGAAAGCTGTTTAGAGCTACGCGAAGAATACAAATGACGGTTATAGTGATTTAATTTATCATGAGAGAGTACCAGAAATATTCGTATCGTTACGTCGCAGAACTGAACATATTTTATCCCTTGACAGTCTTCTGAAACAATTTCGTTTAGAAATAGTTTCATATCGCTTAGTAACCTAGTTTTTTTCTAGTTCTTTCTTTTTCAGAGACACCTATTTAATTATAAAATTTTATAAAAAGGGCAAAGGTACCTTCATGAAAGTCTATTTTAATGTCAAAGTAAATGGTAGGGTTGTCACGGGGATTCAGAAATATTTTCTTCGTGCGATCCGTGCGATTTCCGAGCGGCATGAAATACGATTCGCGCCAAATTAATTCCGTTAAGTTAATTCCGGATAAATACGCGTGAAATTCCAATTTTTGTTATCACAATTTTTCGAATATGTTAAACGAAAAAAAAAACACTAGAAGTGAAGAGAGTATGTAAACAAGAACTAAGCAGACAAAACTATGTCTTTAGGCCCCTTTTAAGGAGATGATGTGCAGATAGAAAAATCCATTAAAATTTACGCTAAAAATCATGAACATATACGGCACGTATACTATTTTTGACGTGAATTGTGTATATTGCATGCAAGTTGTAAGCAAATTTGTTTGGAAGAGAATTATTTGAGCGTAAATCAGGGTAAAACGTAATTCAGGGAAATTTTTATTGAAATTAAACATCCGCGGAGAGAGGTGGCCTCAAACAGTGTACATATTACGGCGCCTAATTGTTGATTCAGTGTTATCTTTTCTTTAGTGTTGTAGCGGTTCTCAACCTTTTTCTTGAGTACCCCTTCGAACTTATGCATTATTTGAGGTACCGCCTCTCGTAAGAAGGCTTCCAATCCTCTTGAAAAAATAATTCCAAGCCCTTTGAAGGGAATCTCCTTTCAGCTTTTGAATCCCTTTAAGGTAGGTTTCCGCGCCTCTTAATTAAAGGCTTCTGAGCCTCTTATAGATAGGCTTCGAAGCCTTTTGGTATCGGTTTTCGAGCCACTTGAAAGGCTTCCTTTGCATCTTGAGAGGTCGCTTCTGAAGGAAAAATTACGATCTTCTTGAAGGCTTCCGAGCCTCTTGGAAGTAGGCTTCCAAACCTCTTGAAAGTAGACTTCCGAACCTTTTGAAAGCGGGCTTTTGAGTCTCTTGAAAGGAGGTAACCAAACCACTCGAAAGGAGCCTTCCAAGCCTCTTGGAAAAAGGCTTCAGAGCCTTTTGAAAGGAAACTTTTGAGCTTCTTGAAAGGAGGCTTCTGAGCCTTTTCAATGGAGGCTTCTGAGCCTCTTAAAGAAGGCTTCCGAACCTCTTGAAAGAAGGCTTCCGAGCCTTCTTGGACGCTTTTGAGCCTCTAGAAAAGGAGGCTTTTGGACTTCTTGAAAGGTGCCTTCCAAGCATCTTGGACATAGGCTTTAAAGGGGTGGGTGGTGTGTGTGCCTTTGCACTACCGGAGTGTAATTTAATTGCTCTGCGCATCTTTCTAATTATATAATTAATTACGTAACATAAATTATGTTGGTGATACTTATTAAGTTCCTTGTGAATTTTACTTTCTTTTCATATCAAAATGAACCTGATTTATTTCCAAGTAGCGTCATAAAAGTGGTTGAATTATTGTATCCAAAATGGATGGATTTCATTAAATCGGATAAGTATATGTGGTGATTTATATTTGATCTGTTGAATTCGGGTATAATGTTATTAGTAACAATACTCCTGATAGGAGAAATGTATATATTTGCTGCATATGTGTTAGCCTTTCATTTATTTTTCTCTTTACGTTTCTCTCTGACTCATCGCATCTTGTGTATGTCTGTAATCTATCTTAATTTATCATAAACTACCGGAGTCTTTTCTGTTTGTCTACGAACTGTGTACGACACAAAATACTCAAAATGGTGTGAAAGCTTACTGAAAGTTTAATTTATAACAGTTATCTACGACTGTGAGACGATACACGTGTAATGATTAGTATGTATAGGTAGAGCTTTACCCTCGCTCTTACATGATATAGTGATTATTATACCTATATTATATTGCGCCGGTTCGTAGTTTCGTTTGCAACATTTATTGTCTTCGCGGCTTCCAACGAGTGTGGTGCTATCTATAGTGTACAGAACTTCAAAAAAGAAACTAGTGGTTTATATTGATTGATATCCAGTGATTAACTCTTGCTGTACCCAACTGTTTAGTAGGTATGAATAATTAATCCTAAATTTACACAAAATGTCAATTAAGAATGATTCATTATTTAGGCATGTACACCGACGAAGAAGATCTTCTTAACAGCCCGAACATGGCCGGCAGTGCTAGATCCAACAATGACACCGCAAACAATGCCGACAATCACGATGGATTTGAGCAAAGGGCAATAACCAACGATCATCTCAAAATTATTGTGAAAATACCAAATGGTAATGTTGACAACATTTTCTTCGACAAACTATTACTTGAGCTTGTCGGACTTCAGCATATAGTGCCGATGGACGATCCCCAACCCAGATTTCATGGATCAGGTCTCACGTGTGGCATCGCTTGGTTCCATGCAGTAGACGAAGCGAGCCTTGACTGGTTGAAAACAACGCTGACCATGCTCAATGAAAACGGGATAGTGAGCGGTTTTATTGTACAGCCGTACACACCCTTACCGCCGCTTCGACGTGTATCCATCTCCATTCCGCATATGTCCCGGTTGAAACGGACTGGGCCGTCTTTTGTTCTGCATACGATCGCGAAATTAAACAAAAACTTGAACACTGCTTTTTGGAAGGTGTTAAAAATGTGCACTCCGAACAATGGCAAACAACTAATGGTCTTGGCCATCGATGAGCAATCCATTGCGCAAATAGAGCGTGAGTCGTACAAGATCTTCTTTTTACTTTCGAAAGTTCACGTTAAAGTGTATGGTAAATCTAAATTGAAACAAAGTGTATTTTAAATCTAATCGAACTCGAAGACCTTCGTTGCTGTTCATATAATTACAAATACATGAAATAAAGAAATTGAACTATAATTGGATTCCAAAATCGCCCCCAATTTTTTTTTAATTGTCTCCCTGGTTTGGGTATTCACAAAGAGTGCATCTCAAAGAAAACAGTCTTTTCCCAGTTTATCTTTTCATAAATTAGCAATAAAAACAAGAAAGTCATTTCCCTTAGCTTGCTGCAAGTCGAGGTAAGTTCATCGTCCGTACTAATTGGAGTTATAAAAGTGATAATACGGTAACACAATATGTATACTCCTTAATCAGTATGTATATATACACAGATATATTACCCCCCCGGGGAGTCAGCTAAAGCTTGTTCAACGCTTATGTGTTGCTATGTTGCTACTGCATTGTTTTCTTTGACTATCACAGCCGTGTAGCGTCGGTAGCCGATCATTGGCTAAGAATAACACTACAGATTACCTGTTCTAGTGGTAAAAGCCCACCATACAGGTGACCCTTAATTTACGGTGTGATGCGGCTATATGCTTACCGTGCCTATGAATGAATGGTTAGGGGGGTCTTATAAAATCCTAATCGTAAACGGAGCCTGTGAAGTACCAGGGCGCCCTTCACAGTATTCTTCCCTTACTGCGCTAACTGGAGCTAAGGTGCAGCGGACATTTTATTCTAGCTCTGTAAAATATTGGCTATCCTTATTTAGTCTTAGCTTAAGACTAAAACAGGGTGGGATCATGAATATGTTTTCTTTTGTCTTTTCACTTAGTAGTTGCCTATATGGATTAGTATCACGAGCAATTAATTGTGAACTATTTGCCTCATCAGTGACATTCATAAATTACTGTTTATGTTCCATTGCTGCTGTTTATTTTAGTGCTAGAATTTTAGTGGTATATCTTTATTTGTAATGACTACGATCAGGATAGCTCAAATCAATCTTCAGCATAAAAGAACAGCAACGATTAATCTTTGTAGACTTATGCAAATTGGCAAATCCCAAGTGGCTTTGGTGCAGGAACCCTATTTTCGCAAGGGTAACTTCTACCTAGGTAACCTAGTGAACCCGGTTTTTGCTGCTTTCAGTAATGGAATGGCAAGCTCTCGATCAATGCCGCGTGCATGTGTACTTGTTAACAACGCTATCGTTGCTACACTTATCTCTGAACTAACAACCAGAGATGTATGTGCTGTCACAATTGATACAACTGGCGGAACCCCCGTCAGGAAATACGTCTATTGCTCGGTTTATTTACCACATGATGAACCATCCCCTACGGATGCTTTCAAACGAGTTGTCATATATTGCACTTCAAAAGGCCTTCCGCTAATTGTCGGCAGTGATGCTAATGCTCATCACATCATCTGGGGTAGCTCGGATATCAATCTGAGAGGCTCCAGCTTGATGGAATACTTTAGTAGTATCGATCTTGGTTTACTTAACACAGGCAATCGCCCAACCTTTATGGTATCTAATAGAGTAGAGGTATTAGACATAACCCTCTGCTCCAACAGAATCAGTCACGAGTTGGCGAATTGGCATGTGTCAGATGAGGAATCTATATCTGACCATCGCTACATCTACTTTGATCATTTGAATGTAACTTCGCAGACCTTGCGTTTCAGAAATCCTCGTTCAACCAACTGGGATCTTTATACAGAGTTACTCTCTACCAAATTTCATGGATATCTACCATCTATTGAAACTCCTACCGACTTGGATGATGCAGTTGATACTACAACGTTGTACATCGTGGAAGCTTTCGAAGAAGCTTGCCCTATGCGTTCTGTAAAAACCTCAAGAGGAACTCCGTGGTGGAATTCCGATTTGGCAAAGCTCAGGAAGCAGTGCAGAAGGAGTTGGAACAGACGCCATTCAGCAGGGACGGAGTCCTTCAAGTTGGCTCGGAAAGCCTACAAGAAGGCTCTACGATCTGCTGAACGATCCGGCTGGAAAAACCTTTGTGCAAATGTTTCCAATTTGAGTGAAGCCAGTCGGTTAAATAAAATTCTTGCGAGATCTAAGGATTTCCAAGTTGGCGAAATTCGCAAGCCAAATGAGCGACTACACTTCTTCTGACGAAGAAGCGTTAGAGCACTTATTTGATACACACTTCCCTGGATGTGTAGATATTGCATCTTCGGATGTTCCTGATGTCTTTTCATGTAGTTATGGGTCTTGGGCTCAGGCTCGTAGAATCATAACTACTGAATCGATTCAATGGGCTCTTAATAGTTTTGCTCCTTACAAATCTCCAGGGAAGATGGGATCTATCCTGTTCTTCTTCAGAAGGGTTTTGAGCATATCAAACATGTTTTAAAAACTTTTAGTATGCAGTTTTGCTACTGGGTATATTCCCATATCCTGGCGGGATGTCACTGTAAAGTTTATCCCAAAAGGAGGACGTGCTTCGTATGAAGAAGCAAAGAGTTTTAGACCCATCAGTCTGACCTCATTTCTTCTGAAATGCTTAGAACGCATTATCGATCATCACATTCGTGATGACTGTTTGGCAAACATGCCTCTTCATGTTAATCAACATGCTTACCAATCTGGAAAGTCCACCGTGACTCTTCTACACAAGGTTGTCTACGACATCGAAAAAGCATTTGCTCAAAAGCAATCATGCTTGGGTGCGTTCTTAGATATTGAGGGTGCTTTTGACAACGTGTCTTTCGATGCAATATTGGAAGCCGCACGTTGTCATGGGCTACCCACTATAATCACCAAATGGATTCACCAGATGCTTAAAAACCGACACCTCTACTCGACATTACGTCAAGCAGCGATTAGGAAATTAAGTGTCTGTGGCTGCCCCCAAGGGGGAGTATTATCTCCACTTTTGTGGAACCTCGTTGCAGATACGCTATTGAGATTACTCAATAATGGCGGTTTTCCTACCTATGGATTTGCCGACGACTATCTAATATTGATAGTCGGTTTGTGTATTACTACTTTATTCGACCTGATGCAAAATGCTCTTCAGGCAGTCGAAAGTTGGTGTCGCCAATATGGCTTTTCGGTTAATCCGAATAAAACATCTATTGTACTTTTCACGGAAAAACGTAACCGTAATGGTATTCGCCCATTACATCTTTTTGACTCTGAAATCAATGTAACGGATCAGGTAAAGTATGTGGGACTAATTCTTGATTCCAAGCTCTCCTGGACTCCTAACATTGAGTTCAGAGTCAAAAAGGCGTGTATGGCTTTCGGCCAATGCCGACGAACTTTTGGTAAAACTTGGGGTCTTAAACCTAAATATATCAAATGGATTTACACAACAGTTGTACGACCAATTTTGGCTTATGGTTGCCTTGTGTGGTGGCAAAAGGGTGAAGTGAGGACAATTCAGTCTAAATTAGGCCATCTTCAAAGGATGTGCCTAATGGCAATGACTGGTGCGTTCTCTTCGACTCCCACGGCTGCTCTCGAGGTTCTTCTCGACGTTGTCCCACTAGACATACATCTCAAACAAGAAGCACTTTCTTGTACTTACCGATTACGGGTTCTCGGTTTCATGGAAGAGAATCCTGTAAACCGCAGTTCTACACACACTTCGTTGTTACAACTCATGGTTGATTGGGACAGAACAGTCCTTGCTCCAAGTGATCTCACACTCGCTAGTAGTTTTCCTTATAGGACATTTTCAACACAATTCCCCTCGCGGGATGAGTGGACATCTGGCTATTTGGAGAGAAGTATGTCGGACAGCATTGTTTGTTATACTGACGGCTCCCTTATCGAAGGTAGAGCGGGTGCAGGTGTTTACTCGCGTGAGCTAAGATTGGAACAGTCCCACTCACTGGGTAGACACTGCACTGTCTTTCAAGCGGAAATATTTGCCATTATGTGTGGAGTGCAATCCGCACTGCAGAAACACATAATGGGCAAAGTAATATACTTCTGTTCAGATAGTCAAGCAGCTATCAAAGCCCTCGCTTCGGCCAACTCAAGGTCGAAGTTAGTAATCGCATGTCGAACTCAAATAGAAGAACTGAATTCAGTTAATACATTGCACCTTATATGGGTACCTGGCCATTCTTCCATAGCTGGAAACGAATTGGCTGATGAGTTAGCTCGCACTGGAGCATCACAAGACTTTTTTGGTCCTGAGCCAGCTATTCCAATATCTAAGTGTTGGGTGAAGCGTTTGATTAGCTCTTGGGCTTCCACTCAGCACAAACGGTATTGGAGTAGTTTGGATTCATGTCGACAAACAAAATTGTATATCCGAGAGCCATCTCCGGTAGTAGCTAACTATTTAGCTAATCTGTCTAAACAGAATTGCAGTGTCTTAGTCAAGGCCTTGACAGGTCACTGCCGACTCAACTATCACATGGCAAATATTCAACGTGTTGAATCCTTTCTCTGTGATGGTTGTGAATCCGATTATGGAACTTCTTATCATCTGATATGTAACTGCCCAGTTTATGCGCAACTGCGTTTCCAAATATTTGGTAAACACTTACTAAGTGAAATTGACTACAGAAACCTGAACCTTCAAAGTATTCTGTTGTTCATAACCCGTTGTGGTAAGGAGCTATGAGCTTTTGTACGTGTTGTATACGTTGTATGCCTTCTTCAAGGGTACCTTTCCCAAACTTCCCATTTTTCTCCCATCCATATTCCTTTCCTTTTTGTTCACTTCCTTTTCCGTCAGGTGCGTGATGAGAAAGGCTGTGAAGGCGATGGCACAAATCTCCCGAATTGAGGTGAACGTGCCCCTGGAGCCGACGTTCTGATACCTGATACCTGAAGGAGGCTTCTGAGCCTTTTCAAAGGAGGTTTCTGAGCCTCTTAAAGGAAGCTTCCGAACTTCTTGAAAGAAGGCTTCCGAGCCTTCTTGGACGCTTTTGAGCCTCTAGAAAAGGAGGCTTTTGGACTTCTTGAAAGGTGCCTTCCAAGCCTCTTGGACATAGGCTTTAAAGGAGGCTTTTGAGCATCTTGGAAGGATGTTTTTGAGCCTCTTGAAAGGATGTTTCTGAGCCTCTTGAAAAGAGGCTTCCGAGCCTCTTTAAAGGATCTTGAAAGAAGGCTTCCGAGCCACTTGAAAGGAGGCTTCCGAGCCTCTTGCAAGGAGGCTTTTGAGCCTTTAGAAAAGGAGGCTTTTGAGCTTCTTGAAAGGAGGCTTCCGAACCTCTTGAAAGAAGGCTTCCGAGCCTCTTGAAAGGAGACTTCCGATCCTCTTGGGAGGAGGCTTTTAAGCCTCTTGAAAGGTACTTTTGAGCCTCTTGATAGGAGCCTTCCAAGCCTCTTGGAAAGCGGCGTTTTAGCCCCTTGAAAAGATTTTGAAAACAGGGCTTACGAGCCTCTTGAAAGGAAGCCTTCAAGCTTGGAAGAAGGCTTCTAAGAAGCGTAGAAGGATGCTTCTAATCCTCTTGCAACAAAGCAAACGAGCTTTAGTGAGAAGAAAAAACATTTTGTTTATTTGACGTTTTGTTCGTTTGATCTTTTGCCTGCAGCCCTTCATACATTGTGCTGGTTGTGGAAGGTTGGATTCAATTGGGATTTATTGATCGCATTGCATATTATGTACAACAATTATCAAAACTTCATCAATGAGTTTTAATTGGAATTGTTATTCATCCGCCATTACTTATTTTTGTCCGAGGTACCCCCTAAGGCCAGTGAAGGTACCCCCAGGGGTACATGTACCCCAGGTTAAGAACCACTGGTTTAGAAGTAAGCAAAATAAATAAAAATCTACAATGAATTAAGAAGTATTTCAATGTATTTAATTGCAGGTAGACCGTATCCAAAGCAAGCTAGCAAAATCCGAACGAAGTAGTTCAAAACATTCCGAGCAATGTCATACGCTCATTTTGTATCGAAAAGAGGATTGAACTAATCGAATCTGGGGAAAAACTCGCATCCACAGTTGCTGTAAATGAAGTAAACTCTCCCTTACTCGATATTGAAAAGATAGGGAAAACATTTATATTTTTCCCAAAATATCAAATACGTTTCATAGCATTTAGAAATATTGTTTAAGGTAATTTGGCTGAATGCCATTTGTCCGAATAGTTAAAATTGTTTCCTTATTAGGTGAGGGGAGAGGTGATATTTTTTAATAGAATAGTTAAAAGTGAGAGCTGAGAAGTGAGGAATGATATGTTCGAAGTGAGCCCAGGGTAGTGAGAAGTTATTACTGGGAAATGGAAAGGAGTACTTAGTAGTGAGATGTGTGGAGTAGGAAATGAGAAGTGAGTAGCGCGAAGTCAGAAATGAGAAGTAAGAAGCGAGTGGTGAGAAGTGAGATGCCATAGTGGTGAAGTGAGTAGTGAGGACAGCAGAATCAAGAAGTGAGGAATGATAATTGGGATCCAAGAAACGAGATGCTCAGAAGTAAATGTGAGTGGTGAGATAAAAGACAGAAAGAAGGAAGGTAGAAGTAAGAAAGAAGAAGTAAGAGGTAAGAAAAAAATACGAAGGAAGAAGTAGAAAAAAGTTGGTAGTAGTAGGAAGAAAGATGAAGGACAAGGGACGAAGAAATGAGGAAGAAGCAAGAAGAAAGAAGGAATAAGGAATATAGAAGGAGAAAGAAGAATAAAAACAGAAGAAATGAGAAGGAAGAGGAAAGAAAGAAGAAAAAATAAGAGAAAGGGCAAAGGAAAAGGAAGAAGGAAGAAAGTAGAAGAAAGAGGGAATAAGCAAGAAAAAAAGAAGGAAATAGGTAAAGGAAGAAGAATGAAGAAGGACAAAGGGAGCAAAAAGAGAAATGAAAGAAATTGGAAGGAAAATGCATTACCTTCCCAACTTTTAGTTCTCACTTCCCCCAGTTCTCACTTCTCACCAGTCACATCTCATTTCTCACTCCTCGATCCTTAGTTCTCACTACTCATCTTCCCCTTCTCACATATCACTCGTCACTCCTCACTTTTCATATCAGACACTTCACACTCACTACTCACTTATCACTTGTCACTTCTCACTTATCTTTTCTCATTCATCACTTCTCACTTCTTACTTTTCACTTTTAACTTCTCATATTTTACTTCTTACTTCTCACTTTTCACTTCTCACTTTCATTTTCCATTTCTAACTCCTCACAAGTTAGAAATGAGAAGTGTGAAGCGAGTGGTGAGAAGTGAGATACTATAGTGGCGGAGTGAGTAGTGAGAACAGCAGAATCAAGAAGTAAGGAATGATAATTAGATTTCAAGAAACGAGATGCTCTTAAGTGAAAGTGAGTGGTGAGACAAAAGATGGAATGAAGAAGGAAGATAGAAGTAGGAAGGAAGAAGTGGGAAGAAATAGGAAGTAGTGGGAAGAAATAGATAGAAGTAGGAAGAAGAAAGAAGAAGGAAAAGGGACGAAGGAATACGGAAGAAGGAAGGAGAAAAAATGAAGAAAGAAGAATGAAAACGGAAGAAAGGAGAAGTAAAAGGAAAGAAAGAAGAAGAAATAAAAGAAAGGGCAAAGGAAAAGAAAGAAGAGAGAAAGTATCAGAAATATGGAATAATCATGAAAACATAAGGAAATAGGTAAAGGAAGAGGAAAAGACAAAGGGAGCAGAAATAGAAATAATAGAAATTATAAAGAATATGCATTAACTTCACTATTTTCAATTCTCACTTCCCTCTTCTCACCAGTCGCATCCCATTTCTCACTTCTCACTACTCATTTTTCACTTCTCACATCGCACCCGTGACTCCTCTGGTTTCATCTCACACTCCTCACTGCTCACTACTCACTTATCACTTCTCACTTCTTACTTTTAACCTCACATAATTTACTTTTTACTTCTCACTTTTACTTTCCATTTCACTTACACCATGTTTTCTCTTTTCTCATTTCTCAGTTTTCCCTTCTTACTTTTCACTTTTCACTTCTCTTCTCAATTCCCACTTCTCACTTCTTATTTTTTACTTCTCATTTTTATCTAATGAAGAAAAAGAAGAAAGAAGGAAAAAAGCGGAAGTAAGAAGAAGGCAGAGAGAAGAAAGAAAAAGAAATAATGGGAAAAAGTGAAGGGAAAAAAAAGAAAGCAGAAGGAAGAGTGAATAAGGAAGAAGAAAGCTCACTTATCATTTCTTATTGCTCACTTTTAACTTTTCGCTTCTTACTTCATACTTCTCACTTTCCACTTGTTACTTTCCTCTTCTCACTTTTCACTTCCCACTTTTTGCTTTTCATTACTCTATTTTCACTGCTCACTTCGCACTTTTCACTTCGAATTCCTTACTCCAACTTCTCACTTCTCAATACTTACTTTCCACTACTCATAAGATATATGTTTTAAGCTATTCGGCCAAACGGCATTCGACCAAACGGCCAAATTCGATTAAATGGACCTACACTGTGTAAATCGTGCATGTGAACCGTTTCCAAAAAAATAGAGTTAGCGAGGTGAAAATGCATTGGAAGATTACTTCGACTTAGAAAATATAGAGTAAGGCAGGTATCGACTTACAGAGGGAACGCAGTATGCTAGATTTAAGGGACTTTCGATTGCATCGATTCAGGGAAAATATCGAGTTACAGAACATCAAGTTAGGGAGAGTTCACTGTGCGAACAGTTGCTGACTTGCCATCAACAAGGAGTCAGAAAGGATGAGAATGTCTGAGCCGTTATCGAAAGATAATTCAGTTAGTTGGTGTGCAGCAAATTACCCAGCAGCTCCTCTCATGCTTTCGAATACCCTCGAAGCCGTCGAAGTACACCGATAGATCGATGGATCACTCCTATTATCATACGACGACCGCAGAGATATGAATGCCGTGCTTTGGAGGTACTTTTACAGGCAGAAAGACGCCAAACATCACTTTGCCTGATGAAATAGTTTGATTTATTGCTGATGCACGAATTCCTACTGCCACCTGAATCCGTTCGAAAGTTCGCAGTCTCCGAAAGATCGACCCCGTTCGTTTTCAAGCCAGTTTCTTGTCCAAGGACTAGGAATTATTCTTCCGATCAGATTAAAAATGCAATTGAAGTGAGGAATCTTGCTTACATGCTTATCTCCCGCAACCCAATTCGACGAAGAGGAGATGTTCAATGGACCGAATACATCCGGCAACGTGAGAAGATAAAAACTCTTATCTTTGTTGCAAAATAAAAACGCTACGCTGAAGAGCATTTTTCATTTGACCTCCAAACCAAACAACTTTGGAGCAATTTGAAGCGAGAAGGAGTTCACAATTCATCTGAAATCAACATCATAGATGGTAACTGCATCGACGCGCCAAAATTGCGAAATGAAATTGAGTCACCTGATACTATGAAGCATCTCTTCAAAGCCAGAATTTTGACCAGAACCATTTTTCTTGTTATTATAATAATAGCTTCGGAGTACAACTTCTGCATTCAAGTCAGTCAGCTTTGATACTCTGAATACTTTACAATGTGCCAACTAATTATATTTTCGAGATGCACATCCCAATTTTATCTTTATCAATTTGCCTTGAAATTGGAACAGAAACTGTGTCAATCCCAGCCAGCTTAATGCGTAAGACATTATTTCAACGCACAATAAAACATGGTTCACGTTCGCAACCCCACAAACCACTGACACACAATCATACCATGACAATTAATGAGACTTTGGCGTCACACTTGTTCATCATACATACATCTTCAGCGTCTTCAAATTCCGTATGCAAGCTAATTGGCTAACGAACCACCTAAGCTATCGTTTCCGTTCCATGTCTGTTCTCCGTCCTAGAGAAAGAGATCCCCAGTAGACCAATAATCATTCGCAGTAATAGTAATTAAACTTCCAGGTACAACAATGTAACACAATGGCAGACAACGTTTTTTGTCGTGAAAACATCCAATTTTATGATTTCCAGCCAGCATCGTCGTCGTTGGCGGCAGCAATTTAACGTGTAATGGCATGGAAATTACACGCATGTATCATTGCTTGTCGCGCGGTCTGGTTGATCTCCTACTCACTGAAGCAATTACACTCTTATTATCGAAGAAAAAAAAAGACGCATGTCGAAATAGCCAAGACACGGCGCCACACCACTGCGGGAATATCATTGCGAGAGTGGAAATAATTACCACCGCGGCCACACTGAAGCCACCGTTCATTTCCCATCCATTTTGAATCAATTCGGCGCGGATGCACTGGAACCGATATTTGCTTCCGAAGACAAAAATATCGTTCGGCAACCATTGCCACTTTTGATGTTGCTATCGACGAACGGTATGCAAAACAGATTACAGACTCAAACCGGGGTAAACTGCATCTCCTGTACTCCGACATGACGCGACGGTATTGATCTTCTTAGTTGCAATTCAGCTGGTGGAATGCGATTACCTTGAGGGCCTCGATGCTGCTGCTGCTGCTGCTGCTGCTGTGCGGCAGTGGCGGCGGAATCCATTGTTTCTGGGTTGCGGTTGATAGGTCCGGTTGCTTGTAGCCAACGTGCCAGCCAGGAATCAAACAAAGACGGACAACAATTGGAGCCGCGGTATTATGAGGCCGCTGCCACCGCACCGACAAGGCAAGGCAATGACGAATGACGATAAGTGGCGCAATGTGCAGATGGCGACAAGCGCGGTTTCTGACCATCAGCATATTGTGAAATAAGTATCCTGTTTGGCCGAATTGCGATATACCTTTACAATTGAAACTACTTTCCCTGGGTTAGGTTCCGATTCTTTATCTCATAGCTCCCATGATCATCCTATCTAAACAGTTTTGAAGTTATTTGAGCGGTCAACAAGCATGTTCGCAGATAGAATAGACGGAATTAGATCATTGCTATATTTCCGTTTTCGAAGATTTAAAGCTTTTCAAGTGAACTTATATTCCATATCGCTTTTCTATGTTCATTCAACCTCAAGTGCAAAATTGTATTCGGTTGCTCCATTTCGATCCAATTTTCATATTGAACGTGCTTGAATTGCGGCCTATCTAAACCACGAATAGTAATCTTTGAAACGCTTTCTGAGTTTCTAGTGGAATTTCTTAGCAACGAAATTTCCCCGAGTTTCCGGAAAAAAATTATCACAAGTTTGGAGGGAAGTGGGATTCTCTCAAAGGGGGGGGGTGGCGGTATTGTCTCGAATTTCCGAAAGAAATTATCCTTAATTTTCGTTGATGTAAATTGTTCCGAATATATCAGAACATTTTTAAAGCTTTGTAATGGAATTTCTTTACTTCAGACGAGCTAGTACTACCGTGTAGATCCGATTTTGTCACTCCCCGATTTTGTCTACCCTCGATTTTATTAGGTTTTCGACCCGGTTTTGTAAACTTGATTTTTTGAAAATTTTCATCGTTCTTTTTATGTTTGTAAATACTACTGCAAACAGCAATGATTGTCATGAAATAACTTTTACCATGTGTTGTTTATTATGTATGGCTTCGGAGTATCTGTCATTCCAACGCATTTTGTCATTCCAAGGTATACGGTAATTCATATTTGTAAAAATTAATTAAATTGAAAATAAAAAAACGGTTTTGTCACCCCAAAATTCATGGTGGGATGGGATGGGATTTTCCAAAATTAGAAGCAAAAAATACTAACAAATTTTTGAACTTGTCATAAGACGAGTTAATACAATCCCATTGAATTCCACCACTTAATTGTATCTTGACAGATACGTATTTCGACCTCAACAGTAAGGCCGTCTTCAGTGTCTTGTACTTGACTCGACTTAGTACAAGACACTGAAGACGGCCTTACTGTTGAGGTCGAAATACGTATCTGTCAAGATACAATTAAGTGGTGGAATTCAATGGGATTGTATTAACTCGTCTTATGACAAGTGAAGACATTCCACTAAAAAGCTCAAAATAATTTTCTTATCAAATTTTTGAAGGAAATTCTCCAGAAAAGAATCCTGTATATCTCGGGGAAACTCTATCAATTTGGGGGATGAAATATTCCCAATTCAGGGGAGATCCACAAATTGGAGAATGAATTCTTAAAAATTTCCAGGGAAAATTCTCCTAAATCAAGGGGGAGGGGGAAGTCTTTTGAAATTCCGGGAGCAATTCTTTCGTATTCAGGGAAGAGGTAGAAATTTTTCCAGATAAAATTCCTATATATTCCGGGAAAATTGTCCCAAATGGGGATGATATATTCTTGAAATGGGGAGTTCGCGATTGGATGTGTTCATATTGGTACGTGGAATAGTCGCGATATTCGAGTGTGTGCCCTTTGCGGTCAGTGAGTAAGTTAATCAGTGCGTGACTGAACGAGTTTTATATAGGGATCGGAACATTTGTAAGACCCGGACTATTTTGTTCTGTTTTTGACGGTATGTTAGTAAATGTATGAATATAGTTAAATATGTTTCGCTCTATATCTGTATTGATAACTGCTTCTGAATAGGGAAAGGTACTATTCTGCCCATGATCGCATATTTGTAACATTTGCATTTTGGTTGATTTTGTAAACCGTTTGTCAATCCTCCCCACAAACTCAATCTTTTCCCGCTTACCGTAGATAAAGAAGATAGTAAAGCCTATCTTACTACTGTGATATTAGATGCAGTAAATTGAGATTTCTGAACGATTCACAGTTTTCTTTACAAAATGAGCTAAAATGCGAGTGTTACAAATATGCGATCATGGGCAGTACTCCCAAGAAACATGGGCAGTACTCCCAAGGTTGAGCATTGTATAGCCATGTATACGATGTGTACAAAGGGGGGGGGGGTGTGGGGGTTTAAAATGCTCAATTTAGCAGTCTACTGTATATTGTCGCAAATTGGTTCATGGGATTACTGAATAGGGAGGGGACCAACATATACTATGCTGCTCGAGTATTTCTGGATGCGCAAGCCTTAAAGTCTGAAGCATTAACAGAGTCTTCATTCTTACATTGAAACAGTCAATTTCAAGCTTTGAAACAACTAGCAAATCAGCACACTAACACCCAAAAAACAGATCTTACAATTATTGTATAAAAACGTGGCATTCACAAATCTGTAAGGTTTTTATACAGAAATTGTATTAAAATAATACAAATCAGTATAATTTCAATACAACGATTGTATTAAAATCTTTCAAAGATTGTATATGCCCAATTAATATACAATTTCTGTAAGGTTCTTATGCAGAACTGTATTAAAATCTGCCATTCGCTGGTTGGGTGAACCACTGGAAAGTAGTCAAAAATACGAGAAAGGCAAAATAGGTTTTATTACATGATATCAGATCGTTCCGAATCTTACCCGAAAAAAGTTTAGTCAAATTTTCTTTTGCCATACAAATTTGTTCGGGAGATAATTTACATCATTAACTTTAACAAGCCACCAAAAATAAAATGTTCAAGCTACAATTATCAAATTTCGCAATCAGTTCATTTAATATATGTGTGAAATTAAAAATATACGAGCTTCGCGAAACGAACGATTTTTTTTTTTGATGATTTGTCCCGGTTTACGCCATTGGGAATCAGAGAAAATAGAGGAAGGAATTCTCACGAGCTCAAGGGAATAAATAAAAAATAGTTACCTGTCGTGAATCATCGTTCAGTGCGCATTTGATTACCTGAAATGGGAAAAAATGATTAATTAATATATGGAACTACCCGAATAAAAGTCCAATAGAATTACAATAGAAATTATTGTAACAATACGATAAATTTAATTGTAATTACAATAAACTCTATTGTTGCTCACAATAGAATAACAATTGAGAATATTGTTTTCCACCATAAATCCTATTGTAAATGGCAGTTTTACAATAGAAAATAGGGGTTGTTAGTTACCGTAACAATAAAAAAATCGTTTTTTTCTCGAACAAATTTTTGCCATTACAATAGAATTTATTGTAATTCTATTGTCAAAATTTTTCTGTCAATAGATTTTATTGTTCTTTTATTGGAACAACAATAAGTCAATTTAATTGGTACAATAGAAGAACAATAGAATTGATTGTTCATCAATAAAATGTATTGTAATTTTATGATATTTTAATGTAATTCTATTGTATTTTCTATTCGGGTAGTCGACCCGGCAGACGTTGTTCTGCTTAGTGCCGCCCAAGCGAAATTCATATACAAATCTTAATTTCAGTTTTTCACGATTTACTCAACTTAAGTTGTGATTTTCGTAAGAAGAAATATCATATAAACCCGTCGAAAACAATAACAAACATATCTTGATATTCTTGAGGAATCTCTATACATATGCCATAGTACGTTGAATCTGCTGAACCGGTTACATGTCAGTATTGGATACTCTATGGGATCTATCTGATAATCACTCCCAGGGCAGATCGGCTATGGTGATACCGTCACCGATTCATCTCAATCCAATCCAGAACGGAGTTTGGATCATACCAAAGTACTCGTTTCCAGAACCATGTACTATGATACGAAACCGATATCGGTCTTTGAAGCGTACCGCAGGAGTTCCACAAGGATCGATACTGGGTCCGGTATTATAGACCCTTATGTGTGACGGGGTCCTGCAGTGTTGTAAAATGTCATTTGCATTCGTTTGTATAATTTGCCAGAACTTTTTCCAGAAGGTAGCTATCAATTCATGATGTATGACGAACTTATAGCGCTTAAATGTGCCTACAACTTTGTCTAACAAGACATTGCTATAAATATGTAATCTGGGGCGTGGGAGGCAAAATGTCATTCAAATGACATTATGTCAAATGACACGTGACATTTTGGAGAGTTTTCATTCTCCAGCCTAAGATGTTATATTTAGAGCAATGTACCCTTGGACAAAAATATAGCCCTACTCAAGCATTATGAGTACATCTAAAATTATGCAATAAATTTGGCTTCTAAAGAAAGTTATGAACAAATTAGTCAAATGACATGCAGATGACATTTTACAAGCCTGCCTGAGACTCAAGTTCCCTAGTGTTAAGATCGTCGGCATCGCCGATTATGTAACCCTGGAAGTCTACGGAGAGTCAATTCCTGAGGTAGCACTGACCGCAGCACACTCGATCAGTCCTGTGGCGGATTGGATGAGTGCAAATTTCCTGGAGTTCGATCAACATAAGACAGAGGTTGTTATCATCAATAATCGCAGTGATTCTTGTATGTGAAGTTGCGATCACATAATAGCGGAGCCTAAAGCTCATCGGGGTCATGATAGACGACCAGCTGTCCTTTGGCAGCCACGCCTACTATGCATTCTAGAGGACTTCACTTGCTTTTGCGGCATTATCGAGGATGATGTTCAACAGCTGCAAGGTGTGTGCCAGTAGAAGTACACACTTAAATATCGTGAAAAATTATGGCTTGAAACATACACATAGATGGAGCGGCAAATATGTCGTGAAATAACGTCAGCCTTTTAACTTACATGACATCAGATCCCAAAACAAATGCACGCCATGACGTAAAAGCAAGCACTGCTCACTTTCACCCGTTCACTTCATGACGTGTAATAATGTAATAAATGTCCGTTTTTATTAGATAATTGATCGTACATACCTTGTGCTGATGTTGTTAAATCATTATCTAGAAACACGCATAATATTTGTCCCAAGATAAGCAATAATTTTGATAGGTATACGATTTACAACACCTTCGTAAAAGCACCGAAAACACCACTTGCTGTTATTACTTTTTATCAATATTTCCATTGAATTGTTTTAAGAACTTCAAATACTTCCCGAATAATAAACTCACAGAAAACTCACTGATCAATGAACAGACACAATATGTAACATACATAATTTACGCACCGTGCATTTAAGAGTCAAACAAACACTTCCTCGACGGAAATCACACGAGGGACAAAATGCTTTCAATAACACTTATTAAAGCAGTTTTATACACATCCAACAATTCTTGATCACGTTACTTGAAGCGATCAAACATTTCTCGGGTACTTATTCAAAAGGACGTATGTGATTTTGTAAACAAAGATTCAAACGTCGATTTATTCAATCTGATGGCACTCCCACGCAAACCAACACCACCAACAGGTAGCCGAAGGCTTTCCCTACCTGTCTGTGGTGATGGTTTGCGTGGGAGTGCTATCAGATTGGACAAATCGACGTTTGAATCTTTGTTTGCAAAATCACATACGTCCTTTTGAATAAGTACCCGAGATTTGCTTCAATTCTAGCATCAATATAGGGAGCACCCATAAGTTACGTAACGCTCGGATGGGGGACGGTGGTTGGCCGAAGTGTGACAATCCATACAAAAAAAATGATTCGTATAAAAAGTGTAACATAGGCGGGGGGGTGTTGAAAATAGTCAATTGTTGCGTTACGTAATCAATGGATCTTCCCATATTGCATTTATTTGTATGGTTAGCGCTCAAGAAGCAACACCAGAAATATTTTTTCTTCAACAGCCTTGGCGAGAAGGCCGGGCGGATCGGTTTTTAACACGAAATGAACAGGGTCTGGGTCATTTGGCATAACGCCATTTGGCATAAGGTCATTTGGCATAAAAGCCATTTGGCATAATGGTCATTTGCATAACGGACATTTGGCATAATTTAGAACTGCAAGAAAAGAGTGGGTCATTTGGCTTAATTTTGAACTGTGAAAGCGAAAGCGATATTTCATGTAATGTTTAGCGTAGATAAAGTAGGTCGAGGCTGTTTTCTGATAAATTTAGACTGATGGTAGACATTTTCCGGAAGAATGAAATAACAAAACGGCAGAATTGCTTCCAAGGGAGGGATCACATCCATCATTGACTTATTCCGGCCACATGCCTACTTTTAAAGTAGGGATTACATCCACCATCAATCCGGGCATGCGCCTTAAGACCGGAACAAATCCATCATTGCCTTAATCCGGACAAGCACCTAACAACAGACAAACAAACGTAACAGCTTGAACATTTTTCTAAAAAAAATTCATCGCTCAACTCCTCTACCACCATCTTGCGAGCATGTTACACGAAGGACTATTTAAAGTTTGACATTTCACATCAGCGCCTTCTGGTGACATGTCCAGAGACGGGAAATGTCATATCGACTAACTCATGAGACTAACTTGCTAATAGCTTTTCTCACAAGTCATTTACAATTATGTTTTTCATACAAACATGTAGCCCTTAAAGGACCCGAAAACTTTTTCTAACAGGTAATTTATGTAAATATGATGTTGGCGGCGTGAGAGCCGAATTAGTGTCAAATGACATTAATGTCATGACATTTCGTGACAATTTTTTAAATCTCGCTTTCATGGCTCACACTTTGTATTTAGAACAATGATCTGTTCGACGAAGTTCTAGGACCCTTTAAGTACTACATGTTAATCGAAAAATCCGAACTGTAAATGACTTTTGAAAAAAGTTATAAGGAAATTAGTAATAGCAATGCCATGACATTTTTTTGACATTTCCCATCACTGGACATGTCAAACTCGAATGATTACGTTGCTAGCGCCTCTGGTTGTGAAACGCGCAATCCATCAAATTCAAATTGATCGTTGAAGTCATGGTAATTTCTCTAGTGTTACGTCTGTTTGTCTGTGGCCTAACTTTAAAAACTCAAGCAATACACTTGTTGTAGATGAGTTACTAAATCCAATCAAGTCACATATGAGTTACTGCAACCAAATCAATCTGAATTGTGCTACTCGGGGAAGAGATCACATCTACCATTGATTTATTCCCGGCAAGCGCCTACTTATAAAGAAGGAGTCACATTCACCATTTGGCACCATCCAGGCAGGGCCTACTTTAAAAGAAGGGATCACATCTACCATTGCTACAATTCAGGCCACATCTTCTTCTTCTTCTTATTGCCATTACATTCAGACCACATACCTACTTTTAAAGAAGGGATTACATCTACCATTGCTTCAATCCAGGCAAGCGCCTACTTTTAAAGAACGAATCAGACCCTCCATTGCCATAATCCGTGCAAGCGCCTACTTAGAAAGAAGGAGTCACATTCACCATTTGTCATAATCCAGGCAGGGCCTACTTTTAAAGAAGGGATCACACCATTGCCACAATTCAGGCCACATACCTACTTTTAAAGAAGGGATCACATCCTCTATTGCCATAATCCATGCAAGCGTTTACTTTTAAAGTAGGGATCGCATCTACCATGGCCTTAATCCGAGCATGCGCCTACTTTTAAAGAAGGGATACATCCACCATCGTCTCAATCCGGGCAAGCGCCTTCTTTTAAAGAAGAAATCACATCCACCATTGTCATAATCCGGACAAGCGCCTACTTTGAAAAAAGGGATCACATCCTCAACACAGAAATAAATAATGAAAGGTAAACAGCGCGTAAAACTTGAGATGCGGAAGTTTACACTATTCTACGCGGAAATGGACCTCTTCCTAACAAGTTTGCTTACAACTTGCAAGCAATATTGACGATTCACGTCAAATATTGTATACATTTAGGCTAAATCACGCGTGGAATTAAGCTAATAATGGCGTTCCATTTATGTGCATCATCTTTAGCGTAAATTTCAGTGGATTTTTCTATCTGTGAATTGCCACAATCCATGCAAGCGCTTTCTTTTAAAGAAAGGATCGCATCCACCTTAATCCGGGCAAGCGCCTACTTTTAAAGAAGAGATCATATCCTCCATTGCCATAATCCGGCCACACGCCTACTTCTAAAGAAGGGATTACATCCACCATTGCTCTAATGCGGGCATGCGCCTACTCTTAGATTGCATTGCAAATGCATTCTTTCCACGAGGGGATAATGTCTTTTTAATATTGTTATCGACGGGTGTTATATTTACTATTCCGGGGTGTTTCCCGCACCACTTAGTCACCATTCAGCGAACGCAAAGAAAAGTTATGCCAAATGTCCGTTATGCCAAAAGACCCTTACTTATGACGCTGGTCACAATTATGCCAAATGTCCGTTATGCCAAATGGCCGTTATGCCGAATGGCCTTTATGCCAAATGACATTATGCCAAATGGCGTTATGCCAAAAGAATTTATGCCAAATGGCCCGCTCCCAAATGAACACTAATCTAATATATAAACCGAATTAGAAGTACAACAATTTTGTCGTGAAATGTCAAGCAATTATTTTCTCCGTGATACTTTCTTTTATACGCCACGCGCCGTACGGCTATGGAAAACTGACTGAAACGTCAGCAGCATTCAAGGTAATATTGAAACTGAAAAACCACCATGAATTATGTAAATTTACGTCTTCTGGGATATGAAGTTAGGTTGAATGCAGTTCAATGTGAGTTGAGAATTTGATTTCAAATATACATTAGCAGGTACATAAAATTATGGCGTTTTCTCGATTAAGTCACAGAATATTCACGTCCAATAAAAATTAGATCACATGTGAATTTCATATTCTTTTAGGCTACTGGCAGGTGTTGCCGTAGCGGTCAGCAGGGACTATGTCCAAGGGCTTGACGATCCCTCCCCAGGCCATCTGCGAGTTGTGGGGCTTGCCTAGGATGTGGTGGGGTTTGACAGCGGCCCTGTTAAATTCCCATAAAAAGCTGCATGTATCCGCAAGTAGGCTCCACCAAAGCGACCGTGTAAAGCGCACAAGCCTAAGTCCTGGTGGACGCTAAACAGCCCTGACACGACTGCCCTCCGACGAGACAGGAGGTTTGCGCAGGCCCAATAAGCCGCCTGGAAAACCAATAATTACGAATATAAGAGATAATGCGACTCGATATAATCGGCAAAGATCTAGGCGACGAATAAAGAATCACGATTGGAACCTTGGAACATGGAACTGCAAGTCGCTAGGTTTCGCAGGTTGCGACAGGATGATCTACGATGAATTACATCCCCGCAACTTCGACGTCGTGGCGCTGCAGGAGATTTGCTGGACAGGACAGAAAGTATGGAAAAGCGGGCATCGAGCGGTTACCGTCTACCAAAGCTATGGCACCACCAACGAGCTGGGAACCGGCGTCATAGTGCTGGGTAAGATGCGCTATCGTGTGATTGGGTGGCAGCCAATCAACGCAAGGATGTGCAAGCTGAGGATTAAAGGCCGTTTTCAACTATAGCATCATCTACGTGCACTGTCCACACAAAGGGAGACCCGACGACGAAAAAGAAGCATTCTACGCACAGCTGGAGCAGACATACGATGGAAGCCCACTGCGGGACGTCAAAATCGTCATCGGTGACATGAACGCTCAGGTAGGAAGGGAGGAAATGTATAGACCGCTCATCGGACCGGATAGTCTGCATACCGTATCGAACGACAACGGCCAACGATGCATAAACTTTGCAGCCTCCCGCGGAATGGTAGTCCGAAGCACTTTCTTCCCCCGCAAAAATATCCACAAGGCCACATGGAGATCACCTAACCAAGAAACGGAAAACCAAATCGACCACGTTCTAATCGACGGTAAATTCTTCACCGACATCACGAACGTCCGCACTTACCGCAATGCGAATATTGAATCCGACCACTACCTCGTTGCATTATGCCTGCGCTCAAAACTCTCAACGGTGTACAACACGCGTCGAAGTCGGACGCGGCGGCTTAACATTATGCGGCTACAAGACGGTAGACTAGCCCAAGAATTCGCGCAGCAGCTGGAAGTGACACTCCCAACGGAAGAGCAGCTAGGCGCAGCGTCTTTTGAAGATGGCTGGAGAGATATTCGATCCGCCATTGGTAGCCCCGCAACCGCTGCATATGGCACGGAGAAACGACTGGAATAACGGCGAATGTGAGCAGTTAGTAGAAGAGAAGAATACAGCATGGGCGAGATTGCTGCAACACCGCACGAGGGCGAACGAGGCACGATATAAACGGGCGCGGAACAGACAAAACTCGATTTTCCAGAGGAAAAAGCGCCAGCAGGAAGATCTAGACCGTGAAGAGACGGAGCAACTGTTCCGGGCTAATAACACACGAAAGAAGCAGAAGTTGAACCGTTCACGTAAGGGCCACGGTGGTGAGGCACTGGCTAGAGCACTGCACTGGGTCATTACCATGATTTGGGAGGAGGAATTTTTGCCGCAGGAGTGGATGGAAGGTGTCGTGTGTTCCATCTACAAACAGGGCGATAAGCTGGATTGTAGCAACTACCGCGCAATCACATTGCTGAACGCCGCCTACAAGGTACTCTCCCAAATTTTATGCCGTCGACTAACACCAATTGCAAGGGAGTTCGTGGGGCAGTACCAGGCGGGTTTTATGGCTTCGCCGACGACATAGATATTATGGCACTCAACTTTGAGAAGATGGAGGAAGCCTACATCAGACTGAAGAGGGAAGCTAAGCGGATCGGGCTAGTCATCAACACGTCAAAGACAAAGTACATGATAGGAAGAGGTTCAAGAGACGACAATGTGAGCCACCCACCGCGAGTTTGCATCGATGGTGACGAAATCGAGGTGGTAGAAGAATTTGTGTACTTGGGCTCACTGGTGACTGCCGAAAATGATACCAGCAGAGAAATTCGGAGACGCATAGTGGCTGGAAATCGTACGTAATTATTCCCACATGCTCCTTGAATTGAAGCTTACTGTCGATGATGACTCCAAGATCAGTGAAATGAATTTTTACAATTATGCTTTCAATGTTAAAATACTTCAAACTTCCATTTAATTTACTTCCGCAATAGTAAATGGAAGTTTGAAGTATTTTAACCTTGTAACATTTTCTCCTAAGACGCTCAATATTAATTATTTAATTATGCTTTGTTTCTAATTGAGGAGGTTCATAGTGTTATCGTGTCCTATGGATATGATTCACTTATCAGAACCTGTTTTGTGGTGGTTTGATGTGTCATTCGGTGTATAATGCACTAGTGCGACAATTGGTGTTATAACCACGACTGGTACACCTACCCTATATACAATACTATGTGAGAAATATGACATTCGGACTTCGACCCAACATTTTGGATTGTTTTTACACACTGATAAGAGATCTGATTTTGTTTCAAAACTGAAAAATCGAAATGGCCGACGTCCGGAAACATCTCTGCAAAATTACTAGTTTAAATAAGATGCGCTCAAAAAATGTAAACACAAACGTAGATCATTTCAGGTGCATTCACATTGGCTTCAATTCAACTCAATTGATTGAGAACCTCCACGTCCAATCTACCGACACCGTTAATTCTTGCCGGCCGTCCCGGTTACAATCGGATTCCGGCAGCAGTAACCACATTGTGGATCACCATCAGAACCGAACACCGGACTACCGCACCGCCACCATCATGCGATTGCGATATGTCACTAGGCGCCCGTATCAGCGTGCCTACATAGAGGTAGGCAAATGTGCAACGGGGCGGCAACGCAGCGCAGCGGTGCGGTGGGATGCTGGTTTCGTGGTTCGTGGTCAAAGCGAGATGTTGATTTAATTACCAACTTCTGGACCGAACCGGCGAAGCCTACAACGACAATGTGACACGGGCTTTATCTGGAGCTGCAGCGACCTCATTTGCGTAATGGAAAGTAAGTAGGAACCTACTTGGTGGCTTAAATATGTTCGTTCCATAATAAAGTTGCAATATCTCTATAAAAGTTTAATATTTACAAAAAGAAATTTATTGAATATTCAAACAATTACTTTTATCTAACAATTATCTAACAAATTCATTCTTAAACATTATCTACAGAAATTTAAATTCAAATCTTCCACATTATTGCGACACTCCATTCCGCTCCCGTACCTGTGCGAAGAGGCCCAACCGACGCAAAGCGCGTTCACAGTTCTGCCGTGTTGCCAATGACAATGGGCCCTGACGGGGACCAACCGACCGTCAAGCCAACCGATGGCCAATACCTATTTGCAAACTGGCTGTGGTCAAGTGGGCGAAACGTGGTCCGGTCCAGTTCGGTTTGGGCCCGTTTGGGTCGGTCGTTCAGTCGGCCGATGAAGGAAGTGGAATTGAATTTTATTAAGGGCCGTATGGGCATATGGGTTTCAAATGGAATTAAATGGCTTACATAATGGGAATGGAGCGAACGCGCGGTGCGATGGCGTTTGATGCTGCCGGAGTTGATTTCTTGGAAGATATGTGGGGCGTATCCGCGGCAAATAGTGGGACGGAGAAAGGCACCAGGCACCTATCGGAGCCTGCAAATGCGTTGGCCATAACGGAGAATTAAGTATGCTTTGTTTGGTGGTCGCCAAGAGCCGCGTACGGGCAATGTGCTCGAGCATATCAAAATATTAATGACCGTGTGCATTGTTTGGGGCTGTGATGCAATCCGAAGTGCACAGGAATAAGCCATTGGGCATTTGCGTCGGTATTGGCCGTAATTCTCGAAAATGCGCGCGGTTTACTCGGAAATTGATTGCGCTAATGGTAAGTAATCGAATATTCCGAATTGTGAAGCCAGAAGGCAGAACTATGATGATAGAACGATGTATATTTAAAGCAGAATTTAGAACCCGGTTTTGTTTTGTTACATGATTTAAGTAGAACCATAATTTTATCGTAGATGCTTGCAACTCTAAGATGCTAATCATAAAAATAAGTTAGAAGGTAGAACATTATAAATTTAAACAAAAAAAATAAGACGCATAAGCATCAAAGCACACTTCTTTCCCTTTTTTATAGATTTATTCTGTTTGTTTTATTTTCTCTGCCACAGCTACTCAAACTTTTCAATACTTTACTCAATAGAACCATTGAAGAAAAAGAAGCACTTAGCTGAATTCTTTAATGGTAGTAATAGATTCTATCTCAATTATAAAACGCAATAATAACACTAGAAAAAATCAGTGTGACTCTCTACCTGCACTCATAATACCATTTGTCAATATTAAGGTAGCTGACAAAAAAACACAAGCAGAGTTCTTCAAAAAGATCAAATTCTTCATCCCAAAGATGTCATTGGCACCAACCGCCCAACATCCACCTCTATACGGCGCGGAGAGCGAGAGGTCGTGTCAGATGATGATTGCATATTTCCATTCATTTCTAGAAATAATTTGCCATTCCATTTGCACCGCGATTTGGCAGCCGAGTAGAGTGTTTGTAATTTGCACTTCGTAGCTGGCCGCCATGCTTGGAGGAAGCCACCATCCTGCGAGCACCAGGCGTTTGTCGTACCTAATCTGAAGATGTACCTTCGACGGCAAAGGCGAAAGCCCGCGAATCGCCTACCGCCTCACGCCCACTTATAGTCAGACTGATCTTCCATCCGTGGTACAGACGTCCTAAAAAGGTTCGCGCCGTCCGAAGCTCTCAGCCTCACAGCGACGACGATTGCATCCATTCGTGCGGAATTTGAGTCTTCCATTTCATCGCGGGCCCACACTGATTGACACTTTTTTCGCTTTCATCATTTCAATTTGCGGTTTTCTCTATCACTCGGCCGGCTGAAAGGTTGAAGATGAAGATGAGTCCCCTCGTCGCTGCACCGGATGGCACAGCCAGCGTGCCCCTTCCCCAGCACTGAAGCTTCCATCATCGATCGGCACCGTCATAGTCAAACAGCCCAGAGGTCGTTGTCATTTGTCGGCCCGGGAAGGCACATCGCTCGGCATACAAAGGGGCAGCAGCGGATAGCAGGGCGCGAATTGGATGCTTCTCGAGCCCGATTTGTGCGTCCAAATCGACTGGCACGGTGGCGATGGCGACGGCGACGACAGGAAGGAAGGCATTTTAAGTCGATTCAAAACAGTCGTTTTCATGAATATCGTATTAGCTGGTCGCGGCGGTTTCGATTATGAAGAGATAGCATGAAAAGGCTATTTGAATTAGCACCATCCGGTTTGGTCATTGTTTCGGACACATTCGCACGGAATTCACTGACGGCAACGCAATATATAGGAATATTTATCCAGCTGGAACCCATCGATAAGGGGACTTTTGGAGACTTGGCCGCGTAAGCTGCGAACCGGTAAAATAGCGCACTGGCTTAATTTTTCTCCCTACGCTTGAAAGGCGTATTTTTATAGAAATTGTCTCAAATAGTTTATTCTTGATCGATAACAGAATGTTATGTGGAATCATTCTACGTTGTGACAATCAATTACAAATTTAGTCGTTGAGATAATTTTGAATATTTTAACAATTGACCCGAAATCTTCATTTTGTCCAACATTGCCAAACATTTTAATGGCAAAGCACTAAAAAAAGTATGAAATTTCACCTGGGAAGAACCAATTAAAAAATTCACAATATTGGAGGAATGACGGCTTTGGCAGATTTTGTTCTATTATTGGCAGGGGGTTTTTTTATGGCTGACTAGGCTCAAATTTGGCCTAAACATTCTTTGCATATCAAAGAATATTGTGGCCAAATTTCATAAAATTTGGTCGTCAAAAACCCCCTTGCCAATAATAGAACAAAACCTGCCAAAGCCGTCTTTCCCCCTATCAAAATTTATAAAATTTATCGACTTTTAGAAAAATTCATATTTATCTTGTCGCTTTTTTGAAAATATTTTTACTCAAACGTGCAAAACTAATCAGAAATATTCATAAAATTCAAAATATTTACAAAAATATTAAATGCATTACACGAAACCGTCAAATTATGTTGATCAACAAACTAATTCAATAGATTTAAACATTTGAACCGTTTGTTCGAGAAACTGCATACCGTGGGGCACCGAAATCAGTACATTTATACACATCAATCGCAAAAAAGTCACTATAGGGTCACTGTTCCGATAGTTGTGGGTGTACCTATAGTTGCGGTAGTGTGGTATACGCTCAATTTACGAATTTAACGCAGCAACCCGCACTTCATATCGATTTCGTGACACGTCATAACATTGTGCAACGAAAAATAGTGCGTGAATTAGGTGAAAATCGGTAAAGTATCTGCAAATTTATTTATTATTTCGTGTCCTTTGCTCCTATAGTTGCGGTAGTGTTCCTTTAGTTGCGAGTCCCGTATGAAAACAATGAGATTCGCAACTATAGGAACACAAGTCAAAAAAAACGCAACTATTGGAACAGAGTACCAGTAATTGGAGGTTCAATTTTAGAGTATGGTGGCGAATTTTGAGGCGGTGCAAGCAGTTTCCGTGCAAAGATGGTGAGGAAATCTTTCAAATACGTGCTACAGGTGAGCGAAATTCCGTATCAATTGAGAGTGTGAGAGTGTGCTTAGTTCCTCCACTATTGGGTCTTTTACCCTAATTCACAATTCTAATCCAACTAACATGTTTGTTATGTGTTCTGCTTGATACGGGTCTCTATTTTCCTAAGGTGAAACATTTATCAACTTATTGATATCCAAATCTTTTCAAAATAAGAATAAAATGAACTCCTCTCAAAACGAAATCCGTCCACAGTGCACGGATTTCGGTTCATGGAATATAATTCCGTACATTTAATTAATTACTTGATATCTTAATTTAGTGGCAAATTAAATCCAATACAACACTGCAAGTTTGTTTAACACGTACCTTTAGAAGCCTTCATTGATGTGTGTTTCAGGGGGTACCACCCGATGGCGGTACGTAATGTTTTTTGACTTTTGTCATTTAAAGTTTAGGGCCTACTTTATATTTCCAAGGAAGAAAAAATAGAAGGTTGTATCCAAGACACGACCGCCAATTGGACGTAGGATTACGTGAAGTGTAGAAGATTTTATTTTGAAATCTCTATATAATAAAAATGAGTTGAGTCATCCTTCCTGAAGATTTACCTCGCGAACGGGTTGACCGATTTACAAAATTTTTTTTCTAATCGATTCGTTTTGGGATCCGCAAGGTTTGTATATACCAAGTTCAATCTGGGTTGGAATATCCTCGGCATGTCTCATATCCTGGAAATAAATGGGCGAAAACCCGATTGTTACTTTAAACTCATTTCGGTTTATAACTATAAGCACAGCATTAAAAAAACAGAAGATCGGTAAACAACAACCTCAACAACTTCCTCCATGAATATTTGGTGGCCCTGAAAAGGGCCGTTTGTTTATGTTGGCTTGAAGTGATGTACGCCGTGGTCCCGATGAATGTTAAAAGCTGTATCAATGCACTGTTGGGCTGAATCTGTAGAAAACGGAGAAAAGAACAAAACGGAAAGAATGTTTCATATTAAATACATTATGATTCAAATATAAATTTAGTTACCAAATACTCAAGCTTCATTTTCAGGAGCAATTATCTATTTTTGCTACGGACTGTACGGCTGATGTCAATGATTGGTCATTCAGGTTGAAAGCGAACGTTTTGGCAGATGAACTAGTGGAACAACGACGATCAGTGACGTTAATCCACTTCACTGGGATGGCATTGGTTCTAGAATAAAATAACATAACTGATGAAGGGAACTGTGTTTAATTCTAAATCATTAGTTTTACCTCGGCAAGAATCGAGAAAATAGGCCGGCGGTAGGAGAAGTACGTGCAGTATCTCCTGTATTCCACACTTCTGGGTGAACGTTAGATCAAGACATGTGCCACCCAGAGTATACTATAGTCGCTATAGTTGGATCCGTAGCACAATCCAGATAGGAAACTGCTTCATGAACCAGATGAAATCTCTGTAGGTTCTTAGATTAGTAGTTGCTGGGATTAAAGATGATATTCGATTGAAAATTTTCTCAACTGTTAGCAATTTCCTTTTTTATTTGAATACGGCGTTGTTCTGTTGCTCTCAAGCAATTATGAATCAGTCTTCAAAAGTTCCGTTGCAATTCGTTGCATTGATGCAAAACCCAAGGAGCAGGAGAATTAATGCTCCCTATTTGCCAAGTGATCATTGCTTTGATGCATTTGCATCATTTTGGAAAATACTGCATCATTGATTGAATCCTTTCATTGGATTCTAGGCAAAGACAAACACGTGGTGCGTATTATTAGTAACCAGTTTGCTTTCCTCTTTGTTGTTACGCCGCGAAGACGATTGTTGTTAGCAACTGGATGTTGTGTCATATTTTGCTTTTGTAATAGGAATAACATTTGAATCTCATTTGGTTGTAGAAGCAAAGTGAGAAGTTCGAAGATCAAAACTTCAATCAATTGTGTTGAGAAATGAATTTACCTACTTATTTTACATTACTTATATGACGCTTCCAGCACCAGCACTTCCGATATTATTTTCCCGAATATAAACATATTTAGTACTTCAGGTGCCTATTAGCATTTCAAACCAGTCAAACATAATTCCATTCCATTACTTTCCACTCGAACTATCCCGTTTTTCATGAATTTGCGTAAGCTAGAAGCTAGAAGTCAGCTAGAAGTTTTGTTCGTCAAAATAAACATACCCTCATTCGACACAGCATAACCATGTGTGTCCTAACACTCGATTCATATCCATATAATAAAGTATAAAAAACGAAAAAGTTTAACGGGAGAATCAAACTCTCACTCAAGAGATTGACACAATTGAATTCTGACAGCACTAGCCATATAACCACATAGCCACCTTTGAGTTCCAAGCTTTCAAAAGGCAATTTGATGCTTCGTTTCACAATTCGGTAGATCATCGCCTGAAATGATTTGAATCAATGATGCGATATTTCCAATCAAGTCTGCAAAGGAGCAATTGACACCGAGGATGCAAATTTATCCAAATCTGAATCATTTTTTCAAAGCATGCTTTTGCAAATCATTCTCAAAAGAGGATGCTCTTTGAAGACTGTTATGAATTGCACTTTGAAGAAAATTCGCCTCAGCTAAAACTTCTCCCATGTAATATGATGGCTATGATGAGAACCAATTTGTTTCCCACAATACGCCTATCCAATCACAAGCAGCAACAAAGCTTATGATTTGTACTTAGAAAAATATTTGTCTCGGCTCAATCTTCTCTCGTGTGAAATTATGATTCTAAAAAGAACCCATTCGTTTTCAGTAATACACCTTCCCAATCACAAGCAGCGACAAAACCGAAGCAGAATCAGAGAAAAATTAATTTCATTGCTACTGACCCTAATGTCAGCCACTCGATAAGTTACCGCTAAAACGCGATAGACACCATCCATGCGAATCAATTTTCGCTAAGGGTATGCGATAACACACTTTTTCCTAACGAAACGAAACGAAACGAAATTTAAAATGTCTATGTTGATTCGGATCGAAACGAAACGAAATAAAGATGTCTTTCAATACTTCGAAACGATACGAAATCAAGGTTCATTTAATTCGAAATTTTTCGAAACGAAACGAAATTTTATTTTTTTTTCCGCGGAATTTTTATTAAATTGTGTACGCAATTCTGATTTCACTTTTTCAAGGTCGAATAACAGTTTTGCGACCAAAAGAGTTACAATAACAGAAAAGGCAATCTGTGATAAATTGCCACATTCTCGCCGCATATACCATTGGCGATAAGACAATACCCCAGCATTTGTGCCGCTTTAAAAAAATCATCGAGGAATCCTGTGCACCTTTCTAAAATGTACGAAGATATGTATTTCCGATTGAATTTAACAGGCACATAGTCTTATATACAATCAGCTCGACAAACTGAGCTATTGTCTGTGTGTCCTTGACATATGAGAACTGCTGTTAAGTAAAGAACTTTCAGCAATTTTAATGATCTTTCAACCCGTTCTGGATTTTATTTTTGCAAATTCCATGCGAAGATCTAGAAATGTTTACAAATCTGCAATGTTCCTTACATACAGCGCCGTAGCATGCGGTTGGCCAGGTTGGCCTCCGCCAAAGGCGCCAGTCTTTAGGGGGCGCCGAAATCAAGGATTACGCTATAAGCAAAAGACAAATTTATTTAGTTTAGGGTTGGTACAATGGTAGAGATATGTCTTATGACAAGTGAGAGATATGTGGAATAATCTAGAGCAAGCCAAAAATATTGCCTTTTTTCCACATCAACATGTTATATGGATTTGTGTTAGTTTTGACTGCTAATCCGATTTCTCAAGGACTTCCGAAACCGGTTCCAAGAGGTCAGTAGAAAAAAGAGAAAAACAAAAATATAATATTTAACAAGTTATTTGCAATACTGGATTTTGATTATCAACATTGTGTGAATCGGATTCGGATTTAAAATTTTAGCTATAACATATTAGGGCCACCGAGGGATTTCCGGAGCCATAATCTTTGATGGCAGTGACTATTCGCGAAATGTAGAACTTATTGAAGCAGTGCAGCATACATTCAAGCGAAAATTCCATTACCCTTATGAACCATATCAGAGAAGAATAAGTCGCATGCAGATCACATCATTAACTGATCGTCAGCGCGTCCTTGATGTGTCTACGCTTCATCGACTTGTACATGGTTCTATTCACTGCAGCATTACTAGTGACCTCCAGTTTTGGTTTCCCACGCATGGTCTACGTCAATTGGATCTATTCTACATCCCTAGATCAAGGACAAACCTGGGAAAAGCGGCACCTCTTTCTCGTTTATGCCAGACTTACAACGAGGGCTATAACGAGGTGGACATTTTTATGGAGCTTTCGCAATTCAAAAGGATTATCCGAAACTAGCAGCTTTGCTAAGCTTTAAAACTTTATTGTATTGTGGTCCGATTATTGGGTAGCCCTGTAGGACACTATCTAATGAATAATATATGAGATAAATAAATAACTTAATTAACTAAAAAAAGGACAATTCACACTCAAATTCATTGGTTTGAATTTATTCAGCTTTTTTAAGTGGACATCTTTAAAAGGTTACATTCATAATAAACCGATTGACAAAATTTAGAAGTGCCTTTTGTTCTTATATCTGAAAGTAGTGGTATGGATTTTTGTGTAATTTATAGTTCAGGTAAATTTCCCGTTTTTGTTTTTTTTTTCATTTCTTCTTATTATAATCAAATGTATATTGGTCCTGAGGTGGACGGCAATTCCGACGATTGAACAACTCACTGCATAGTTGAATTTTATCAACACAAATATGTACAGGAAATGACTTCAAACTATCGACAGACACAGTCTTTGAATTTTCCTTGATCCAAACAGATCCGTTGGCGATTTCGACCACCAACCAATCTACACACCATACAGTTATATTTTATTTAATTTGTTCTAACTGGGTTCAGTGGTCCAAAGCTACATTTTACTTGATCCAAATAGGTTCAATGGCAACTCCCGGCCACCTTCAAACCCACTTCAAAAAATGTTTTTTCCTGATTCGACTAGATCCGGTAGAAACTCTGTCCATCAACCATCTCACCCCAGAGTGAAATTTTATTAACTCTGTTAGGTCCAGAAGTGGTTTCAAAACACCATCAGACCCACTCTAGAATTGGATTTTCCTTGACGCGAATAGGTCCGATTCCGATAATCGACCGGCGCATTTCAGAGCTGGATTTTATTGACCCAACTAGACCCAGCGTGTGTAGGCTTTGAAAAAATCCTTAACATTTTTAATGAACTTCCAGCACGGTCGCTTAAATAACTTGTGAAATAATCAAAAAAGTATCACCAAATGGAAACAAATCTTAGATGGACATTCTGCAATTCAAATGAATTTCAGGAACAAAAGTTCTTGTTCTCTTCCAGGGACGGGAACGGTTGACATTTCTTTTTATCATTAAATCTGCCCCGAAGTAAAACAAAAACACGGCAGCCGCAGCAGCAGCCACGACCAAGCAGACGACAGTCACCATATGATTTTTTTATTTTCTCTCCCCACAATTAATGTTTCTGTTCACTCATTTCACGACGTATGACCGTTTTTGGTGGTAAATGATTATTTCTCTACTCCTTGCTCATTTTAGAGACTAGAACTAATGAATTAGTACCAACGGCTAGCATTCTTTCTAGGCTTTGCACCACAGGCAATTAAACTCGAATCTGTTCGGTTTGCGCTGTGCACGAACCGAAACAAGAAATCTGCTGACTGCACCGACCGCTCGACTCTCACGCAGCAGCAGACAGGAACATACAAACAGTTTGCCTCATCGGTAAAAAAAAAAATGTCACAATGAGGCGTACATTTTTTTTTGGAAAACTGTTTCGGTTTGTGCGGTGCGTGAAATTTGATCGGATAAAATGTAAACATTCGCATAATCACAGTGTTTTACTGAACATTTCCCAACACTGATTCTCTTCACAGTATTGAATGATGTTTAAAGCATCTTTAAACCACTAAACCTTCTAATTTTACTGTTAATGCATTTCAAATTGTCAAATTGTTGTTAAATTTTCCCATTTTTATAACTAAAAGAGGGGCGCCAAATCATGGTTTTGCCAAGGGCGCTAGCAGTCCACGCTACGGCTCTGCTTACATATTGTGCAAATCGTCAAAGAAGAGCTAGTGATTAACTGTACACATCGTAGTTGCTAATCATGTTTGGCGAGAAACAGCAAATATGCACAGCTCACCAATTAAATAATATTCTTAGGATACAAAAAGTTATTCTTATTGTATACTTCCTTCGGTGTTTCCAATTCATGACCAATAATGATGCTGGTCACGTGCTTATAGTCAATTTAGAGAAAAATTAGTTTAACACTCATTGTTATAAGAGACTAGAACGCTCTGCATCTCCGTGAGCGCTACGGGAAAGGAATCGTTGGTTAGTTGAGAAGGTAATTCGTGTGAAACCCCTTGGTAAGCGATAAAATATGTATTACGAAGTTATTTTGAAAACAAGAAGACGAAAACTGTGTTTCAAATCAATCCAACGCAAGATCAATGTGCTTCTACAACACGATCGATTCTGCACTAAATAATATTGTGCTCTTCGATGCAGACATTAGTTTTATCACTTCGCGTTCTCCCACACTAGCTGGCGTGATCAGCATCAACACTATCGATTGCACACTAGTTAAACCAATTTCTGCTACGCGAGGTAGATTTGTATCACTTCGCGTTCTCCCGGACTAGCTGCCGTCCCATGACCACCAGCAACACGATTGATTCCGCATTCATATTGTGCAAATAGTAAAAAAAATATCACGAAATTCAAATTTTAATCATGGAACACCGAAGACGTTTTATAGAAGAAAACTACATGCATATTTGTCGACTAAGAATGGGGTTATGTAGTAAGCATTAATAAAAAAAATTGTATTCCATAAAGTTTTGAAAACAACTTTACGATTTTGTTCAGCGGCGCAGCCAAAATTTTCGTTAACATAAAGTGTGTATATTTGTTTCGAAATTTCGCGGAATTCCGTTAAATTTCGTTAGAAGCTAGTTTTTTCTAGCGAAACTTTTGTAATTTTACGAAACGAAACGAAATCAAGAAATCAGATTTCGCCATGCTCAAATTCCGCGAAATTCCGCGGAATTTCGTTTCGAACCACCTGAAACGAAATTTTTCGAAATAGGGTTTCTCACCCCATTCCCGGCCTAACATGCGCACGACTGCATTATTTAATTGATATTTATGACTAGGGGCAACTTTTCTGAATTTTGTGGGCCGTGTAATATTGCGATGGGGTTCACCTCTGCTTCAAAAATAGTTATTCTTGCTAAACACCGCTTGAAAAAGCTTTTATTTGATTTAAATTAACATGGTGCAGCACTCATTTCAGTCATAGGCGATTGCTTATCCCCAAATCTCCTCGGCATACGCAATATTTTACTCAATCTCTCAACATCTTACTCTCATTCTCTCTCTCGGGACGGTAGAAAATGCGACGTAAACAAAAATATGCACGTTCCACGACAACAAGATGTCAGATGGTATTATTCATAATCATTTTTATTTTGTTGAGAAGATATATTTACTCATCCAAATTTATTCCAAATACTTTAAAACAATATCTTTTCCACCTTTTGAAATCGAGAGAATTATAAATAACATGATAGCTTCAACGTATTAGACAGTTTTCCTATTAACGATGAAGGATTATCTTCATACTAAAATAAGACTTATGGCCTTTTGGCAGCACTGTACAGCTAGAAGTTCTTGGGCCGAGGTGATTTTTTGTTCGGTTTGAGGATACATTTTTAAATGTATTCCGATATGTTTATATAAAATCTAGTGATACGATCAATTACAAAAGATTAAAGTGCGTGAGTTTAGCATTATTGTGTGGTGATAAACAGCCTGAAGCAATGGTTGTATCGAGCACTGTGACGATTTTCAGGTAGGTGTTTATTTGATTATACCGTTTTGTAAAAGTGGAAAGAATCACTTCGGCTCAGTGGTGTTGCAACGAAGAGCAAAAGTTTGAAATCTACATTTTTATTTTCTATAATTGGATCGATTAGCAGTGAAATAAATGGTTGAAAAATATTGAGTATTGTGCGAGATAAATAGGAGACTTTTTTAAAATGATCAATCATAAACCTACGGCTACTAAACAGTATAAATCATTAGCTTTCTGTGCAATGAGCCGGGAATGGGGTCCATAGGCCCAAGTAGTGATTTACCCTACCGCATATGCTTAATTTTCGCATCATCCCCCTCCGAAGAGCGCTTGCGCTGCTGCCGACGCCAAGCGATAATAATTTTCACTTTGAAGAAGTAAAAGAAGAAGAACGGCCCCTGGTTATGTACGAAAGCACTGGCATCGAACGAACGAAAGGCGGAGCAAGCAAGCCGATGCCAAGCGATTATAATTTGCACTTTGAAGAAGTAAAAAAAAGAATAAGAAGAAGGAGAAGAAGAGACCCTGGTTATGTATAAAAGCACTGGCATCGAACGAAAGAAAGGCGGAGGAAGCAAGCCGATGAAAATGATACGGCTCCTAAAGGGGCGGGGCCTTGGACTCCATGCAAATGTATTCTGACAAGCCGTAGTCTGGTTTTCTCGGAAAATCGGCAGGACAATTGCATCGCAGTGCCAACCAGACATTACGGCGATGGGCGATGGCAGCGACGATAATTGCTACGAGCGGCGGCAGCAAGGCTCAGAGAAACATCATCAACACACTTGAAAATTTAGGTTTACCGATTGCCGAGAATCCAACAGCCGAGATATTGGTAATAATTTCGACGAATTTCGGTAAAATTTGTACCGAGATTTTGGTAAACTTTACCGAGTCATCGGTAATTGTTACCGAGATCTCGGAAAAAAAATGACAAGGTCTACAAAATAATTTAAATGTGAAGCGCGACTCATCGAAGGCTTCGAGCATTATAAACAACCTCGTAAACGACATCTTCGTGCGTGTCGAGCTGGCCAAGCCCGCCGTTTCGGAGTCAGTCGTAAGTCTGACCTAGTGAATGAACGAAGAAGTACCGCGCACGCCGGAAATCAAAATTTTGAAATGAATTTCCACTACTGATGCCACTGTCAGCCAATTTATGATTTGCCGCTGGAACACGATCGACGTCATCCATTCTAATACATTGTTTTGCAACATATCCATGCAAGGAGGGCATGGGCTGCTACCGACAAAGCATTTTGCACAATCGCAATTGCACAGGGAACCGATGGATGGAAGCATGGGATTTGCTCTCCAACCTCAATGTGCGCAGTCCGAGAGCTCTAGTATTTTAAATGGTCGATAACGGCGCTGGTCATATTTCTAATTGGATGCCGAAACAAGCTTTTTTCACACATTTCGAATTCTAAGAGTTACCTGCTAGAACTAGTTAAAGTTGTAGGTGAATGATAGAATATGAAAACGGTATGCAAAGCCCATTTCCAATTCTAGCGATTGCTAGAACATGAGAAATATATGGAAAGATACAAAGTATGCGGAATGGAACGGGTGTCTGGGATTGCACCCATGACCTTCTGCGTATGAGGCGGAAATGGTAGCCATATGACCACCAAGTTCGTTACGAGTGCCACATGTGGATGTCAATTATGTTTAAAACTCTATTCACGTCACCTGTAAAAGGAGGTTCTCAGGTTTCTCCAAACACACGTGATGCGACTGTCGCATTGTTCCATTGACGACGAAAGGTTAGTTAGCCGTAAAAATTTGCTCCGGCTGGAAGTCTGTCACTGCTGAGAAGCTTCACTGATCGATACATGGCTATTGAATCCCAATCAGTCCTGCGCACGACAACAAAAATTTTACCCCAAAAGAGTTATAAATAGCTGACAAAAATCATCACCCAGATTAGACCAGTGTGCCGTTTGAAATTTTAACTGCAGCAGCGCGCTGTGAAAGATCATTTACAGCTAGCGGTGGCAGCGTGGTGGCATAAATCAATTTCATGTATCAAACATTCCCCGACATTTCTTCGATAGTTCCTCCAGAAATTTTTCTACGAATTCTTAAAGAAGTTCCTCCACGAAATGCTTTGAAAGTTTGTCCAGGGATTCCTCCGGAAGTACCTCCTTGAATTCCTCTGGAAGTTCTTCCAAGAATTCCTTCGGAAGTTCCTCAAGGAGTTCCACCGAAAGTTCCTCCAGGAATTCCTCCAGAAGTTCTTCTAGGATTTTTTTCGGAGGTTCATCCGGAAATTCCTTTGGAGGATCATCTCGAAATTCCTTCGGTATTTCTTCCAGCAGTTCCTCCGGAAGCTCCTCCAAGAGTTCCTCCGGAAGTGGTTCAAGAATTCCTTCGGAAGATCCTTCGTAGGTTCCGAAGGATCCTTGGTAGGAAGTTTGTTTGGAAAGTTCCATCAGAAATTCCTCTGGAAGATCCTCCAGGGGTTTCATCGAAAGTTTCTCTAGGAATTCCTTCGGAAGTTCATCCAGGAATTCCTCCGGAAGTTCCTCCGGAAGTTCCTCCAGGAATTCCTTCCAAAGATTCTCCAGGAATCGCTCCAGAAGTTACTCCAGGAATTACTTCGGAAATGGCTCCAAGAATTCCTTCCTTCTATTGGAAGTTCCTCCAGGAATTCCTCCGTAAGTTCCTGGAGGAACTCCTATGGAAGTTCCTCCTGGAGTTCCTCCAGGAATTCCTCCCGAAGTTCCTCCACGAGTTCCTCTGGAAGTTGCTACACGAATTCCTTCGGTGGCTCCTCCATGAGTTCTTCCAGAATTTTTTTTCCAGAAAAGCCTCTGGAGGTTTCTTCAGGAATTCTTCTGGAATTTTAACCCGAAATTCCTACGGAGGTTCCTCCAAGAATTTCTCCGGAAGTTCTTCTAGGATTTTTTTCGGAGGTTCATCCGGAAATTCCTTTGGAGGATCATCTAGAAATTCCTTCGGTATTTCCTCCAGCAGTTCCCCCGGAGGCTCCTCCAAGAGTTCCTTCGGAAGTTCCTCCAGGAATTCTTCCGGAATTTTCTTCAGGAGTTCTTTCGGAGGTTCATCCAAAAGTTTTTCCGGAGGTTTCTCCAGGAATTCCTTCGAAAACTTGATCCAGGGATGCCCCTGGAAGTTTCTCAAAAATTGTTCTAGGAATCCTTCCGAAAATTTCTCCATAAATTGCACCAAATGTTCGTCCTTAAATTGTTTTGGAATTTCTTCCAAAATTCTTCTGGAGTCCAAAAATTCCACTAGGAGCTATTCCACAAATTTCCCCGTGAAATCCATTACAAATTCCGCCAAAAACTCTTAACAAATTTCTACGAGATCTACACCGCAGTTCTCACTGAATTCGTTTCAAAATTTAAATGGAATTCCTTCCCATCTACCACTCACTCCCGGGCTTCTAGAAGCTGCTTCAGGTATTTTTTATGAAATTAAAGGGAAATTTAATTGCGATTGCCTCCAAAAAATTTCTCATCCATTTTTCTGGAAAAACTTACACACTTAACTTTTTTCGCCGAGATCTCAGCATTTTTTGTTTATTTTCCCGAGGTGGGCACCGCCGAATTTCAGCAAACATGATTTTTGCCGAAATCTCAGTATAAGTGACGTTTCAGTTGCTGAGATATAGCAAATATTTTGCTGAGAATCAGTAATAAACGAAATTTTCTGCCGAAGTTCAGTTTTGAAATTTACTGAGTTACAGCGGTGCCCAATTTTGCCGAGCTCGCAAAACAAAAAGTTAGTGTGTATACTACTTAACTCCTCCCGGAATTCAGCCGAGTTTTCTTTAGGTATTTCATCCAAAACTCTTTTTATAATTCCCCCGAAAAATCGTAATAGAATTCATAGGATGTTCCTTCATAAATTCTTCAGGATATTTCTAACGAAATTCCTCTGGAAATTCATCCGATTCCTTCACGAATTTCTATTGAAAATCTTTCAAATCTTTCCTCACTCCTGGAGGATTTCTTGAAGAAATTCCTGTTTTGAATCCTTGGAGGATTTTTTGGATGACTTCTTTAAGTAATTTTCATCCGGCGAAAAAAAATCCAGAAGAGTTATTGAAAAAGTTCCAGGAGAAATTCGCGAGTTTCGATTTGACAAATTTAGCTTAGCTTACCTTAGCTTAGACTGACTGTACATATCAATGGTTGCTACTTCGTGATTGATCAGAACTGGTGCAAATTGCTCTTCGATCCAAGTGAATAGTGATTGGGATTTACCATCTATTCTCGAAGTGCACATTTCAGCAGCTCCCAAATGTTAATCAATAACGGCGCCGGCCAAGTCCTTACAGTCAGTTGGGAAAGGAAGGGAATGTTAGTGTGTGGTTATTGTTGCTACTAGAGACCGAGAATACCTCTGCATCTCCACAATAACCACGGGAAGGAAGTTTATTAGTTGGGAGGGGTAATCAGAAACATAGATCGGGATTCACCATGGAAAGCGATGTGACCAATGCAACTTCTATTTTACTAGTTAGTACGGATGTTTTTGTATACAACAGTATTGGCATTTCCGCATCTGATCTTTCAGAATAAGTGTTTAATTGTTCATCCATCGCGAGGTTAAACAATAAATCGCTCAAAGTGAGTGATTGTTTATTTGTATTTCGACTAAAGCGCAGATGCTATCTTTATTTATTTAATGCGATTAATAAATGTGCGTTACGTTAGAGGAATATATGGTCAGGGTTCTGTCAAATAGTACAAAGTGGCTTTTTGACTGACTTTGCAAAAGAAAAACGAAAATCATTTCATATAAATTTATACGTATATTTGTTGTAGGATATCCTCGGCTATAAGGTTGAGGGATATCCGATGCGATTTGTGATCAATTAAATCTGATAAACAAAAGCTTGGTCAGAAAAATAGGTAATTTTTTGTTCGCGCTTGGTGCTATTTGGCAGAGCCTCGACCAGACAAACTGCACAAACACTGTTTGATATTGTATGGTACAGCGAATGTCAAAACGCATGATCCCCGATCGTCATGGGTTCTCATTGGCAAACTAAAAGTAAATTACGTCTTGTCAAACAGTTATCTACCTTTACTGAGTAGAAAATTTCGTACGACGGGGCTATATGATCAACACCATACGAAATGTAAATTTTCAGTGTATATGAAATACTTGCATACACGAGGGTCGCTTTTCATGCATTTGGATTACACCCGATTCTTTTTTTACACGGGGGATGCGTTCCGTGTAAAAAAAGTTTTCAGTTCAAAATTTGAAAATCCGTGTAAAAAAAGTTTTATGATTTCTCGACGAATCATGGAAAATGGAGCAACTTTGCAAAAATTTTGTATGGGATTTTTTTTACACGATCGTGTAAAAAAAATCCGTGTAAAAACAGAATCGGGTGTATATCAATTTCTTGATCTATATTCCTTTTTATATACCACCTTTTATATACCACCTACTTTTTATATACTTTTTATATTCCACCTGATATTACTCAATTTTTATGTGGATTTTTCCATGTTGTTAACTCAATGATTTATTAACCTATTTACTGACCAGAAACAACAGAAAACAAACCACATAAAAAGCGACACCCGATTGGACTTTATGGAGAAAAGAATATAATACCAACATTTATAATAGATACAAAACACGAAAGGGGCAAAACAAATATTGAGCACAACACTTTATCTAAACGTTGATTATCATAGCAATATGAAGGAAAATGTATGAGTGGCATCCACATATATGAGAAAACAATTTTAGAGCTATATAGTTAGAATAAAAAGCTTTAAATGCAGAATATCGGATTGGTCTCACCAAATTGCTGGAACAGTAAATAAGTACAGAAAAGCGGGAATTGAGCAGCCACTTTCTACCGAAACTATGACATCACCAACCACCTGGAGGCCTATTGCACACTCCGACCAGACCACATTCACTAACACGAGATTACGTCGTCAATTATCCCATCGGACGTGCGAGCTCCTTCCTTTATATCTCCTCTTAATCCAAAAGTATCCATTTTTCTTCTGTCAGTGGCCATTGGATACAAAACCTAATCAAAAACTTTTAGCTGAAAAGCAAATTTTCGAAAAACGTCACAAAATACAAAACACTACCGATCGCGATGGTTACTACGACTCTTCTCTCGCGAGTTTCGATTTTACAAATTTAGGATAAAAAATCTGATGTATTTTACGATGGACTGCCAGGAGAATTTATCAAAGAAAGAAGTTGAAGAAGAAGCTAAAAAGGAAGTTCACGAGGTATTTAAAAAAAAATCAAGTAAGTTCTGAAAAAAATTTGGCCGAAATACCAAAAGAATTCTTGTAGTAGGATTTCTAAAGAACTTCTACCAGCAATCCCTTAAATTCCTGAAGAACAACTCCCACATTTTCAGAAACATTGAAAGCCACGTGGATTTCTTAGTAAAGCATAGTTTTATGTTTGGTTCGTTGCATACGTTGTGTAGCAAGGGATCTAGTGGCCAAATCGGAATTATTAGCATATCTTTTGAAAAATTGTACAACACTCCTATTGCTTTACTAGTTTTTTAATAGCTATCGGCTAGCTTTAATAGTAAGTGTTGTGTCCTTAGGAGACGGCTACATCCAAATGGGCATATGCGAAATTGTTAGACTTTTATACAAAAAATGTAAGAAAAGCTTACAACATTGTTAGATTCTTATACAATATTTGTATAAGAATCTAGCAATTTCGTATATGCCCAATTCTTATACAGGTTTTGGTAGATTCTTATACATGATTGTTGGAAAATCTAACAACTGCCGGTTGGGTGTAGTACTCATGAGCAGGGTTCTATATCGTCGAAGCGACAAAAGGAAAATGATTTGTTCCAAACTTCATTACACTCCAGCTGGTGTTGCTTTCGTGCAGTCGATTCATTCTTTGCTAATGAATTCACTATAGGCCACTTCTTGTCTGAGGTGAATCCTCCGGAAATCATTTCAGAATTCATTTTCTTCTAAACTCTTTCAATTGAAATGAAATAATACTTCAAATGAAAGCGTGAATGATTCTAGACCTGATTCACCGAAGGTAAGCATATCTTCGTTCAAACGAGATGAAATTTATTTCAAGTGAAGGAGTGATTTCTCTGTGGCATGGTGCCAGTTTTTACCTTCCCGACAACACAAGCGACAAATTAACAAAATGAAAATAGGAATTATCACCTGCCAATACGCGTTTATATTATGCTGATTTCAGGCTATTAAATATGGCTTCGTTCTGAAATCGAACTTTTGATACGAGGTCCGGAGACCCATAGGAAAAGGATTCTCAACTTGAGGATAGCCTGTATGTGTGTATAGGTTTTCAAATAGTGTAGACGTACTTCTTCGAACAGGAAATGATTTGCTCGCAAAAAATCGCAATAGTTATTATTGCAAATTTCCAATGAAAATTGTTCGGAATTCTAGATTCGGAGTCTTCGGGGTTTGCAATGGAAGCATTTGGCAAATTCCAACGGAAGCTCTTAAGATTTTCAAAAAAACAAATCTTCGAGAACTTCGGAATTCTTTATGGAATTTATCCAGAATATGCTTCGAAAGTAGCCTTGCGAGCAAAGGTGTAGGATTGCCAATCCGGAGATGGGGAGTTCGATGCTCGGTCCGGTCTAGGATGTTTTCGGGTTGGAAACTTTCTCACCCTGGGCATAGTGTATCCATTGTACTTGCCACACAAATACATACTCATGCAATGGCGGACATAGAAAAAGCTTTTAATTAATAACTGAGATAATGCTAATAGAATACTAAGTTGAAAAGCAGCCCAAGTTCCAGTTGGAATGTAGAACCATTGAAGAAGAAGATTCTTCGAAATTTCTTCGGGAGTGTTTTCCAAATAAAATTCGTCCAATTTTAACTCCAAACATCATCTTCCCCTGGAGATTAAGGTTTAGATACATGCCCGATTTTAAACAGTGGTATGCAGGTACAGCAATGTTGGTAGCAATGCACATTTCGAATTCTGAGGGCTGTGCGAAGGAAACAACCCGGTCTTTGCGTCCGTTATTCTCGTGCTAATGGCTGGAAAGCACCGAGGCCACTCGATAAAGTTTTGTTTTGGTCTGCTTATTTCATTCTACCTGTCACACGAAAAGTTCATTCCGCGTAACAGTGTTGCCGAAAAAACTTATCTTTATAATGGTGATAAAAAATCTATGAAATTACAATACAGGTATGTTCCGATTTTATCACGTTCCGATTTTATCACGCTCCGATTTTGTCACGCTCCGATTTCGTCAACAAAATTATTCCGTTTTTATCAACAAGAAAAAATTTATTTCATTGTAGTTTTTTATATGTCTTTAATATTCTATAGCGACATAATTAAACATGTATTAAATTAACCAAATTTTTTGGTATAAGGCCAAGGCCAGAATAAAATGAACAATAACAGCTTGGCGGATAGTCAAACGGACCGGGAACCAGAATCTTTGGATAAGCTTGACTAATATTGATATGAATTCAAAAAGTTGCTTTCAATGGACTTGATAAACGCAGACACAGGCGAACTTATGGACTTTGACATACTACTATACTATCAGAGCTTATAACACAATTCTTTTTGGACGGACGAATTTTCTTAGTCGCATTGAAGTATACATACAGTTTTTCAATTGTCCTCTGCCAACTCAATAATGAATTTTGGGAAAAAATCTGCAATCATCGAATCCGTACAAGCCCGTTCAATTAAACACGATTAATTGAAATAAAATTTAATGTCCGTCAAACTCATCCTGACGTCCTGGTGACCAGAGTCCGAACCGGACATCCATCTAATCCTTCTGAGTATTCGCCAGGTCGACTTAAAAGCGAATCAACAGACTTATGTATATTCCCAGGTTTTTAGGTTGTTTTATGGTGAATTGAAAAACGAAGAGGAAATCTTCGAAGCTGAAATAAGAAGTTATGGTTATACATAAATAATTGTAACGAAAAGAAAAATCAACAGAGCATATTTTGACGTTCGAGAACAAGACTGATGAGTGCCAATATATTTCAAGAATTCAACGCCTACGTCGATTAGAATGTGTAAATATTTTCTACCTCTTAAATGTCAAAAAGTCACTCACTTGGCCGCCATTACCGAGCGCAAAATACTGGATATGGAAAACACAAAATTAATGCCTATGAAATCAGGGTTATTTGGTAACAAACGATCAAACACATCTGATTAGAATCAAAAACATTTACCTTCAAACTTGACATAAGCAGCAGATCCAGAAAAAATAAACACTTGATAAATATACTTTTTTTTTTAAATAAATAGCCCTCATTATTGAATTCTGAAATCAAACAACACAGATTGTTTTCAAAAAAATGCCAAGTATTTTTTCAACCATAAACGAGTGGAAAACACCCATGCTTTGCACAACATAGCTGTCTAAAGGTCTCAGTGTACTATATTTGATTTTACGTAGTTTAGGTTGAGCGGTCGTATCTTGTATACAACCCCAAGATTTTTTTGGACAAATTATGAGTATTTAAAATCTTGATATATGTGTCCCAATTATACCTACATTGTTGCAATAATACCACGCAAATATTATCATTCTAGTTCACAAATTATTATTGCTAACATAGTCCAAACTGAATTATTGCTTTTTCGATACCACACATCAATTTTATTCAGTATTAGTTCTCTGCATGGAGAATAAATTATGTGTGCACTTGTAAACATTATTGATAAAATCTATCGATTTTTGCTGGTAAAAATGTGTTTCGATTTGTCGATTCCACCAAGATACATTAATTCTTGACTTACGTGGCAAGATATCCTACAAAAAAACCAGGCTGGAAATTAATTTCATTACCATTGTAAAGGTTCCCCCAGACCTAAGTGATTTTATCGCCGCGACGGCGACAACTAGTCGCCGCGATTCTATCGTTCGGTCGCTGCCGGCAATGTTCTATTTACGCTTCCATACCAACGGCGACAGAATCGCTGTCGCCATGCGATAGAATCGCGTCGCGTGTGTTTGGGGGAACCTTAATGCAGTTCATTTACCAACTAAAAATCCGCGTGTTATTGGTATATTTCTTCCATATGGCAGCACTGATCAGTAACAAAAATGAATAAACTTGAAAGCGGAATATTCGAGAATAGCCTATACTAAAAACGATGCAAGGCAAATAATTCTTGTCATATTGTGTTTGAGTTGGCGAGGTGCGTTTGTCAGTAACAAACTCTGTTGACGACAAAGGATATATTATTAGGCGTTGCTCGAATATTGATTACCCGATATGTTTCCATTTCGTTTGTCAAATAAGACAAAGATGTCTTCACATTTCCACTGCTATGATGCAAATTATCATAGCGACATTTATACTGCAGTGACTAAAAGTATACAAAAACCAACTAACTTGGAAAGCTCAATCACCTTAAAAATTGATTCATTCCACAGATATTTTTTTAAGTAATTATAAAATAAATAGAAGGTAGAATATGAAAAAAAAAAAATAGTCAAAACTAAATCGTGCAAATCGAGTCGAGTCGTTCCAGCATGTTCCGCTCTATTTGTACAGGCATTGAACATTGGATCAACACGAATTGAACTGCTGTCCTTCAAGTCAATATGTTAGTGAATTCAAAAATGAATACAATTGAAAGGCAACCTTTTTCAAATGAACTTGCACGAAGATGGATTTTCTAACATTGAAAGGAAAATGACTATGAAGATGAAAGGACGTGTTTCAATTGAAAGGGATGAATACTGAATTCATTTTCGACTGACGAATTTCAATTGAAAATGAAATTGTCTGGCCCTGCTCATGAGTCATAACTATATGCCCTTTTATTCAGTCAATATATTTACTCATACCCCTCTCAATCCCTACAGTAAACATTGTAGAATATCTCTTTACTTTGAGCTTGGAAAAATGAAAGTTGCTACCATTTCACATAGGAAAATAAATAATCCGATTTATTGCCTGTGGGTTATGCCTTAAGCACTAATCATTTCAACAGAAAAAAAATTTGAATATACGCTACCTTCAATCCAGCCACTTGGGAGTAGCTACCGAACCGCCAAAACTCAAGCAGCATCTACATTCCTCAAAAAATTACTTCGCGTCACCTTCCTGGTGCTAACGAAAATCACTCGAAATGACAAAACCCCCGGGCAGCTGTTGCCGCAGTATAGTGCGATGAATAATGCTAATAACATTCAAATCCACTTTCGCTTCACCAGCAGAGGGCAGCAACCAGCAAACTCTTCGGATTTATGCAACCATTTTCCACTCCAGTTTCTTCTTCAACTGGCAAGTTCCCGCCACCCTGCTGCGCAATCCCTTCGGCGTACCGACCAGTCAGCGGCGTACCAACATCGTTTTATGCCACTTCAGAGCGCAATAACTTTCAATTGCTGTTGTTGTTTCAGTTCAGTTTGGCGTTTATCTTGTAAAGTGATCTGTTTTTTCTTTTCTCGCGGATAGTTTGAGCAACGCAAATCTTCGAGGAGGTGATGCAAAACTAGCGCCTAACTTGCTCTCCTAAAATGAGGTTCGGCCTTTCTTACACTACTGAGCTTTATCGATTGTTTTCATCGGAAATATATCCGTGGACGGCTTCACAAACATTATTTTCAGAACTGCTAGGTGCCCAAGGAATCTCCTGACTGAGATTCATAAAATATTTACGACCACTGAAACTTGTCTAGTATTTCATCATACTGTCCCTATGTCCATTAGTACGCTCTTGTCCATTAGTACACATCTCACTGCTGAACTAAGAAAAGTAATGCTTGAAGCCCGTTTACGCATTTTATGAACGCATTTTTGATAGTTAGGTCCGTATCAATTGCGCTAAACACATCCAATAGTGCACAAAAGCCACTCTCACAGCATTATCCTAATTCCCAGGGAAGAAAGGTAACAAAATCGAAAACAATCGGGCGCATTTAAATGAGAGGCTCGATTCGTGCAACTTGCTCGACCAACTGCGACGATGCTATGCCCCGCCGATGGAAAGATTCCTCACTTTTGAAAGTTTTTAAATAAACCTCCCCGCGTGCTGCTGGGGTCGCTGGCTGGCTGGAGCACTGATCGTTGGTTCATGCGGAAATTGGCTCGCCGTAGCCGAACTGACGGGCCGAGTCTCGCTCGCGATAAGCCGCTACCCTCACATTTCTTTTAGGCCTCCGGACAATTTGTGTGACGGCGCGGGTCGTTGGCGGTGATGAAAGTCCTTCTCCGACATCGATCGAAACCCATGCCGTGGTGGTATACCTACTGACTTATAGATTGTAATCTCGACGATAATTTGCATATTTCACAACCTCTTGGACTTGGTCGACGCGACGCCCATTGTCTGCCAGCCCACTTTTGTTGGTAGCGTGACGGATCGATACGGTTGTGGATCGATCAGCATCTGTCTCGAAAGTGTCCAAAACAGAGAAAAGTGGCCATTGAGGAAGTATTTTGCGTTCCGAAGCTGAATGATACACACAGAGAGCGCCGCAGCGTGCTCTCGAATAATGCAATAAAAAGGCTTTCTTTCCCGACTGTCGTTGATCTGATACAAATGGTTTGGCAGGCGGTCTAATATTACCAAACGCTATTGTGATTGTTTCTGCTTGCGTTATCCGTTGCATGATGGCTCTTGGCTTGATGTCTCGATGTAGATCATTAACAGCATAAACAGCAATTACCGTGGTCGAGTTTTATGCGATAACGATCTCTTCGAGAGAGGGTGGAAACGCAAGACCGTGATAGGAATTTGAATAATGGGTTCGCTAGATTTGAGACATTTCAATGATATTTCAACGCCAGTTTTTCATCGATTTGTATATTTAGTCCACATTAATATCCACAAACAAGCTCCAACATCAAGTCGCGCGACTAGAAAACAAATAACCAACATATTATTAGCCCAGTGTCTGCAGAACAATCATTGAGAATTTGGATAGAAAATCGCCCCTGGAATCCCCCCTGCGAATCACGTGAAAAAATGTTCATGAATTCGTGAACTTACAAGTTCACGGTGTATTTTGAGTTTCGTTTTCTGGAACGTTCTGGAAAACGTGGCTGGTGCTCCCGAATCCATGACCTAAATCAAGAAGGATTTTTGCTGGTTCACGAATTCGAGAACGCTTTTTCTTGCGTGAAATAATATTTTTATTCGAACTTTTGGGCATTGAAATGGAAAGTAGGCTTTGAAATTAAAACAACAAAAATCAAAACCAAATCGCCACCCACCCACGCGGAATCATAATTGCATCGAAAGTAACAGTGCTTTAATTGCTTATTGCGAAGCATTTCATAAGATAAGCGGAGTACAAATCGAAGGGATCTTTTCTCAAGGTGCGTATTGAACTATTTACAGTAGTTTAGTTAATCAGTCTGCTACAATTTAAATATTTAGTTAAGAAATAGCTGTACGGATTTTGATCCTTTGATTTGAAATCCGTCCACGAAGGACGAATTTCGATTCAGGAGTAGATGATTTATTTAATTATTTTATCATATTTTAAATAGTTTTTAAAGTTTAGTTTAATAGTTTTTTAATAGTTTAGAAAAACACTTCAAAAGTAGATGCCTTCATGTTCCTGTGTCAATGACAAACGTTTCATTTGCATTCGATTTCTATTTTCTAGTGGCTTTTTCATATTCTGAGGTGCTTAAGTGTACGGATTTTGATGCCCCACGGTACCTCAGAAATTTTTAGAAAATTCTTTGGATCGTAGCGTTCCACTCCCGGGAATTGATATTTTTGGGAGTTCAGAACCCTTAGCAGACCAGATTTTATAAGAGCTCAAAGACGTTTTTAAACGCATGTTATTTTTATTATTTCAGCTTTGCATCGCAGCATGCGTGGAATAATAAAGATGACAGTTGCGCGTTTTAAATAGGGTGCCCTTGAAAAAGCGAGTGCTTCTTGTTTTGGATTCCGTGAGGATTGTTTTTAAGGATGTTTGTGATTTTTGAGATTTCCATAAACCCTTCTTGGTTTTCTACAAAACTTTTTCTCTTGAACTTCTAATAATTTTAAATAATAATACCTTAAACTGTTTAATATTTTATAATATTTTTAATTAACTAGATCAGCGGTTCTCAACCTTATTCTTTAGAGGTACCCCTTCGAACGTTTGCATTTATTGAGGTATCCCCTATTTTTTCGCAGTAAATAAAAATAAGCGTAACTCTCAAGTTATATGCAAAACGGACCTGAAAACTAACGGGATATATCCAGGGCCGGATTTAGCCGGAAGGGGGCCAAGTGGCCAATGGTACGTTTTTTTTTTAACGAGGGTAATGGAAATCTGCAAACAGACACCTGGGGAGGCGAACCCAGGTAGTGTGGGGATGGGATCACCACTCCCGACCCACTAAACCAACTCCTTCCTCTCCAGTCATTCCCCCGGCCCGCAATTAAGCAATACTTCGGGGGATGACTATTGGGCATTGCGCCCCCTCCATGACGTACACAAGTGCACGTATGCGCCTCAACTCTTCGACACTCCCCATGCAACACATTTGCACAAGACATACTGGCACCACATGTGCCCCAACACTCACCTGCCTATGCCGCTTGAATGACTGCAAGACGACTGATAGGTACCCTGCAGGGGGTACCCCATGCCGCCATCTCACAACATAGACAGTCCTCACTCAGTATGGTGCTCACCCCATCCTGCAACAGAATGGCACCACTTGTCTACCAAGCCGGAGGCGACCCTAAGTTGGTGGCTCCTATGCCGCCCCTACCTCAGCTACGAGGCAGACCCTTTCATGTCTCCTATTGCTGGAGTGCCGCAGAGGCATCAACCCCCCGACACTCCTGCCAGTCATAGCGAGACTTTCGTGTCCCCTACTTCTGAGGTGCCGCAGAGGTATCTGCCCCCCGACACTCCTGCCAGGCCTAGCGAGACTTCACTCATTCCGTCCCTGACAGCCGGATCACACTACTGCCTTAGCAGCCACTCTGACCATACGTACCATGCGAGTCTGACTTGTGTGCTCGTTCATACATTCAGTCCCAATCGCTTGCACCACTTGTGAGCCTCTTGAAAAGAGCCTTCCGAGCCTCTTGAAAGGAGGCTTCCGAGCCTCTTGAACGGAGGCTTCCGAGCCTCTTGAAAGGAGGCTTCCGAGCCTCTTGAAAGGAGGCTTCCGAGCCTCTTGAAAGGAGGCTTGGAGCTCTTGAAAGGAGGCTTGAGCCTCTTGAAAGGAAGCTCTGAGCCTCTTGAAAGGAAGCTCTGAGCCTCTTGAAAGGAAGCCTGAGCCTCTTGAAAGGAAGCTTCTGAGCCTCTTGAAAGGAGGCTTCTGAGCTCTTGAAAGGAGGCTTCTGAGCCTTCTTGAAAGGAGGCTTCATGCCTCTCTTGAAAGGAGGCCTGAGCCTCTTGAAAGGAGGCTTCTGAGCCTCTTGAAAGGAGGCCTGAGCCTCTTGAAAGGAGGCTTTGAGCCTCTTGAAAGGAGGCTTCTGAGCCTCTTGAAAGGAGGCTTGAGCCTCTTGAAAGGAGGCTTCCTGAGCCTCTTGAAAGGAGGCTTCTGAGCTCTCTTGAAAGGAGGCTTCTGAGCCTCTTGAAAGGAGGCTCTGAGCCTTCTTGAAAGGAGGCTTCTGAGCCTCTTGAAAGGAGGCTTGGAGCCTCTTGAAAGGAGGCTTCTGAGCCTCTTGAAAGGAGGCTTCTGAGCCTCTTGAAAGGAGGCCTGAGCCTCTTGAAAGGAGGCTTCTGAGCCTCTTGAAAGGAGGCTTCTGAGCTCTTGAAAGGAGGCTTCTGAGCCTCTTGAAAGGAGGCTCTGAGCCTCTTGGAAAGGAGGCTTCTGAGCCTCTTGAAAGGAGGCTTCCTGAGCCTCTTGAAAGGAGGCTTCTGAGCCTCTTGAAAGTAAGCTTCTGATCCTCTTGAAAGGAAGCTTCCCAGCCTCTTGAAAGGAGGCCTGAGCCTCTTGAAAGGAGGCTTCCTGAGCCTCTTGAAAAGAGGCTCTGAGCCTTGAAAGGAGGCTCTGAGCCTCTTGAAAGGAGGCTTCTGAGCCTCTTGAAAGGAGGCTTCTGAGCCTCTTGAAAGAAGGCTTCCATGCCTCTCTTGAAAGGAGGCTTCTGAGCCTCTTGAAAGGAGGCCTGAGCCTCTTGAAAGGAGGCTTCTGAGCCTCTTGAAAGGAGGCTCTGAGCCTCTTGAAAGGAGGCTCTGAGCCTCTTGAAAGGAGGCCTGAGCTCTTGAAAGGAGGCTTCTGAGCCTCTTGAAAGGAGGCTTCTGAGCCTCTTGAAAGGAGGCCTGAGCCTCTTGAAAGGAGGCTTCTGAGCCTCTTGAAAGGAGGCCTGAGCCTCTTGAAAGGAGGCTTCTGAGCCTCTTGAAAGGAGGCTTCTGAGCCTCTTGAAATGAGGCCTGAGCTCTTGAAAGGAGGCCTGAGCCTCTTGAAAGGAGGCTCTGAGCCTCTTGAAAGGAGGCTTCTGAGCCTCTTGAAAGGAAGCCTGAGCCTTCTTTAAAGGAGGCTTGGGAGCTCTTGGAAAGGAGACTTGCAGAGCCTCTTCAAAGGAGGCTTCTGAGCCTCTTGAAAGGAGGCTTCCTGAGCCTCTTGAAAGGAGGCTTGCAGGAGCTCTCTTGAAAGGAGGCCTGAGCCTCTTGAAAGGAGGCTTCTGAGCCTCTTGAAAGAGGCTCTGAGCCTCTTGAAAGGAGGCTTCCTGAGCCTCTTGAAAGGAGGCTTCTGAGCCTCTTGAAAGGAGGCTTCTGAGCCTCTTGAAAGGAGGGCTGAGCTCTTGAAAGGAGGCCTGAGCCTCTTGAAAGGAGGCCTGAGCCTCTAGAAAGGAGGCTTCTGAGCCTCTAGAAAGGAGGCCTGAGCCTCTAGAAAGGAGGCTTCTGAGCCTCTGAAAGGAGGCTTCTGAGCCTCTTGAAAGGAGGCTTCTGAGCCTCTTGAAAGGAGGCTTCTGAGCCTCTTGAAAGGAGGCCTGAGCCTCTTGAAAGGAGGCTTCTGAGCCTCTTGAAAGGAGGCTTCTGAGCCTCTTGAAAGGAGGCTTCTGAGCCTCTTGAAAGGAGGCTCTGAGCCTCTTGAAAGGAGGCCTGAGCCTCTTGAAAGGAGGCTTCTGAGCCTCTTGAAAGGAGGCTTCTGAGCCTCTTGAAAGGAGGCTCTGAGCCTCTTGAAAGGGAGGCTCTGAGCCTCTTGAAAGGAGGCTTCTGAGCCTCTTGAAAGGAGGCTTCCTGAGCCTCTTGAAAGGAGGCTTCTGAGCCTCTTGAAAGGAGGCTTCTGAGCCTCTTGAAAGGAGGCTTCTGAGCCTCTTGAAAGGAGGCTTCCTGGAGCCTCTTGAAAGGAGGCTCTGAGCCTCTTGAAAGGAGGCTTCTGAGCCTCTTGAAAGGAGGCTCTGAGCCTCTTGAAAGGAGGCTTCTGAGTCCTTTTGAAAGGAGGCTCTGAGCCTCTTGAAAGGAGGCTTCTGAGCCTCTTGAAAGGAGGCTTCTGAGCCTCTTTGAAAGGAGGCCTGAGCCTCTTGAAAGGAGGCTTCTGAGCTCTTGAAAGGAGGCTTCTGAGCCTCTTGAAAGGAGGCTTCTGAGGCCTCTTGAAAGGAGGCTTCTGAGCCTCTTGAAAGGAGGCCTGAGCCTCTTGAAAGGAGGCTTCTGAGCCTCTTGAAAGGAGGCTTCTGAGCCTCTTGAAAGGAGGCTCTGAGCCTCTTGAAAGGAGGCTTCTGAGCCTCTTGAAAGGGAGGCTCTGAGCCTCTTGAAAGGAGGCTTCTGAGCCTCTTGAAAGGAGGCTGAGCCCTTTGAAAGGAGGCTTCTGAGCCCTTTTTGAAAGGAGGCTCTGAGCCCTTTGAAAGGAGGCTTCTGAGCCTCTTGAAAGGAGGCTCTGAGCCTCTTGAAAGGAGGCTTGAGCCTCTTGAAAGGAGGCTTCTGAGCCTCTTGAAAGGAGGCTTCTGAGCCTCTTGAAAGGAGGCTTCCTGAGCCTCTTGAAAGGAGGCTTCTGAGCCTTCTGAAAGGAGGCTTCTGAGCCTCTTGAAAGGAGGCTTCTGAGCTCTTGAAAGGAGGCCTGAGCCTCTTGAAAGGAGGCTTCCGAGCCTCTTGAAAGGAGGCTTCCGAGCCTCTTGAAAGGAGGCTTCCGAGCCTCTTGAAAGGAGGCTTCCGAGCCTCTTGAAAGGAGGCTTCCGAGCCTCTTGAAAGGAGGCTTCCGAGCCTCTTGAAAGGAGGCTTCCGAGCTTCTTGAAAGGAGACTTCCAAGCCTCATGGAAGGCGGCCTCTAAGCCTCTTAAAAGGAGACTTCCGAATCTTTTTCAATCTCTATACTGCCCATGATCGCATATTTGTAACACTCGCATTTTTGTTCATTTTGTAAAAAGCCTGTGAATCGTTCAGAAAGCTCAATTCACTGCATCTTATCTCATAATAGTAAAATAGGCTTTACTATTTTGCTTATCTGTGGTAAGTTGGAAATGATTGAGTTTGTGGGGAGGATTGACAAACAATTTAAAAAATCAACCAAAATGCAAATGTTACAAATATGCGATCATGGGCAGTATATTCAACATGTTGTCTCGATGGTAGATTGCAAAGAAGATTTTTAAAATTTGTTTATTCGACGTATTGTACTTTTCATCTTTTGTCCCACAGCCCTTCATACACTGTGCTTGGCATAAGTAGGATTCAAAAGTCTTCAATTTACTGATCGCCTTGCATATTATGAACAATACAAAGTCTTAAAATTGAAAATTATCAGAACTCTATCGAAAAGTTTTTATTTAATTTTGTATACATCCGCCATTAGGCATTTTTGTTCGAGGTACCCCCTAGGAGCAGCGAAGGTACCCCCAGGGGTACATGTATCCCAGGTTGAGTACCGCTGAACTAGATGATGTCTTCTCACCTAAAACATGGGTAGGAGGATGCCTTGATTGTCCCACCCAGGAAAATTCGTGCGTAGGACATGTCCCACTTGTCCTACCCACTCCCTGGGTTATCAATGAATCAAATTTCGAGTTTGGTGCTGTATTTCTTCCTTTCACGCTCAGAATGTAAGATAGAAATAGGAACATTTCCCCTGTGTGGAATAACCATTTATATAATCTATTTCCTTCCAAAGAGTTAATAATAATAACTTACGCTCAAGGTGGCACCCCATTCAATCAATCCAATGGAAATGACCAGCCGCTCAAGAGTCGAAAGTACGACAAACCTGAAAATAAGATAAAATAGAAATAATTATAAATTAGTAACAAACATGTAGCAAATTTTTAAATATAAACTGATACACAGAGGCGCATCCACGTTCCGAGTCGTGGGTAGGACAAATTGGAAATGTCGATTTGGGTCGATTTCTGGTATTATCATTAGCCTAAATCTATTCGCATAAATTCGTGGGTGTTACAAGCATGAACCTTAGTGCCACGAGAGGTTTTGACATACAGACATACAGATTTGGAAATGAACGAGCTTGCGATCGAACCCACGACCTCCTGTATATAGGCAGAAGAGGTAGTAACTGAGCGATTCCAAGCAACAGCATCAAAATTTAAGAAAATTTTTAATTCATGATTTTCTATTGTGTTGAAACTTTGCACAGTTTTTCAATTTCATCTAAATCGTCATTTTTCGATATCAAATCTTCATATTGAGTCACGACTAACTTTTCAAAAGGGTGTATGTGAAAATGGTTCAAAAATATTTAAAAAGCTGCACAGCAAAAAACGGAATGTTCGATTGTTATGATTTTTTCAGCAAAGTTAGACAACTAAATGGTGATTCTTAAGAAAATGTGCACAGTAAAAAAAATTTTTTGCCTTTAAAAATATCACTTTTGTCACAAAAACTCAAATATCTCAAAACCCTATCTTTTTTCGAACGTAATTTTTTTAGGGAAAACGGTCCATTATATTAGCTATCTATCATAAAAATTTGGTGATGGTAAACTAATAAACAAAAAAGTTATGACATTTCAAACATTTCACAATTTTCACATATAGTAAACAAAAAAAAATTTCCGTGTATTTTTTTTCAAGAATCACAGTTTGATGCTGATTTTATTGTTAAGGGCCTTGCGTGAGTTAAACAAGTTGTTTGTATGATATTCCATATTTATGTATTCATCGATATTATGTATATTATATGTATAAATATTATATGTATAAATAAATAAAAATGAATTAATATTATCCTAAGTATTAAATTAAATGTGGCAGTTACACAATGTTGGTATAGAAACTCTAAGAGTTTTGGGTTTGAATTTTGGTATGGGTTATGATATCATGAAAACAGTTTATTAATACTTATTTTTTATTTATTTTCATTCAAATTTTTTAAAATATCGAACACTTTTGAATTATTATCAGCACAGTTTGAGTATAGTTTTGCTTTAATTTTATTTTCCGACAATGGAATGAAACAGTGAAATTTTTGGGTTCCTTGGATCGTTTTCGCGTTATTAAATTGCTCGCTGAGCTCTGAAGCCTTTATTTCGTACTCTTCAGTAGTAGTAAAACAAAATGATAATTTGGTTAAATCTTTTTCTTTTCTACGATTTGCCCAATCAAAAAGTTCTTTCGCAGTTTTAATTGGATGCTCACGTTCTTTGGCTAAACTTGCTCTTGTGGCCATGCGCTTTATTGTTCCTCCAATAGCATCACAAGGACCTTTGCCATGTGATGTAGCAAAAAATGCCATTCTGCATCAATTCCGTACATTGATTTAAATTGACATAGGCTCGAAAAATTCTTACGATTTTTGTACTGCGACGCTGCTCCATCAGACATGAAATATATCTTTTTGACTTCTTTATGCTTATCAACGCGTCGTAAAAAGTTAATCATTTTTTCAATGCACAAGTTTACGGATACTGAATCGTGTCTTAAATCTTCGGAAATTATAATAAAACTTAAGTGTTCAATTTGCGTACTTCCATTAAAATAAATAACGAATGGATGAATTGTAGCTTGTTGTACGTTCCAGTGATGGGACTGCACTTCATCTTGCAATACAAAGCTGTAATTTTCAGAAAAATCACAAATGACTAAAAATTCACCATTTTGTAAATGTATTTTTCGTATTTTTTAAAAGCTGGATTGTTCTGTTTTAATGAAATCGTGAGGGATTAAACTTTCTAATTTCAAGCAAAAATATGACACAAACTCATCTACAGGTTTTACAATAGTTTCTATGTCACACCTATCCGTGGTCACCCATTGCTCAAATGATAACTGATCAATATATTTTTCTTCAAACTCAGCGAATAAAGTATTTTCCAATGATGAAGAATCTGGACAATCCGAACAAGATCGTAGATAGCAATTTGATGTTGTATTTTCACACAAAAGACTACCAGTTAACATTTTAATATCCTTTGTTAAATTGAATCTTTTCAAACTATGTAAAATAAGATTAATATTCTCATGGGTTGTGCACACACACATTATGTGTTCCTGAATTGGAAAGAAGCTTACATTGCCTTGGCCGAAGGCTTGCAAATGAGGAAAAACCTATTTTAATATTATCGTGAATTTCCTTGAAGCGTGTGTACGCTTCTTTCAAAGTCGTCATCATTAATCGTTTTGGATTGCTTGACGCTTTCCATCTTTTTTACTGATACATAATCTTTTGACCAGGCATAGCTCGACTTACTTCATCATCTTCAAAATATTGAACTACTATTTCTTTTGTCTCATCTGTTAATGCAGTACTAGACCTAGTATTTTTGGTTGAAAGACAGTTATTCTTCAATTGTTTTGCCTCTTTTACTGTATTTCTATTGGTTTTGAACTCATCAATGGTATCCTGAATAGACCACGAACTTGGCAGCATCGACAAAATCAATAATTTTTCTTTCCTTGTCGTGGCTGCATTCGAGAACCTTTCCTTCATATTTATAATTATCTCATCGTAGTCTGTATTTTCCACATCATCAGGTCCTAATTTGAAGAGGTTTCTTCGTACAGCTTCGTTTATTTCACGGTATTTTTTCTCCGGGTAATAAACGTAGTCCATCTTACTCCATTTAATCGGAGTCACTTTTATCCCAGCTATGCCCTCGTTAAAGCGTTCGATGTTGACCTTTTGGATACACTCATCTTCCGATTGATTTGTTGAAACAGATTTCGCTGATGGTACGGTGGCAAGGCTCTCAGCACTTAATACTTCTGGTAATTCCTCAGTTGTTGTCGATACATCTGGCAATTCCTCAGTTGCTGTCGTTTTCGAACTTCCTGCGCTCTGCTCAACCGATGATATACAGATTGCTCTTTTGTCAACGTTTAGACGGCAGGACGTGCAAATGCGTAAATTTGTATTCAATGTGGACATTGGAGCATAACCAGTCGCTTTCAGTTTATCTATGGTGCTTTCGGTGAGATTTCGTAACTCTTTTGAACACTTTTTTCCATCAAACGGCCTACAACAGTTGAGAAAGCGGTCACTCATGTTGTTCGTAATATTTCAATAAACAAAATCACTTTTAAGTTTTACTGACTAGTTTGGTGTCATTTGTTTGACTGAAGAAAAAATTACTATAAGATCTTTAACAACCTTAGTAGTAGTAATTTTTTGCTTTTTCGTGAGCATTGTCATGGTATGTACCTATCATGCATTTGTTGTTGTTGAAGTTATCCGATTCCTCCCGATCATAAAGTCTATTCTCTTATAGGTAAATTTAAACAGGTAAACTATAGACGTACACGTGTATATAAATCTTTGATTTTGCAGCTTTTGTCTTAAAAATAACATTTCTGATATGTTTCTATCAACGTTATTATCAACAGGTTTCAACACTATTAAAAGAATTTTTCGCCAGTCACGTGCAATGAAAATTATGACACTATCAATACTTTTGATCACAACACTGGATCGTGTCTAAGTTTCTTATAGATGCTATGAATAATTAAATCAAAATATCATGAAAACAACTTGTTTAAATCACGTCCCTTAACAATAAAATCTGCATCAAACTGCAATTCTCGAAATAACTTACACAGAAAAATTTTTTTTACTAAATGTGAAAATTGTGAAATGTTTGAAATGTCATAACTTTTTTGTTTATTAGTTTACCATCACCAAATTTTTATGGTAGATAGCTAATATAATGGACCGTTTTCCTAAAAAATTACGTTCGAAAAAGATAGGGTTTTGAGATATTTGAGTTTTGTGACAAAATGATATTTTTAAAGGCAAAAAAAAATTTTTTTTTAATAGGCAAATTCTCTTAAGAATCACACTTTAGTTATCTAACTTTGCTGAAAAATCATAACAATCGAACATTCCGTTTTTGCTGTGCAGCTTTTTAAATATTTTTGAACCATTTTCACATACACCCTTTTGAAAAGTTAGTCGTGACTCAATATGAAGATTTGATATCGAAAAATGACGATTTAGATGAAATTGAAAAACTGTGCAGAGTTTCAAATATTTTCGAAATGGTCGCTCAGGATCGACTGACATGCCCCCGTGGAATGCCTCAACTAGATCACTGTGTTTGATCACTGAGATCACATTTTACCAATATTGCCACTAAAAGCATGACAGTTACTGTCTCATATTCATCCGTATCAATGTGATATAGATATGATTGCGGCAGCAACTTAATCAGTTCTAAGAAATATAAGGACTTGAAAAGATCTTTACGGAAATTACATAATTTGAGAAATATCCTATGATTTTCAGGTCAAATATTGTTTTTTCCAAGATTGTTTGAGGATTGCTAAGAAGCATGGAATACATCTTTGAATTCTTACGATTATCGAACATTTTTACCTGCATCCAGTACAATTCATGGATCACAGAAATTTGTATAAGTTTTCAATTTATCAGAAATGGTAATGGAACTACCGATTCAAAGCGAACATCCAAGAAATCGTATGATTGTCAAAGAATCTTTATGGAAGCTCAGAATTGATGATGGAGCAGATCTGTTTATGGCTCTTCAGTTTTCAAAACTTTTTTCCGTGGGTTTCCAACAATCCATTTAAACGTACTTTATTTATCATAGGTTTTAATTTTTTTTTAATTAATCGCATTTGCTGAGATAGGGGAGGCTTTAGCTATCTGTTGATTGTGTTGGTTTACGTACAGTGGGTCCAAAAAGTATTCGTCTAGCTGCATATTTTTAGTAAGATGTAAAACTTAGGCGTGATAGAAATTAAATCAAAAAACTTTCTTCTAAATTTGGTAGAAAACTTATCAACACATGATTATGTTTCAAAAACAAATAGAAATTTCAATTACTTTTTCTGGTATGTAGAGAATATCTAAATTTCGTCAATTTCGCTTGCTCAAAAAGTATTCGTCTATTCAGAAAGTAATCGAGCGAAACACGAATATAATAATTTTATTCGCAAGTAATTACACCAGCACACTCTAGTGATATCTAGCAACATTTTGTCAATACTCAATAACAGATCAAATAATGTTTTTGTTTGTTTGTTTGAACTTGGCGCGGAAAACAGAAGCACCATGGGTGGGAAAAATAAAAAGATGAGTCCCAATGAAAAATTCTAATTATTCTACGCCTGCATAATTAGTGCAAATTGACTTATGACTTTGCATGAAATGTGGGTAGACCAAGGGTAGCAAGAATTCAACAATTTAATTGGGGATTGGTCGCATCAGCGCCACAAAAATCTATCAAAACAAATAACAGAGTGCTCATCAGCGATGGTAAACTGATAACGATGAGCGATTTATTGTGCGGAAAATAAAAAAAATCCTTAAAAACGAGTTCACCCATATAGGCAAGTGAGTTGGAAAGAAGAAGTGCTCAGATATGAACCAATACGAACAGAAGTACTTGTGAAAAGTATGGGTATAATGGGCGAGTATCACGGAAGAAAATTCAAGTGAGCCATCAAATTATCAAAAACAGCTCGATTTCAGCTTAAAATATCGCTGGAAGAAGGATGACTTTCGGAATCATGTCATGTTATCTGACGAAAGCAAGTACAGCATATTTGGATCAAATGGCCGATGTATGGTATGGCGGAAAAGGAATATTGAGATAACGGCGCAGAATCTCTTTTGAGCAGTAAAGCATGGTGGGAGCTCCGTCATGGTCTCTGAGGTGCTTGAGCGCAACCGGTGTGGGAAAATTTCACATTATTGAAGGAATTATGTATCACAAAATGTTCATCCGCATTTTGAAAGAAAATTCGAACTCCATTGCTGAGAGATTAGGCTTACAGGGAACATACATCTTACGGGGAAATAATTACCTCGAGCACACAGCCCAAAGTACTAAGCTTTAGCTACTCTATAATACCCCAATCAACTCAAAACGCCTCTTCAGAGCCAAGATATAAATCTAATTTAACTCCATTTGAAGGTTCTGGACGACAAACTTTTCGTGAAATTCGTGAAAATCATATTTCCAACAACAACGAATTGAAATAAATGTTGAAAGAAGAATGGAAGAATATTCCGTCCCCCGTTACGGCTAATTTGGTCAGTTCCATGCCACAAGATCTACAGTCCGTCATAGATACACAGGGGAATCCAACGAAATATTGAATTCCATTCTACAACTCCTGTTTTCGTTTCAAAAGCGCGCTAAACCTGAATAGACGAATACTTTTTGAGCCCGTATTTAATGAATTGTTATGTTTTGTTACCATTGTTTTTGTTATTGTTTTATTTTTCTGTTTGATATTTAACAATAAGGATGAATTGATTATTTTGCTACACAATGTAATCGATAGTTTTATTTTTTTGAGCTTACTAGATTCTATTTTTGACATTTTCTAGAAAATGCACAGCTAGACGAATACTTTTTGGACTCACTGTAGGAGTGCTATCAGATTGGACAAATTAACGTTTGAATCATTGTTTACAAAATTACATACGTCCTTTTGAATTAGTACCCAAAAACTATTTTTTTACCTTTTACCTTTTACCTTTTGCTTTTAGACCAAAGATATTTTCGATCATTTAGTAATCTTAGCTCGATCATTTTGTAGTTTGTCAATAACTCATTCCAGAGGCTGAATTCCAAGATGTGACCTTCTAGTGCGAAGGTTTTCTACTACTTTGTTCGTTTTTTGCACTAGTTGGAGCAACTAAAACTAAATGATTGATATTTGGTTATCATCTATTATGAGCTACTGCAACTAGCCTTTTAACTTCGTTATTAGTGGAATTCAAATCATGACAAAATCTTCACGCTGAAAGTTCAGCGTAGGACACATTTTGAAATTTATCCTGTGGAATATAAACAAACAAAAAAAGATCCAGCCCATATTACTAAAATAATCGAAAACATCCTTGCTTTAGACATTCTGAGCACTATCGGGATTATAAAGTGTTTAAAGTTCTGAAGAACAGTCAGTACTCTATTCCTTTAGAATCCCAAAAATGTCTATGATCATTCTAAAGACTCCCATTAACTTTGAAATCACCATTTGATAACACACAGATTCTTGCCAGTCAATGACTTCATATGTTCTTATAATAATCATGGGTAGGACAATGCTTTGACTGTCCCACCCAGGCAAATTCATGCGTAGGACATGTCCTACTTGTCCCACCCACTCCCGGCGCCACTGCTGATACAACTATTTAACTAAATGTAGGGGAAGAGGCCTGAAAACGCTAGCTATGTTGTTTAACTGTTGTATGAGTATGAGGGAAACATACCCGTGAAAATTGTTACGACTAATCCATTAAAGCAGTCTTTGCTTAGCTAGGGCATATTCCCCCCTTATGGAGGAAATAAACCGTTTAATAATTTTCTCAGCGTACAAGGTCAACAAGAAGAGTAGCGGTCCTTCCGCTGAAAATTAACCACGTTTCCAATACAATCCGCACTGCTACAATCCTTGAGCCGTTGCCTGATTCAGTCAGTCGGGGCGACTTAGGACCGGACGTCATGGCCAATGCATTCGGGGAGTATTTTGCATCACTCGTATAAGTAATCGGCTACCCAGTCGATTAACTACAGAACTTTCGAGTCCCGCCGGACTTGCCATATTCCCCAATGAACCAGCCCTTTTCGTTCCCGGAGCATTTCGGCATCGTCTCTCCGGCCCTAGTCTCAATATTAATGGGCACGGGCAGCCGATCCCAAACCTGAAACTCGTCAAGGTCCTCGGATTCTGCATCGACCGAGGACTGACCTTCGTCCCTCATTTCCAAGCGGTCGAAGTCGGCTGCAAATCAAGGATCAACCTTGTTAAAACTTTATCAAGACCGCATAGGACGAACAACAGGGCTACTCGGTATCATGTTGGACAAGCGCTGATTGACAGTTGACTGCTGTACGGACTGGAACTGACTTGAGAAGCACGTTGTAAGCTTGTCAACATACTCTACCCAGTCTTTCAACCAATGCCTCCACATAGCAAGGTAGAGCAATTATGAAGAACTGCTTGCAGTTTCGAGCTAAATGTGCTTCATGATGCTGAGTTTCGCCAAAAACCATTGGTCTGTTTCGATGATATCAAAAGATTCGGTGCCAAATTACTCAAAACAGTTTCTTGTTGTTTTCTAGGAATTGCGTAAAATGGATATATGCAGTTTCCCAAATAAATGATTCAAATGTAAATGACAGATTTTGAAAAATAAAAGTACATATTCGAATAAAAGTTTAGAGAACTAGTACGGTGGAATATGATGAAACAGCGCATTACTTAATTAAGCGACGGAAGAATCACATCAATAGCACCTTCTATCATATCATAGATTTTTGCCTTTCTCGTATACAAAGTATACGTAAAGGCTATATGTTCGCTCCAAAAACGAACTTTTTATAGGAGTCCCGGAGACCCATAGTGTTATATACCGATCGACTCAGCTCGACGAATTGAAGTGATGTCTGTGTGTATGTGTGTGTGTATGTGTGTGTGTATGTGTGTGTGTGTATGTGTGTGTATGTGTGTGTGTGTATGTGTGTGCGCAAAATAATCTCACTCATTTATCAGACACTTATCATTAACCGATTTGCTCGCAACAAGTTGCATTCGACGCGGAATCTTGTCCCATTGTTTCGTATTGAAAATTGGCCGAATCGGACTATGGGCTTCGGAGTTATGGCCAAAATATATTTTTTTACAACAAAAATTCTCACTCACTTTCCAGACACTTACTCTTAGCTGATTTACTCGCAACAAGTTTCATTCAACGCAGAATCATGTCCCATTGTTTCGTATTGAAAATTGGACAGATCGGACTATGGGTTTCGAAGTTATGGCCAAAATCCACTTTTTCACATGATAAACACGTACAAAATTCTCACTCATTTTTCAGGCACTTATTCTTGAACGATTTGCTCGCAACAAGTTTCGTTCGACGCGAAATCCTGTCCCATTGTTTCGTATTGAAAATTGGTCGAATCGAACTATGGGATTCGAAGTAATGGCCAAAATACATTTGTTGACAAGAAAAATTCTCACTCATTTTTAAGGCACTTACTTCTAGCCGATTTGCCTGCAACAAGTTGCATTCGACGCAGAATCTTGTTCCATTGTTTCGTATTGAAAATTAAACAGATCGGTATTAAACAGATATGGTCAAAGTTTTTACGGTAAAGGCTATATGATCGCTCCAAAAACAAACTTTTTATAGAAGGCCCGGAGACCCATAGTGTTATATACCAATCGACTCAGTTCGACGAATTGAGGTGATGTCTGTGTGTGTGTGTGTGTGTGTGTGTGTGTGTGTGTGTGTGTGTGTGTGTGTGTGTGTGTGTGTGTGTGTGTGTGTGTGTGTGTGTGTGTGTGTGTGTGTGTGTGTGTGTGTGTGTGTGTGTGTGTGTGTGTGTGTGTGTGTGTGTGCGCAAAACTACTAAAAAAAATGTCACTCATTTTTCGGGCACTTACCCTCAACCGATTTGCTCGCAACAAGTTGCATTCGACGCAGAATTCTATCCCATTGTTTCCTATTTGAAATTGGCCAGATCGCACCATGGGATCAGAAGTTATGGCCAAAAAACAAATTCATACGAAAAAATCGCGTAAAAAATGTCACTCATTTTTCGGGCACTTACCCTCAACCGATTTGCTCGCAACAAGTTGCATTCGACGCAGAATCCTGTCCCATTGTTTCCTATTTGAAATTGGCCAGATCGGACTATGGGATCAAAAGCTATGGCCAAAATACAAATTCATACGAAAAAATCGCGTAAAAATGTCACTCATTTTTCGGGCACTTATCCTCAACCGATTTGCTTGCAACAAGTTGCATTCGACGCAAAATCCTGTCCCATTGTTTCCTATTTGAAATTGGCCAGATCGGACAATGGAATCAGATGTTATGACCAAAATACAAATTCATACGAAAAAATCGCGTAAAAAATGTCACTCATTTTTCGGGCACTTACCCTCAACCGTTTTGCTCGCAACAAGTTGCATTCGACGCAGAATCCTGTCCCATTGTTTCCTATTTGAAATTGGCCAGATCGGACTATGGGATCAGAAGTTATGGTACAAATACAAATTCATACGAAAAAATCGCGTAAAAAATGTCACTCATTTTTCGGGCACTTACCCTCAACCGATTTGCACGCAACAAGTTGCATTCGACGCAGAATCCTGTCCCATTGTTTCCTATTTGAAATTGGCCAGATCGAACTATGGGATCGAAAATTATGACCAAAATTTAAAATCATACGAAAAAATCGCCTAAAAAATGTCACTCATTTTTCGGGCACTTATCCACAACCGATTTGCTCGCAACAAGTTGCATTCGACGCAGAATCCTGTCCCATTGTTTCCTATTTGAATTTGGTCAGATCGGACTATGGGATCTAAAGTTATGGCCAAAATACAAATTCATATGAAAAAATCGCGTAAAAAATGTCACTCATTTTTCGGGCACATATCCTTAACCGATTTGCTCACAACAAGTTGCATTCGACGCAGAATGTCTCATATTTTCTTATTGAAAATTGGCCAGATCGGACTATGGGCTTAGATGTTATGGTCAAATTACTATTTATTGCGAAAAAGAGTTCGAAAAAGTCTAGCTCACTTTTTTAGCACTTAGACTTCATCTATTGGTGCTCGCATCAGATTGCATTCGACGCAGAATCTTGTCCCATTGTTTTCTATTGAAAATTGGCTAGATCGGACTATGGGATCGGAAATTATGGCTGAAACACCATTTTTGCCTTTTTATACGAAAAGGCTGTATGTTCGCTCCAAAACCAAATTTTTACAGAAGGCCTGGAGACTCATAAGGTTATATACGTATAAGCTCGATGAACTGCGATGATGTCTCTGTGTGTGTGTGTGCGCGCACCAAAAGTGCGAAAAGTTTAGCTCACTTTTTGGAACTTATCCTCAACCGATTTAATTCCAACTATAGATAGTAGAATAGATAGATGAGCGAAAGCATGGCTGAGTCGATTTTTCTGCCCGTGCACACGCACATATGACGTCACAGCCCTTAACGTTTCCATTGAAATCGTGACGTCATGCTCGTTTGGAGACACGTTTGACAGTTCGTTTGGAGACAGAGGATTTATCTTCACTCATCTATATATTCCACTATCTATAATTCCAACAAGTTTCATTCGACGCGGAATCCTGTCGTATTGTTTTCTATTGAAAATTTGGACCATGGGCACAGAAATTATGGCCAAAATATACTATGTGTTATAAAAAGCGAGTAAAAAGTCTAGCTGACTTTTAATGGACTTACCCTCAACCGATTTACTCACAACAAATTGCATTAGATGCGGAATCCTGTTCTATTTAGAAAGTTGGCCAGATTGGACTATTACCTTTGAAATTATGGCCAAAATACTTTTTGCCTTTCTTGTGCAACAAAGTTGTACCGAAAGGCTATAATTTCTTTCCGAATACTAACTATCGGATGCTTCCACACTGATACACTTCCTTCCTCTTCATACGGGAGTTTGGTAGAAAGACGGTCATGAGATTTATATCATAACAAATATTGCCCTCCGCTCGCTTGATGGGAATGACATTTTCGTTTTCTTTTTGTGTAGTCGGAGCTTCAGTTCAATTTACATCCAAAAGTGATATCCTTAAAATATATGACTGGGTAAAATAAAACAGGGTATGTACGTCAAAAAGATTGAAAAGGAAACAAAAATGTCGAAATTCTTATTAGCATATTGTAGATCAAGCTGAAAACCGAACCGAGGTTTCGCGACAATCGCATTTTCTCGCATTTCCGGATGTTGCAACTGCATCGCGAGTAGTGCGCAACTGTGCCATAGTCGGGCACCACTCGCGATGCAGTCGCGACATCCGGGAATGGGACAAAATATTATTTTCGGTTTTCAACTGGATCTACAATGCAACAAAGTTACTCCATTGTACCTTTACTGACCCATCACTCCAAGCTTCTGAAACAGACTAATAACATGTTGATATCGTTCCAATTTAAGGACAACTATGCGTCCATCGTCAGTATTACCGAGTCAATAAATCCATTCAAGTAACCCCCAATTTCCCAGTCCTTTTCTGCAGAGTAATCACTCTTTGTAATTGACGAATTGAAGTGTTGTCTGTGTGTGCGTGTGTGTGTGTGTGTGTGTGTGTGTGTGTATGTGTGTGCGCAAAATAATCTCACTCATTTTTTAGGCACTTATCCTTAACCGATTTGCTCGCAACAAGTTGCATTCGACGCGGAATCTTGTCCCATTGTTTCGTATTGAAAACTGGCCCAATCGGACTATGGGCTTCGGAATTATGGCCAAAATATTTTTTTTATAAGAAAAATTCTCACTCACGTTTTAGGCACTTACTCTCAGCTGATTTACTCGCAACAAGTTTCATTCGACGTAGAATATTATCCGATTGTTTCGTATTGAAAATTGGCCCAATCAGACTATGGGTTTCGAAGTTATGACCAAAATTCATTTTTTTACATAAGAAACACGTACAAAATTCTCACTCATTTTTCAGGCACTTATCTTTAACGGATTTTCTCGCAACAAGTTGCATTCGACGCGGAATCTTGTCTCATTGTTTCGTATTGGAATTTGGCGGAATCGGGATTCGGAGTTATGGCCAAAATACATTTTTCAAAATATCACTCGTTTTAGTTCCATATGTACCCTCAGCCGATTTGCTCGCAAGAAGTTGCATTCGATGCAGAATCCGGTCCCATTGTTTCCTGTTGAAAATTGGCCGGATCGGACTATAGCCTCAGAAGTTATGGTCAAAATACTTTTTTTTCACCAAAAAATGCGTTGAAATTACTCACTCGAAAGAAACGAGGAAGGCACTATCACCGCTAGGTGGTTTAATCTGGGTTTTTTTTTCAATGTTGTTGCTGTTATGTTCTTCTATTCTGCTTTTCTTTCATAGTTGAACGCCTTTGTGTCGACATTTTACAAGCAACTAAGTCGCGGCCATAGAAAATCGCAATTCTGGCATCAAAATAAAGCACGGAACGGAAACGAGAGCCCTCCAAAAACATAATGCTGCATTGAAACAGCACTGCAGAACGGCGAGCTTAGAAAAACTGTTTGAAAAGACTGGCTTGTCTTCGTGTCCCCATCATCACTTGAAACCGTGTTCTGTTTATCCCGCAAACAAAAAGTGTGGAGCCTCCGCTTTTCCAGACGAGTGATTCTTTGAAATCCACCGATCTCATCGCTGGCTGCTGCCGTCGTCGCGTCGTCATTCGTCATTTGCGCACACATGGAAGGGCCCGCGAGAAATGACATCCATCCAATGGTCGCGAGTTGGGTAACGGAATTCTTTCCTGTCCGGCTGCTGCTGCTGCTGGCTGGCTAACTGGCTATCTGTAGAGAAGGTTCATTGACCTCCGCCGGGCGCAGGCGTTAGCCTCCCCTGGGAGTAGGAAGAACACTCGTGACTCGTGTCGCAAGCAATCACAAGACGTAACTTGACTGCTGCTGTGGCAAGTATTCAGCACCATCGCCGTTAATGCATAATCAACGATAAGTGAACTGCACACAACTCAGATGGTTAGGAAGAAATTGCGGCATCCCGACCACTTTTAGCACTGGAAAAGCCAATCTATAAATTAGCAGCAACACAAATTTGTCATTTTTATTCCAATTATCATAATTGATTTTTTTATATACAAGGCTTAGAAACTTTGAAATTTATAGCTATGGAAGAGCTAAGCTATTAGGTATCAATTTTTCAGAATGAAATCCACAATTGGATAAGATTTAAAATTGTTGACATTTTTCTTTAGACATATCACATTTTTCGAATGATTTTTTCCAATATTTACGAATTTTCCCTCCTGATAAACCACTCTAATCAATAGCCCGAGCAGCCACTTGAAATGTGTGCGACAAAACGAAGCAAAACGAGAACGAGAGTGAACGTTGCCTGGAACCTTGTACTTCATGAATAAATTTCAATCCCATTTACATTACACGGGCTGTGCTCGATCGCTCGCCGCAAATTGCTAAACGGGCTCCATTCGATAGAAAGTAGAACGGTTATAGTTCTATTGAATAACCTTAAATTGCCGGATCGATCATCTGAATTCCGTATCAAGGTTGACCGGTTCCGTAAACCCAATCGAAGCGAAGTATAATCCGATAGCTTCAGATTAGAGCTTTCTGACGAGAACACCTCCCCCAACAAAACGCATCAGAATAAGTTTCGAAGAAAAGCTCTGTATAATGAATTTTCCGTCAAATCCCTTCTGGTGGGATTAATTTTCCTCAACGACGTTCTAAATCCCTCAATTATGCTATTCCTCTTCCAAGGACCCACAGATGAGGCAGCACCGGCAGCCGCTCATGACGATGACGCCTACGCTGTCTGCTGTCGAGCCTTCGTTCTTCACCGTAAAAGCAAAAAGCCACCACCGACCGCAACAAGGAAGCGACAGAGGCTGTGTACGAAGGCCTCATTATATTGTCATCTATATCAAAAATACATCGGCGCCTTTCGCAACAAAACTATGGCCACGAGAATCCACTTGGAAACTATTATGGATACTCCACTGGCTGGTGCCACCTTCGGAAACTCGGCGTGTAGCACGCTGTCGAGAACCCCCCGTCCAACACGACGATGATGATGATGAACAACTCACACGTAGCATGAATACATCATTCCAACAACCGTCCGCGCGGCCCTCCGCAATCATCTGCGCCATTCGTCTCCCCCATTCGGAGTTGAGTGGGTGGTGGAATCGCTTGCAGTCTTTTTGACGACGTTGATGGCCACAACCGACGATGATGATATGACGCTGATGGAGGGAATCGCTATGCATTTATAATTGAGTGAGCTTTAACGGGATGATGGTTTCGCGAAACAGACTACTTCAAACTGCGGAAAATGGGGATCGACAGGAGCTTGGCGACGGCAGAACAACATGCTTAGAACCAGGTCGTGTAAAATGTGGGAACCCCCGGGAGACTTATCCCCAGCAATTTGAACTGAAAAGCTGACACGGACCCGTTTAACATAAACCGTAAGACGGTTGGAAATGCGGGGAAATTGCAATTGGATTGAGATTGAAGCAGAGATCTTGAGAATTTGAGAGCGTTGTGCTGGTGCAGTGTCATCAAATGCATGAGTCAGCTCTCTTCTGGACATATCTTTTGGAAATTTTACTATTGAACAATATGAATAATGGAATAAAATTGATTACAACGAGTTACGAAAAAATGACAAAGGAATCATAATTCCTTTTTGATTATCAAGCACTATCAGTAACTCGACCATAAAATATTGTGGTAGGAAAAAAATAATCAGAAATTCTTTTGAATAAATAAAGGAGATGAAACTTTAAACCGTATTTAATCCATAATGAAAAAAATAACTAATCTATTCAATCCATAATTGATTTATCCAAACCAATTCAAATCGAATCAAAATCCAATACGAAGAGAACACAAATCCAATCCAAATCCAATCCAAATCCAATCCAAATCCAATCCAAATCCAATCCAAATCCAATCCAAATCCAATCCAAATCCAATCCAAATCCAATCCAAATCCAATCCAAACCAACCAATCCAAACCAATCCAAACCAATCCAACCAATCCAAATCGAACCAACCAATCCAAACCAACCAAACCAATCCAAACCAATCCAAACCAATCCAAACCAATCCAAACCAACCAAACCAATCCAAACCAATCCAAACCAATCCAAACCAATCCAAACCAATCCAAACCAATCCAAACCAATCCAAACCAATCCCAAACCAATCCAAACCAATCCAAACCAATCCAAACCAATCCAAACCAATCCAAACCAACCAAACCAATCCAAACCAATCCAAACCAATCCAAACCAACCAAACCAATCCAAACCAATCCAAACCAATCCAAACCAATCCAAACCCAATCCAAACCAACCAAACCAATCCAAACCAATCCAAACCAATCCAAACCAATCCAAACCAATCCAAACCAATCCAAACCAATCCAAACCCAATCCAAACCAATCCAAACCAATCCAAACCAATCCAAACCAATCCAAACCAATCCAAACCAACCAAACCAAACCAATCCAAACCAATCCAAACCAATCCAAACCAATCCAACCAACCAAACCAATCCAAACCAATCCAAACCAATCCAAACCAATCCAAACCAACCAAATCCAATCCAAACCAATCCAAACCAATCCAAACCAATCCAAACCAATCCAAACCAATCCAAACCAATCCAAACCAATCCAAACCAATCCAAATCCAATCCAAACCAATCCAAACCAATCCAAACCAATCCAAACCAATCCAAATCCAATCCAAACCAATCCAAACCAATCCAAACCAATCCAAACCAATCCAAACCAATCCAAACCAATCCAAACCAATCCAAACCAATCCAAACCAATCCAACCAATCCAAACCAATCCAAACCAACCAAACCAACCAAACCAATCCAAACCAATCCAAATCCAATCCAAACCAACCAAACCAATCCAAACCAATCCAAACCAATCCAAACCAATCCAAACCAATCCAAACCAATCCAAACCAATCCAAACCAATCCAAACCAATCCAACCAATCCAAACCAATCCAAACCAATCCAAACCAATCCAAACCAATCCAAACCAATCCAAACCAACCAAACCAATCCAAACCAATCCAAACCAACCAAACCAATCCAAACCAATCCAAACCAATCCAAACCAATCCAAACCAACCAAACCAATCCAAACCAATCCAACCAATCCAAACCAACCAAACCAATCCAAACCAATCCAAACCAATCCAAACCAATCCAAACCAATCCAAACCAATCCAAACCCAATCCAAACCAATCCAAATCCAATCCAAACCAATCCAAACCAATCCAAACCAATCCAAACCAATCCAAACCAATCCAAACCAATCCAAACCAAACCAATCCAAACCAATCCAAACCAACCAAACCAATCCAAACCAATCCAAACCAATCCAAACCAATCCAAACCAATCCAAACCAATCCAAACCAATCCAAACCAATCCAAACCAACCAAACCAATCCAAACCAATCCAAACCAATCCAACCAAACCAACCAAACCAATCCAAACCAATCCAAACCAATCCAAACCAATCCAAACCAATCCAAACCAATCCAAACCAATCCAAACCAATCCAAACCAATCCAACCAATCCAAACCAACCAAACCAATCCAACCAATCCAAACCAATCCAAACCAATCCAAACCAATCCAAACCAATCCAAACCAATCCAAACCAACCAAACCAATCCAAACCAATCCAAACCAATCCAAACCAACCAAACCAATCCAAACCAATCCAAACCAATCCAAACCAATCCAAACCAATCCAAACCAATCCAAACCAATCCAACCAATCCAAACCAATCCAAACCAATCCAAACCAATCCAAACCAATCCAAACCAATCCAAACCAATCCAAACCAATCCAAACCAATCCAAACCAATCCAAACCAATCCAAACCAACCAAACCAATCCAAACCAATCCAAACCAATCCAAACCAATCCAAACCAACCAAACCAATCCAAACCAATCCAAACCAATCCAAACCAATCCAAACCAATCCAAACCAATCCAAACCAACCAAACCAATCCAAACCAATCCAAACCAATCCAAACCAATCCAAACCAATCCAACCAATCCAAACCAATCCAAACCAATCCAAACCAATCCAAACCAATCCAAACCAACCAATCCAAACCAATCCAAACCAATCCAAACCAATCCAAACCAATCCAAACCAATCCAAACCAATCCAAACCAATCCAAACCAATCCAAACCAACCAAACCAATCCAAACCAATCCAAACCAATCCAAACCAATCCAAACCAATCCAAACCAATCCAAACCAATCCAAACCAATCCAAACCAATCCAAACCAATCCAAACCAATCCAAACCAATCCAAACCAATCCAAACCAATCCAAACCAATCCAAACCAATCCAAACCAATCCAAACCAATCCAAACCAATCCAAACCAACCAAACCAATCCAAACCAATCCAAACCAATCCAAACCAATCCAAACCAATCCAAACCAACCAAACCAATCCAAACCAATCCAAACCAATCCAAACCAATCCAAACCAATCCAAACCAATCCAAACCAACCAAACCAATCCAAACCAATCCAAACCAACCAATCCAACCAAACCAACCAAACCAATCCAAACCAATCCAAACCAATCCAAACCAATCCAAACCAATCCAAACCAATCCAAACCAATCCAAACCAATCCAAACCAATCCAAACCAATCCAAACCAATCCAAACCAACCAAACCAATCCAAACCAATCCAAACCAACCAAACCAATCCAAACCAACCAAACCAATCCAAACCAATCCAAACCAATCCAAACCAATCCAAACCAACCAAACCAATCCAAACCAATCCAAACCAACCAAACCAACCAAACCAATCCAATCCAAACCAATCCAAACCAATCCAAACCAATCCAAACCAATCCAAACCAATCCAAACCAACCAAACCAATCCAAACCAATCCAAACCAATCCAAACCAATCCAAACCAACCAAACCAATCCAAACCAATCCAAACCAATCCAAACCAATCCAAACCAATCCAAACCAATCCAAACCAATCCAAACCAATCCAAACCAATCCAAACCAACCAAACCAATCCAAACCAATCCAAACCAATCCAAACCAATCCAAACCAATCCAAACCAATCCAAACCAATCCAAACCAATCCAAACCAATCCAAACCAATCCAAACCAATCCAACCAATCCAAACCAATCCAAACCAATCCAAACCAATCCAAACCAACCAAACCAATCCAAACCAATCCAAACCAATCCAAACCAACCAAACCAATCCAAACCAACCAAACCAATCCAAACCAATCCAAACCAATCCAAACCAATCCAAACCAATCCAAACCAATCCAACCAATCCAAACCAATCCAAACCAATCCAAATCCAATTTAAACCAATCAAATCCAATCCAAACCAATCCAAACCAATCCAAACCAATCCAAACCAATCCAAACCAATCCAAACCAATCCAAACCAATCCAAATCCAATCCAAACCAATCCAAACCAACCAAACCAATCCAAACCAATCCAAACCAATCCAAACCAATCCAAACCAATCCAAACCAATCCAAACCAATCCAAACCAATTTAAACCAATCCAAACCAATCCAAACCAATCCAAACCAATCCAAACCAATCCAAACCAATCCAAACCAATCCAACCAATCCAAATGCAATCCAAACCAATCCAAACCAATCCAAACCAATCCAAACCAATCCAAACCAATCCAAACCAATCCAAACCAATCCAAACCAATCCAACCAATCCAAACCAATCCAAATCCAATCCAAATCCAATCCAAATCCAATCCAAATCCAATCCAAATCCAATCCAAATCCAATCCAAATCCAATCCAAATCCAATCCAAATCCAATCCAAATCCAATCCAAATCCAAACCCAATCCAAACCCAATCCAAAAAAAGAAATTTCTATGAAAATGGAAAATTAAAAATAAATAAATCATGATAGAAGCAATAAATTATTATATTTAATAAAGTAAAATTTCTATGAGCAATGAAGAATATTTTAAGTAAGAAACTATATTAAAACTTTTAAATGTAAAAATTGTTTTTCCATTGAGAAAAATACAAAATGTTGCGTTATTAAGGGAAAATCAATAACAAGCAATAAAAGATATGGAAGCAGAGCATAAAATATTCATCTTCATAAAGCAATTTCAGTCCGAATTTTGACAAACATCGCATGATTATTCAAAACATAGAATGACATAGTCAGACGACTACTCCACCAACTCATTCATTCGGCTGTCACTGAATGTACTCACTATGTGCAGAAAAAACATAATTAGCATTGTTTATATTCATGTTTACCGTTGGAAGTGCCTCGTGGATGAAAATCGGATTCAGTTCTATGTGATAAACTACTTTACTCATTAACTTGTTCAGATTTCAGATAATTTATCGATTTGTAAAACGTACATAAATATTCATTGACTAATATTCAACCGAAAATTGACAGTCCAGGGCCGACTACGAATGTGTCTGGAAGTGAGCTGACAAGTGAAAAGAAGTGGACGTCATCAAAAATGTTCGATTATTTTACACTCTGTATGGAAGATTTCTAAGAAAAATATCCTAATTGTAAATTTTTCAAATTTTATATTGAAAAATTAAATTATTTGTGGGAATTTTATTTCGCTGCCTTACTACTCATATCCCTACAGTTTATAACCGAGAAAGTTCTTAACACTGAGCTGAACACAGAAATGCCAATATTGTTTCAGCAAGTTGAAAAGAACTGCGCTTAACAGAGATCCTTGATCTAGACGTGATAAAATCCGATATGTAATTTAATATTCATAAGTCGTAATGCATTTGCTATGTTCTCCTCACATTTAAATGAATTATTGCCTATTAAGAACGTCATGTTTTCTTTCGCGGGATAAAATCGAACCGATGCAAATTGGAAACGTTGACATAGTAGATACTCGAAACTAGTTGTCCGTGATGGTCTGATCCGGACCATAAAACACGTGCCTCTGCTCAATCATTCGTTCCCTTCGGTTGTCGGTTGTGCGAACTGGACAACAACCCCCCCGTCGTCGGACGACCCACATCTAATACGCACGCACCCTGAACACATAAATCAGCTATCCCAAGCGGAAACGATCCACCACCGCAGCACGCACGCTCGCACGCAGTCTCGCGAAAGTGCCCCCGCCGGTGTATGTTACACATATTAATCACCTGCCGATGGGCGATAGATCTTCATCAGACAGGGTTCACTGTTTTTGCAGCAAACAGCAGGCAAACAGCACTCGATATTTGTGTAGCAACTACTACTGGTCGGTGTATTTTGTGGCGTTGTTGCACCAACTCGTCCATCAAGTCAAATATTTTCTCTCTTTTGCAGTGCGCCACATCATACAAGATCACGCGGTGGATCACCGACAGTCTAGCGCCTATCGTCACAAAGGCGGACCTCCATATGAATGCCGTACTCAATTTACTTAGAAGCTACAATGTATATGCAGAAGCAACACAAATAGACTTCAATGGAAACGCTGCATTAAATAAAAAAAAAGTGATGTTAAAAAGACCATTTACCAATGTAGGAATCTGGGTGTTATTCAAATTTACAACTAATTGCACATGATTAAAAATGTACTAGGCTGACTAAGAAACCAGTAGATATCATGTAATTTTAGATAACCATAAAATGTTCCTAAATTTAATGGCTTTACTAATTTATTTCTATTTAAAGATCCAAGTTTCCTAAAGAATTCTATTACCTAAGTAGTTTTTTAAATGATACCAAATGAAGTGTTACACAAAACCATCGTGAAGTGATGCGAAGTGAACCGTAGATCGCCAATAAATCGATGGGAGTGGTTCTGCGAAGCCTGCCGAGCCTACCTTGTATTTTGTATGCCGTGGTCTGGGGGGTACAATGTGGTGCAATCATCCCGGGAAGCGCCACATTTCGTCGACGCAGTTCTGTCGAACAAATTAGATGCCTTCGGTCCAGCCGTTACTACCCTGCACCATTAATCCGGCCATAAGGGCTCATCAAGCTGCCACTCTGCAGGTTGCGATCTTCATCTTCGCCGCCAGCGCCCTGAAGAAGTAGGGGAGGTGGGGGTAAAATGGACAGCTTGGGTAAAACGGACAGGAGTCCCGTTTGAGCTAAATCGTTACAAATTTGGCACTCCATCAAGTGAATCTTATTGCTTGTTTCAAATTATGAGTGTAACATAGTTTACTACATTCAAATAATGAAAATTATTCTGTTTATTAAAGATTTAATGTGAACTATGGCTGAAATGCCATGGTGATGTAATTTTTGATGTGCAGTATTTAAGCTTTTAAAACAGAAATCGGCAAAACTAATCCGCATGATCCTTGAGGATCTCAACCTTAGTCTATCCATAGATTGTGTATGGGTTGAATTGATGATTTATCTCATAATTCGTTTAAGACATTGGATCATGAAAAACGGACACATTCTGGTGTGGGTAATATGGACCATAAGAAGTACATACATTTTTTTCAACGAAATTTTATTTTGAAAAGTTTGTATTGTTTACCTCTGAAAACACCAAGCTTTATTAGGAAATTCGAATTTCCGAGTTTTCTTCGGACAAATAGGCTAGCATTTTTAAGTGGCTTTTATTGATGTTAAATGCTGTTTTAGTAGAATCATTGTAAGTTACTAATATATAAATTATTATCCAACATTTTAATTTCCAGAGGATCTTTTGAGAGATGCTTCGCCTATGCATACAATTCATCAACTAAATTCAATGTTTTAAGTTTAATTTCTTAAGGTGACTTGCGGTGGCACTCCAATCTCTTTGTAGTTGTACCATAAAAATCATCAACTCAATATTAGTAGTCGTGAGAAACTTGACACAGACAAAGCCATTTGGCCGAATGCCACTAGGCCGAACAGACCATTAGACCGAAACCCATCTGGCCGAAAGTTATTTGGCCGAAAGGGTTATTTAGCCGAAATGGTTATTTGGCCGAAAGGGTCGTTTGGCCGAAAGGATCTTTTGGGCGAAAGGGTCGTTTGGCTGGGAAGATCGTTTGGCCGGAAAGGTCGTTTAGGCGACAGGGTCGTTTGGCTGAAAGGGTCATTAAGCCAAAAGGGCCATTTGGACGAAAGGGTCATTTGGCCGAAAAGGTCGTTTAGCCGAAAGGGTCGTTTGGCCGAATGGGTCATTTGGCCGAAAAGATCGATTGGCCGAAAAAGTCGTTTAGCCGAAAGGTTCGTTTAGCCGAAAGGGTCGTTTGGCCGAAAGGGTCATTAGGCCGAAAAGGTTATTTGGCCGAAAGGGCCATTTGGCCGAAAGAGTCATTTGGCGAAAGGGTCGTTTGGTCGAAAGGGTCATTTGGCCGAAAGGATCGTTTAGCCGAAAGGGTGATTAGACCGAAAAGGTCGTTCGGCCGAATTGGTCATTTGGCCGAAAGGATCTTTTGGGCGAAAGGGTCGTTTAGCCGAAAGGGTCGTTTAGGCGAAAGGGTCGTTTAGCCGAAAGCGACATTAGGCCGAAAAGGTAATTTGGCCGAAAGGGTCATTTGGCCGAAAGGGCCTTTTGGCCGAAAGGGTCATTTGGCCGAAAGGGTCATTTGGCCGAAAGGGTCATTTGGCGAAAGGGTCGTTTGGTCGAAAGGGTCATTTGGCCGAAAATGTCGTTTGGCCGAAAGGGTCGTTCAGGCGACAGGGTCGTTTGGCTGAAAGGGTCATTAGGCCAAAAAGGTCATTTGGCCGAAAGGGTCATTTGGCTAAAAGGGTCATTTGGCCGAAAGGGTCGTTTAGCCGAAAGGGTAATTAGACCGAAAGGGTCGTTTGGCCGAATGGGTCATTTGGCCGAAAGGATCGTTTGGCCGAAAGGGTCGTTTAGCCGAAAGGGTCGTTTAGGCGACATTGGCGTTAGGAAAGGCGTTAGGCGTTTTAGAAAGCGTCATAAGGCCGAAAAGGTAATTTGGCCGAAAGGATCATTTGGCCGAAAAGTTCATTTGGCCGAAAGGGTCATTTGGCGGAAGGGTCGTTTGGTCGAAAGGGTCATTTGGCCAAAAGGGTCATTTGGGTCATTTGGCCGAAAGAATCATTTGGCCGAAAGGGCGTTTGGCCGAAAGGGTCTTTTGGCCAAAAGGGTGAGACGTCTCACTACTCACTTCGCGCTTCTTACTCTCCACAACGAGAAGTGATGAATGAGGAGTGAGAAGTGAGACGTCTCACTTCTCACTCCTCATTTAACACTTCTCGATTTAATGATCGCCTACTAGCAATAACGGATCATTACGCTAACCTTCGTCAGATGAATTCAACAACTATATCTGTTGAAATCAAAGTTAAAAATAACTGCTGTCCGTGGTTCAATGTAGAAATAAATGATCTGAGTAGAAAGTCAAACAAGCCTCATAAGAAATGGAAGCGGAATCGTCATGACCAACATTTGAAACTGCTACTGGACCATTCTAATAAGGAACTAGCTGATTGTAAAAGGAAGGCCAAGTCAGCGTATTATTATAAGACACTATCAACAAATAATCCAAAGGATCTCTGGAAAAAAAAAAATTAATGAGCTGATCGGAAACAAAGTAAAAACCCAAATTTATCCCCAAGTGGTGATTATGCCTTTCTCGATTCGATATGTTGGATTCGAATTAATGTTGTAAATGCCTACATCTTGGCGGTTAAAATATTTAACGCAACTCTATCACGCTGCTTATAAATTACTCAATAATTGAGTAATTTTTAAGCAATTATTATGAGAGTAATGGATTGCGTCATGGCTAAATTGATTAATGACTTAAAATGTGCATGTAAACAGCGTATTTGTTAAAAGAAAAATAGAAATATTATTCAAATCGCATGAGTTATTAGCAAACAAAAACAATAGTGTCCAACTAGGAAAGTTTCTCCGTCGAATGAAACTAGTTGCACTCGAATCGGTCAAGTCCTTCTATATGAAACGTGTTTAACAATAAAAAATTCCCGGGGCTACACACACACACACACAGTCAGACATGTGCTCAGTTTTTCGAGCTGAGTCGATTGGTATATAACACTATGGGTCTCCGAGCCTTCTATCAAAATTTGGCTTTTGGAGTGAAATTATAGCCTTCTGGTACAACTTTGTTGTACGAGAAAGGCAAAAATGTAACAATATTCAACTGCGAATCAATGGAACAGAACATAAGGATCCTGCGAAGGTAGGCCATGCGTTTAACACATTTTCCTCGACGGTCGGGGAGCATCTAGCACGCAGCTTTAAAACTGATGGCGATATACATAAGTTCAACACAATAGGGAGCTGTAGCATTTCGATGTTCCTCAGACCAACATCTGTAGCGGAGATCGTTACTATAATAAGCAACCTGGATACAACAAAGGCAACAGGAATTGACGGATTTCCTGTTGCAGCTTTGAAGAAACATTCTCTAGTTCTTTCTGGTGTGTTAGCTCAATGCATCAACGACAGCATCTGCGGAACGAACTATCCAGATTGTCTGAAACGTTCGCTGGTTTATCCCATCTTTAAAAGAGGAGATCCCATGGATGCAACCAACTATAGACCCATCTCAGTGTTACCTGCTATTAATAAGGTATTTGAAAAGGTATTATACATGCGACTCAACAACTTTCTTGATTCTTCTGGCATGTTCTATCAACATCAGTTCGGATTCAGACGAGGAGCTTCAACTGAGGTTGCGGTACTAGAGCTAATTGATGAAATTTCGTGTACTATGGATCAAAAGAACTGTGCAGGAACTATTTTCCTGGACTTGTCCAAAGCGTTTGATACGATTAATCACGGGATGCTGTTATCAAAATTTTCCGCATATGGCGTTCGAGGAGTTCCCTTCCGTTTAATAAAAAGCTATTTGTCAGATAGGAATCAACAAGTGGTAATCGAAGGAGTGAAGAGCGAGTCATGTAGTATAAGCTGCGGCGTTCCTCAAGGCAGTAACCTTGGACCATTATTTTTCCTCATATATATAAACGACATGTCCAAGCTTCCACTTATAGGTAAACCAAGATTATTTGCGGATGACACCGCTATTTCCTTGAAAGGCCCTAACGCGGAAAAAGTGGATCAAGATATGGTACAAGACTTCAAGCTTATCTCTGCTTATCTGGAAAACAACCTATTGGTTCTCAATCTGAAAAAATCTAAAATGATGATATTCAGTTTGCTCAAACGCGATAAAGCTACATGTCCAAATTTAATAGTCAATAGTTCTATAATCGAAAGAGTACCTGAGTATGAGTATCTGGGAATACACATAGATGACCGCATAAATTGGGATGTGCATATCCAGAAAGTTATATCCAAATGCTCCTCACTCTGCGGAATGCTAGGGAAACTTTCCATCATAACTGGTCATTCACTAACGCTTCTCATCGACATAGTACACGTAACGCGCATCATCTTCAGCGACCCGGATTTAGAACTGAGAGGGGACGACGAAGATTTTCCAACTTAGGACCAAGTTTATATAACAAAATTCCCGAAAACATTAAAAATTCTTCCAGTCTTGCTATCTTTAAGCAACATCTCAAACAACACATATGTAATAACTATAGAAATACGATAATTAACTAGTAGTTTCTGAATGAAATTAAGTGATCTGTATTCTTTCCCCTAAAATTGTTTATAGTTTAGTAGCGAACAAACCTTTAGAAGAACAAAGGTTCAGTAGGAAATGTTCAAATAACAAGCTGGAAATCTGCCATGTATTATTATCTTATTATTATTATGAACTATTGTGATGAAACTTAATAAATAAATATATTTGGAAAAAAAAGTGAGAAGCGCGAAGTGTCATTTGGCCAAATGACTACTCACTTCGCGTTCCTCTTTTTTACAGTGAGAAGTGAGAAATGAGGATTGAGAAGTGAGACGTCTCACTTCTCACTTCTCTTTTCTCATTTCTCACTGTGAAAAGTGAGTAGTGTGAAGTGGGTAGTGAGGCATCTCACCAATTAGTGTGAGGTGCCCACTTCGCACTACTCACTTCTTACATCGAGAAGTGATAAATCAGGAATGAGAAGAGAGACGTCTCACTTCTCACTCCTCATTTATCACTTCTTGTCGTAAAAAGTGAGAAGCGCGAAGTGAGTAGTGAGACGTCTCACTACTCACTTTTGACAGCGAGAAATGATAAATGAAGAGTGAGAAGTGAGATGTCTCTCTTTTCATTCCAAATTTTTCTCTTTTCAAATGACCCTTTCGGCCAAATGACCCTTTTGGCTAAATGACCCTTTCGGCCAAACAGCCCTTTCGGCCGAACGACCCATTCGGTCAAATGACTTTCGGCCTAATAACCCTTTCGGCCAAACGACCCTGCCGGATGGGTTTCGGCCAAATGACCCTTCCTTCCTTCTTCCTTCTTCTTTCTTCCTTCTTCCTTCTTCTTTCTTCCTTCTTCCTTCTTACTTTGTGCTTCTTCCTTTTTCCTTTTTTCTTCTTCCCTCTTTCTTGCCCCTTCTTCTTTCTCCTCTCTTCCTTCTTCTTTCAGAAAAATATTTCAACTATTCGGCCAAATGGCGTTCGGCCAAATGACCCTAAACCAGGTAGCTAACCCTACTACTAGCGAAGAAATTATATTGATTTCGTCGATTTCGGAAATTTTATTGACAGTTTCGCAAATTTGACATTTTTGGACTTTTCAATTTTGTGGTTCAGTTGTGGGCACCCTTGAAAGCGCGGCTAAAAATAAAGAAAAAAGAATGAAAACCTCCCAAATTTAATGAAAAAGAATAACTTATTTATTCTAATAGTCGACGAGACGAACCCGCCGAACCCGGGCCGAAAATCTCGTAAATAAAGATAATTCAATTCAATTATTCTAATAGTCAAGAGGCATTAAAGATTAAAACAATCAGATCAATCCACCTACAAGTGATGATTCCAGTCTCGTGCATTAGAGAGGATATTGAAAATAATCACATGAGAAAGGTCTAAAATTGCATATTAGGTAAATGGACTTCATTTTTTCATTGATTTACGTTTGTTGCATCCATTTATATGCATCACAGTTAAAAAAAAAACCTGATTAATCACTCTAGCTGTAATGGTGTTTTTCGCGTTCAAAACAATAAATAATGTTTTGGCCAAAAATTTGGATCCCATAGTCCCATCTGATCAATTTTCATTAGAAAACAATGGGACAGGATGCAAGAAAATCGGTCAACGCTTAGTTCCAAAAAGTGAGTGTACAATAACTAGACATCCCACAAAAAAAAAAACAAAAACATAAATTAAATTAATTATTTTAATCAACTTAGGTCTAAATAATTATGAAAACAGCAAAACACCGTCTTAAAAAATATGTCAGGGAACAACAAAATGAGGGTGCCCACGACCGAATTTCGCAGCCTTTTTAGAATGTGAAGAAAATAAAAATTCCACAATTGCTGCGCATTCGACACGCTCAAATTTTGAAGGCAATATAACCTCGAAGTAGATTAAATTTACTGTATGTATACGCACTGGAACATTTTTTTTTGTCTTTATTAAGGAGACTTTCTGCCCTAGGCTGGCTCGTCTCCGGAAACACTGGAAATCACTTTTTCAATTAAATTATTTTGTTTTTTATGCAAAAAAAATGATTTGTTCTTGGTTTAAAGTAGAGTTGTCTATTTGGTTATTTATTAAGCACAAAACATCATCTTACTACATCAAACACATTACGGTGGTCAGAATGACATCATCTGTCATCTGTGTAACGATACGTAGGGGAGCCCACTGCCCACTACCACTTCCTCTACTTTTGTTAATATTCAAAAATTTATCAATCAAGCTCAAACTCAAGCGTTGCTCACTTGCTCACATTGCTCAGTATAAACAAAAAATGGGTATCAGACGTGTTACTCGACTAAAAATTTAAATTTGTGTGAGCAAAACCGCGAGGGAAGTGCTAAAACGACCACTGTGGCAGCCATTTTTGGGCTCTGTCGTAATCCATCTTAAATCTGGATTAACGAATTTTCCAAAATTTGTCATAATTTAGATGCAAGCAAAAATAAACTAAAACATTTTAGGGATCAAAGCTTACACCCAAACAGCGACTGTTAGATTTTTTTAACAATTCTGTATAAGAACCTACCAAAGCCTGTTCTTATACAGGTTTTGGTAGGTTCTTATGGAGAATTGTTAGAAAGTCTAACGATCTGTAGCGGGCGTATAAAATGCCTAGGTTGAAGTTATTCAATTTTTTTTATTTTTTTTTTTGTTGCGTTTTCGGAAAAGGCTTTTCAGAAACGTGCATTTAGAGGCGTCAGTCGTCGAGGTGCATTGGCTTGCTGTAGAGTGTGTCTACAAATGCCAGGTGTGTTTTTTAAGTATTTATGGTGTGCAACCTCTGGTTGAAGACAGTGAACTTTCTTCTCTTTAAATTTTATTGGCGGTTCATACTTGTTGTAGAATAAATTGGCTTGCATTTTCCCCCAATAAACTTTAGTACTACGATATTTTCTGATTTATGACTTGATTATGGCTTCTATGTTACATTGGACCATTTTCTACCATATTGGTCAGAATTCAGAACAGTAATGAAAAATCAAAATTTTCCATATGAATTTACATTACGGTGGAAAGTCTCGTAGATTTTTTTCCAGTTCATATCTTTTCTGCATCTTCACAAAAAAAAATTGCTTCTGCTATGCATATTCTTGAGTTTTGATTTTACAAAATTTATGGTGTCAAAAAAAAAACAGCTCATTTGACCCAAAGCCGTCTGACATCAAAACAATCTACAAATGATGATTATTGATTAAAAGTAAAAAATAAAGCTAAGGAAAAAATCGGCTTTAATCTACCTTCCGGATCGATAGTGTCAAAATGTGGCCTCATTTCTTGGAAGCAACAGTTTGCATTCGACGTTTGGATTACCAACAATCAAAGCTTATAAAAAAAACAGAGATGGATCTTACGAATAAACAAAAATATAATCACACACAGTGCGGTCCAGCGGCCCTGGGGGTGCTAATTAGATGGCAAATAAGCGCGTCAAACGTGGTGGTAGATTTCTCAAGCGACATTGCAGCAATAAAGTCGATCACCGAGTGTGCCCGTGTGTATGTTTGATGGTGACAAATAATAACGATAATGGAAACCCGTCGGGTTTGAGAGCTGTTAATTTGAGCAGACGAAGTCGGATGGCCTGATTCTATCAATCTTGTCGCAAAGTGAATGTTGGGATTTGGTGCCAAATCATGATGCATTGAATTCATGTCTCGGATCCGGTGACACATCGGATAGGGGTTCGTGACAATCGATGGATTTGCACTGGGTTGATAGACTTGGAATATTTGGCACAGATCTGAGTCACGTGGGTTAGAGCAGAATTTGAAAGTAGCTTCACAGTGAATCATGGTGCGATTCGAAATTTAAATAAAGTGACGTAACAGTGACTTACTCAATATAGAGAACCTTCCTCTTGAGAATGGAAATTATATATACGTTGTCTGTGGCTAGTTTCAACTTTTTATACATGTTCCAATTCAGGACACTTGCAGTCTATTTACCGAAACAGTTCATAATTAAAATAATTTCAGACATTCTTCTTCTTCTAATTGGCATTACATCCCCACACTGGGACAGAGCCGCCTCGCAGCTTAGTGTTCATTAAGCATTTCCACAGTTATTAACTGCGAGGTTTCTAAGCCAGGTTACCATTTTTGCATTCGTATATCATGAGGCTAACACGATGATACTTTTATGTCCAGGGAAGTCGAGACAATTTCCAATCCGAAAATTGCCTAGACCGGTACCGGGAATCGAACCCAGCCACCCTCAGCATGGTCTTGCTTTGTAGCCGCACGGCTAAGGAGGGCCCCTTTTCAGACATACCTTTGTTATTTAAATTCCAATTTAATGCCAGATCAGTATAACCAAAAATTCAGTGCAACTACAGCACCACACTTGTCTGCATATTTTATCAATACTAGTGATAAGATACATTTGACAGAATTCGCATTTTTCAAAGGACAAAAATTGAACACATTTTTTTTCACACCCAATCTGAATATTTGTTTATTTATAATATAATACAATATAACATCCATCATTTCCTAATGATTCTCTCCTGCCAGATTTGCACATCAATCAACCAGTAGTAACCCAATCATAAATATTAACGTGTCAACATTTTTTTTCCAAAACTCTCTCCGTATCCTCCTCGAACAGACACCTAAAAAAAACTGTTCCCAAAACGAGTGCATCACAATGATTCATGACAAGCGTGCGACAGGATGCATCCAAACAATATTAGCTGCATCGTTATCCTGGCACGAACCACCGAGCAGAAGACGGGGCACTTGTGCTGCTTCTTCCCACTTCCTCCACCACTCACTTGAATAATTTCAACCAACAATTGGTCTCAGTTTTTCTCATCCTTACCCCGACCCCAAACCGGATAATGCAAGTGGGGGGGTTCTCAGAAGAATGGGCACCTTGGCTCGTGGCGCAGGAATCCCCCGTCGCAGTCTCAGACATATTATGCCAAGCCAAGCGTCAGGTGAATGTGGCTGGGAAATTGAGCTTTCCTACCAGCTGCAGAGATTGGAAACAGCAAGCGTGCAGGATCATCGTCAACGGTGGAGTGGATGCGCTGCCTGGTGGGGACTGTCTTGAGAGAATGGTGCACTTGAACGAGTCAACAGCACAGGATGCAGCCCCATAGTGGATGAGGTGCTTCCCTGTCCCGGTCGGTGTGCTGCTCAGGTAATGGGATAATGAACTTGTTGAATCCTGTTTGCAGCGACGCCGCTCTACCACGCCTTCAGCGATCTCGGCCTCATCAACTATACGAGAATCGCGAGAGGAAAAGTTGCGGTTTTGAAGGGCACTCAAGAAATTTTACAAAACTGCTGTCGGTGTTGGGCTGAGCAGCGCACGGATTGAAATTTGAACTCGAAGCGAGAGTCGCTTTTCGTGACGTGAAATCAATTATGGTGCCCATCAAGCGAGGACATATTATCGCATGTTTGCGAAAAGCAAACGCTGCGTTTCGCCGTTGAAATAGAGCAAACGATGGCAAACAAGCTTCAAAGAGATTTAAGACGATTGCTATGTTCGCGTTCGCTCGACTTTGAAACCTTAATTGCAAATTTTAGCTCAAACGATGCTCGCCAGCACCAGTTACCAACCTCGTCAACGGTCGTTCGGCGATGAAGCAGTTGACAGCACCATAGCAAGGTGCTGCAACTTGTCCTTGACGCTGAAACAGTCTCATTTTACGGTCCTCCTGTGTCGTCGTTATGAACGACGATGATGGAAGCCATCCCGCGTACCCGTTGTTGGCTCCCACCAGCAAACTGCCAATTAATTAGCAGTGACATTTATATGGTTTCCAAAACGGTCTGTTTTATGGTGGAAAAGGTCATTCCGGGCTTTTTGTGGTCGCATAGATTTTTAAAGCATGTGCCATGCCATGACTGATGATGAACTCATCTATCTGAGATCCACTTTTTTACGGAACCGATAAGATTAGCCAAACATAATCACACGTGATAGGAATCAACCTTTCAAACCAGTTCAAGGTCCGTCTGTAACCATAGGCACTTAAAAAAAATCAGCTCGAAGGAAAGATCAAGTTCCATTGCCATGTGGGTCACGAGGGGCGTCTAATCGCACGTACTTCGGCGTACATACGTCGTCGTTGAATGGCGAACGAAAGTGCTGCGCAACCAGTTGCTGTAAGACGTTGCACACGCACGTACGTACCCATTAGTCAGTGGAGGGCCAAGGGAGAAGCGGCATTTATTTTTCCCCTATTTAGGTCAAATAATTTCAGTGAAACCAATCACGTTCCTGGGTTATGGGGACTGGTCGCCAGGGGCGATGTCTTTGATTGGACTGCAGTGATTTCGAGTCTTGGATGGATACTGCAGGGAAGGTTGAAGCGTCACCATATTTAATGTTAGGAGATTTTTTATATCAAGAAGGTTCAACACAACTACTGTACTGCCGTAATATGAAAAAGTGACGTTTCCATAAAAAAATTAAAATTTGCCAATCATGAAACCAAGGTATGGGAAACAAATAAATATACTGAAAACTCAGATGTGGATATGTACATTATGTGCAAGCCGCCAGACATTCTCAATACTCACGCTCCTCTAATGTGAACGTGTACTATACACATGTGGAAGTGTTGGCTTGACCAATGGATTGTGAGTGATTCGACTTTGTATCCAATATAGGAATCTCGGGCTCATTCAGTAGCCGCTAAATTGCGAAGGCCGACGGAGATCCTTTGTAGCTTAGTTGATTAAGGACATAGTTGGAAAAGTACCACGATGGCAGTCAATATGGCACCGGACCTTCCACGGGTCAACCCCACACCTCCCGCACTCCTCTCCCACCAACATTCGAATGCATCGAACAGCATCGAACAAAAGTTTAATATTTAGATTACTAACCTGTTCACAGTATATTTATGTACTTCCCACGATAATTAACATGTTTCTTCAAAAAGTCCTATGCATTTCGGCTCGAAATATAGCCTAAACCAGCAGTTTCGTGCCAATTTAACTGCCGTCCGCGGTTTTTTGGTTTATCACTGCACTCCACTTCTTCTCAAAGGGCATTGAAAAAATCATTTTTTTACACACTTCTCCGCACATGAGCAGCCCGAAATGTTGATGGAATGCAAATGAAACATCACTTTACGAAATCAGTTACTTGTTTGACGCGAAAACTTAGTAAAAACTGCTATTTTTGTTCGAAGAAACGACTAAAATCTGATCGCGGAGCGAATGTAAACACCGGTACCGATAGCAGCAAACTAATAAACAGGGTGGCTCAAAACTGATTTTGCTCCGCCGTGCTCAGTCGGTTATGCTTCATATTTTGGGTGTCGTTTGCTGGTTTCGGTTGGTTTGAATAGGGGCTTACCGTGCTCAGGTCGTTTCAGGTTTGTATGGCAGTTGATATGGCCAGGTTTAATTTTACATTATTCTGATTGTTGGCACTCCGTGATTGGGCGCTGGTGAGGGGAAGACCATATGACTGGATGAAATTCAAGAGGACGAAATTGGACGTTCCAATAGTTCCAATAGAGTCGATTTTAATCGAGGTTGCAAATCATTAGCATGATAATAAAGCCCCAAATACAATGTCGGAGGAACAGAAACGGAAACGGCAAATTTGACAGTTAGCCCATATATTTTCCGTCAAATTTGCCGTTTCCGTTCCGCTGACATTGTGTTTGTGTAATTCAATAAAATAGCCAGATTTTTTTTGTGATACATATCTATCTCACCAGGAGCAGATACTTCATACAAAAAGTGTGACATGGGGGTGAGCGGAGTATAAAATGCTATTTCAACGGATCTTTCCTAAGGTGCGTTCAGTGAAGTCTCTGGAATGTTGCTTTCAGCTATGTGGGTTCTCTTTTCGCCAGCGTTTGAAGGGGAGGCGCTGTAGCCAGTGTAATGAATGATTTAGTTTCCCATAATAGTTTTCATACAAACTTAAATCGGCATGTTCTCAATCAGTTTTTGTTCAAATCGGCTTTTGGAGGACACTCGGAGCATGGGACAGAATCAAGTGAGCGTGGTGGAGCTGGGTCGTTTTTTGAACCACCCTACTAATATTCTTTGTTTTTTCATAAATACGAAACCAATACTACTACAGTATATGACAGTTTTTATTGTACCAATACTTTCAAAGCTTTGTTTTGGTACTCAACCCACCTTCACCTTAAAAGCACCAGTTCATAGGACTGAAGGTCGTGGGTTCGAATCCCATCGAAGGAAAGAGGTTACCTCCAATACCTTATTCAAATCATAATCTAACACATAATGTTTTTTTTCTAACACATAATAATTTTTTTTATTATTTGTGGAAATGTCATACTCATTTATTGCTCATACCCTGAGACAATTTCCCTTTTTTTCAATTTTTAATTCGGGCTACGAAATGGTGAAGAAGCGCCTAACATAGCTCTGGTCCCCACAAGTTCCAATACTCACGCTTCCACGGGTCTTCCGATGACTATTGACCGCCAGCTAAGGGTTGCGTACTTATCTGGTAGTGTAGCCTGGCCACTGTTGTCCTTCTGCCATCAGCTAGAGTGAGAGGGTACGCCCTGTGGGGTCTGCCTAGGATGTGGTGGGGTTCGACAGTGGGCTCTGTTGAGCTCCTATAAAAAGCTGCATGTGTCCCCAAGCAGGCCCTATCAGAGCGACCGTGTGCCGCTCAAAGCGCATTAGCCTAGTCCTGGTGTTGGGTGGGACTTTAAACAAATTTGACCCGACTGATCGAGCGTCTGTTCACCAAGGAGGTGCGGCTCCAACAGCGTCTGTTCTGGCATCCAGCGGCTGAGTATGAAATTCTATTCCCCGGAAGCTATACCTAAGATGGCAGCCTCATCCCGGTGGATAGGGAACCTTGGGCCAACAACCTACTGTTCCCGAAACATCAATTTGTTCGAGAATCTGATAAATAAAAAAAGACAGAATCACCGTCTTTTACCAGAGGTCGCACAGACTGAACACTTAACATCTAGCATGAGCCAACGGACAAGGACATTTACACAACACCCAGTGGCCCAGTGGAGAACTTTTCGCTTTTCCGAAAAGTTTTCTCCTTACCGGGGCAGGAATCGAACCCACATTCCACAGCACATGCGTTTAGACGATTGACGTCGCTAACCGCACGGCTACGAAGCCCACAAATGAAAGAATACGGACTAATTTTACGGCAACGACTCTTAGCGCGAAACAACGGACACGAATGGGAACATGGAGCGTTTTAACCCTAGCCCAGCAGAGTAAATTGGCACAGCTTGCCAATGAGGCACGCCACATGAAGCTTGAGATTCTGGGACTGAGTGAAGTCCGTTGGCCAAACTTTGGAGAAAACAGAACGCCGTCGGGACAAGTTCTGCTATACTCTGGTTTACGAGGTGAACACGCTCCCCGGCATCGCGGAGTTGGCTTCCTACTAAGCGCTCAGGCACACTCTGCGTTTATGAAGTGGGAACTAGAGGTGAAAGGATAATCGTTGCCAGATTTAGAACACGGGTCCAAAACCTTACTATAATCCAATGTTATGTGCCAACCGATGCTGCCGATCTGCAAGACAAAGAGAGCTTCTACAGTCAACTCAATGCCGTGGTAGATAGAACTCCTAAGGGTGATATCAAGATCTGTTTGGGCGACTTCAATGCGAAGATCGAATCCGACAACTCGAACCATGAGCGCATTATGGAACGCCATGGTCTCGGAGAAATGAGCGAAAGCGGAGAGCTGTTCGCAGAATTTTGTGGTAATAACGACATGGTGATCGGGGGATCGCTCATCGACCGGTTCATAAGGTCACGTGGGTCTCCCGTGCCGGTTTTACAGAAAATCAAATCGACCACGGAAACAGAGCCTTCTTGATGTACGGAATAAACGTAGTGCCGATATCGCGTCTGATCATCACCTCCTCATCAGCGAAATACGCCTGTGCATTGCGCGAATTCGTCGGCAGGAGGAAAGAGTTGGACGACGATTCAACACACGCCGACTGGAAGATGCCACGGTGAAACAGTCCTTCGTTGAAGAACTGGAGACGCGTGCTGCAGATATTCCGGAAGGTGGCAGCGTGGAAGACCAATGGACCGCCATCAAGAATGCCTTCATCGCCACCAGCGAGAACAATCTGGGCGAACTGCGCACCCAGAGAAAACAATGGATCACCGATGAGACCTGGAGGAAGATAGAGGAGCGAAGGAAGGCCAAAGCCGCGATAGAGAGATCAAAAACCAGAGGGGCCAAAGTCTCGACGGGACAAACGAGCGTGGACAGACTCTCTGGCCGACGAAGGAGAGAGAGCCGCCGCAACCGGGGACATTCGCCTCCTCTACGATATCTCACGACGCTTAAGCGGGTCGAAGATGAATGCAACGATGCCTGTGAAAGACGCGAATGATCAGTTATTGACCGACACAACTGACCAGCTGAAACGCTGGTACTAGTACTTCGAACAACTTTTTCAAGTGTTATCCAGCCCATCACCACCTCGGTATGATCTGCCTAGGATACGACATATAACACGCGTCAATACCGAAGCTCCATCACTGCTAGACATTCAAACAGTCATCCAGCCATGAAATCGAATAAAGCTCCAGGGATCAATAGCATATCAGCCAAGATGCTCAAGGCTGACCCGATGACATCCACTAAACTACTGCATCGTTTATTTCGTAATATCTGGGACACCCCAACTTTCCCGGACGACTGGATACAATGTATCTTAGTTAAGGTGCCCGAAAAGGGTGACCTGACTGTATGCGATAACTGGCGAGGCATTATGTTGCTGTGTATCGTTCTCAAAGTTCTGTGCAAAATTATCCTAGCCCGGATTCAGGAGAAGATCGATGCGACTCTCCAGCGGCAGCAGGCCGGATTCCGTGCCGGAAGATCCTGTGTGGACCATATTGTCACGCTCCGCATCATTCTGGAGCAGGTCAACGAATTCCAAGAGTCCCTTTACTTGGTATTTATTGACTACGAAAAAGCTTTCGACCGTCTCAATCACGAAAATATGTGGGGCGCCCTGAGACGCAAGGGGGTTCCTGAGAAAATCATCGGCCTCATCGAAGCACAGTACGAGGCCTTTTCGTGTAGAGTGCTGCACAATGGGGTCCTGTCCGACCCTATCCGGGACGTAGTTAGTGTGAGGCAAGGATGTATTTTATCACCATCACTGTTCCTCATCATAATCGACGAGATTCTGGTAGATGCGATTGACCGTGAACCAAACCGCGGGCTGTTATGTCAGCCTTCGAATTGGCTGATGACGTTGCACTCCTCGCGCAACGGCGCTCTGATATGCAGAGTAAGCTCAACGACCTTGCTGAGCGCTCCGCTTCGGCAGGTTTAGTCATCAACGTCAACAAAACCATATCGCTGGATGTAAATACGGTGACCCCTTCCAGTTTCACAGTAACCGGGCAACCAGTGGAGAATGTTGAAAGCTTCCAATATCTTGGTAGCCAAATGGCGTCAGACACGGTGGTACCAAGATCGACATAGGCGCACGGATCAAGAAAGCAAGGGCTGCCTTTGCGAGTTTAAGAAATATCTGGAAAAACAGGCAGATAAGTGAACGCACCAAAATACGAATTTTCAACTCTAACGTGAAATCTGTGCTGCTATACGCTAGCGAAACATGGTGTGTATCAGTGGAGAACACTCAACGGCTGCAGGTGTTCATTAACAGATGCCTGCGGTATATAATTCGGGCCTGGTGGCCTCACAACTGGATCTCAAACAACGAGCTCCATCGTCGTTGTCACCAGAGGCCGAGAGCAACAGAAATTCGGGATCGGCCACACTCTACGTAGGGGCGGAAACGAAATCTGTAAACAAGCATTAGACTGGAACCCAGCGGGACATCGCAGTAGAGGCAGACCCAGAGGCTCATGGCGGCGAAGCCTCAATAAAGAAATAAAAGAAGTCGACCGAAATCCTGGCAACAGGTTAAAGCAATAGCCGGGCAACGCTTAGGATGGAGATCTTTCATGTCGGCACTTTGCACCACCGGAGGTGCACAGGGTCCATAAGTAAGTAAAAGTAAGTGAATAAATCATTCGCATTTTTTGGTTAAATTGATAGATAAAGTAAAATGTATTTCTTATTTCATAATAAAAATAAATAAACTAAAAAATTTTCAAATGACAATGATGAAAAAACAAATTTTTAAATTCAATCGTAGTAGATATTTGAAATGCCAGCATACTAAGAAGCTAATGAAAGGAAATTTGAATTCAATCTCATTAGGCTGACAGAAAATGTTAGATTGCTCGAAGGGTCATTAAAGATCATTCATTGTTCGTTTCTTGAGGCGGAAGCACGCTGATTCTTTAAAGGTGCCCAAAGCCTGTTTTCCACGGAGAAGGAAGACAAATTGTTTGGCTACGATAGGTAATTACTATGTTTTTATTGGTGATGTAATAGTAAAATTTATGCTTCTGGAAATTATTTCTACGAAAATTCCTTAAGGAATTCTTCCCAAAAATGTCTCCAAGAATCTCCCAGGAAATTCCTCTGGAAATCTTTTAAGTAACTCTCCCGGCAATTCCCAATTCTCTAGAATTTCTCCAAGAATTCGCCCAGAAAACCCTATAAGACTTTTCCGGGAAATTCCGTTGAAAACTCCTTCGACATACCAGAAGAAAATTACTCCGGAGACTCTCTCGCTTTTTCTTCAGATACTTCTTTGGAAATTCTTCAAGAATTCCCATAAAAATACTTACTAGAAAACCTGCGGAAATTCCTTGAAGAACTCTTCTAGAAATATCACTATATGTGCCCCTGGAACTATATTAATGTGCAATGCATGAATAAACTGATTCTTAAAGATTTACAAAAAGTAATTCCTGATTTGAATTTCATTAGAACTTTTTGTATAAATTCTTGAATGAATTTTGTGTGGATTCACCGATGGACTTTCAGGAGAAATTTTCGAAGGAGTTTCTTGAAGAGTTTTTTGGGAAATTCTAGAAATAGACGTATTAATTCATAAAGAATTTCAAAATAAAACGTTGAGTTTCCAATCAAATATTAAATTAAATTCTGAAATATTTTTAGACCGAAATATGCTAGTACGAATTTCCGGAGAAGCTCTAGGAACAATTCTATGAATCCCTGAGGATAAATCCCACATTTTCTTGATAATTAATTTTCTTAATAATTAAATGTTAGGTGGACTTTTTCCCGAACAAATATTGATTTGTTTGACCGAATATACGTTGTACAAGATATCTGGTGTATAAGAATAAATCATATATTGTTAATAAGCTAATTATCATATGAGTTAATTATAAAATCTATACTTCACAGAAAAAATGCCATCGGCGTTGTAAAAAATATTCGGCGGCGTGGTCAATTTTCATACGGCGGCGGTGGCGCACAGGTCTAATTCATATTCATTATTGTTCGGCCAAATAATGTTTTCGTTTTGAGCAATTGAGTACGCGTTTATTCGTTTTTCCATTGGACGCATAACAGTCGCACGATCATCCAAATGTTTCATTCTGCTTTGTGCGGATGAGTAAACCAAATTAGAAACTGACTTATAATTGAGATTCTTTCAAGACGCGGAACGGTCGCGCGATCATTGAAATGTTTGGTTCAGCTTTGTGTTGGTGAGTAGGGGAGGTGCGCCCCCTAAGCTAATCATTTAATTGTATGGCATTGAGGCAATTGAGGTCGAAATATGTATCTGTGAAGGTACAATTAAGTGGTGGAATTAAATGGGATTGTAAAAACTCGTCGTATGACAAGTGAACAAAACGATTTTATTCCAAAATTGAGAATTTCAATCCAAAATTAATTAATTCTTTTCCATCACGAGTGGTTGACGAAGGCGGTTGTGTGTCGTTGCGCTCCGCAAGTATTTATTTTATTTTTTTTTCTCGTCGTGTAGCCACTCGTATCACGGCGTCTTAACAATTTTTAAACATTTAAACTTGACGTGTAAATATTTTTTATTTTGCATACCCGCACGTTCTCGTCGCGTTCAACTTTACCCCGCAGTGCTTATCTTTTAAATATTTTGACCTGACCCGCGCGCATTTCGCGTTTAATTGTGCCATGAAGTGTGGAATAAGAAATTGTGCGCAAAGTGACAATCACTTTTTATGGCGCTGTTATGGATCCTGCAAACGCACCTTTCATGCAGCATGCATAGGCGTCCAAAGGAATCACGAAGAAGTGCTACGCACTTTTATGCTGCCTCTCTGTAATGATTGCCAAGAAAAGTTCGCGCAAGAACTCAATCTTAATAAATTATCAATGTCTCTGAAAAACATTTCTGAGAACATTGAACACACATTAGTGGCAAATCATAAAGTGCTCACAAATTTTGAGACCTTAAACAACACACACGATGAGGCGATTGCTCACGTCGAAACAATGCTTACCAACATTGAGCGGGGCGTCATCAATGTCACCAACAGAGCATACGCTACAGAAATTAAAAACAAGCTATCAGCATTTTTGGACACACCTCCTCCGGACGACCTCATAGTAGAAAAAGCGGTTAAATCAGCTACAGCAGCAGCAGTGGAGGCGATGGAAACAACAACAATTTCAATGGGCCTTATTCCACAACTAATAAATGACCTCAGAAGCGACCTGGTGCCATCTTCTCTAGTCCTCACTGAATCAAAAAAATTGGATGAATTATTGGATGAAGTGAAACATGTTTCTGCTGCTGTTTCCAACTTAAGTAACAGTGCAGAAATAAATTCACCTCCTTTACATAACACTTTGGCAGACGAGCTATATGACCTTTCGACTACTGAGCTGTCTCCACAACAACAAGAACTGCATCAACACCAACAACATCAACAAGAAGAACAGCAACAACAATCTTTCCAAGACTCCAATGAACGGCAAAAGGCATCAGAACATCTACAACAACAACAAAATCAACAATCCCAGCAAGACGTGACCAATAATGCAATCATGGACCTGTTTGCAGAGCGTCGAGCCAAATTCTCTAAATTGAGCAACGAAGCTCAATCGAAAAAACACCTTTCTTCCGCTGGTTGGCGGATGCTGGGAAATTAATGGTATTGGAGGCCAGACTGGTCGACATATGACAAGAAGCTGAATAGGCAAAAACTCCAAGAAAAAGCCGTTGATAAGGCTAGACGACGAAGGAAACGAAAAAAACAACAATCCGTTCGTATCAGCAACAAAAAACCTGCAACTTTCAAAGATCATACTCAAGGACACATGGGTAAAGACAAGGAACTACTTGCTATTGCTAAAGTTAAATTTGCCGGTCCACCCTCTATCACCGACCATCCTATCCCTGGTCTATCGGTCCCAAAACTGATTAATTTTAGAAAGGGTGAAACTATCAACCCATATCGAGCAGAACCACCTATTCAAAAAGAACAACATCAACCAGAAAACTATCAACAGTCACAAAGCCAACAACAACAACAACAACAACAACAGCCAGCACAACTTTCTTGCAGCAGTGAAAGCCGACTTCAAATGGATATCGAGCACCCTCCTCTGCTGGACCCAATGCGACCACCTATAGTAAGACTCACAGAGCAATCTGCTGCGTCTGGTGATCGACGTTTTTTAAAAGCACGACTACGGAACCCAAAAATTATGGACATTGTGCGGATGTTCCTGTCTTACTTGCACGACCAGCAACAGTATGCATTCGTGGAACCACCAAAACCAGCGCCACTGCAATGCTAGCATCTGAAGGACTACCAACAGACTTACAAATATTGCGTCAAATTTTCCTGGATGTACACGAGGATCTAGGAATATCTCGCAACGACGCCTTGGCAGACCTTCAATCACACCGTTCGTTCCTTTCCAGTGAACGCACTCAACAACTTCAACGCACTAGGGAGGCCGCATATAAATTCTACAGCCCACCAAATTTTCATCGGCAATGACGCACTCTCCGGAAGTAACATTAACAAGTGAAGATAACACGCTACATGAAACATCAGAAGAGGTAAATATTTCGTCGACCGTCATACTTCCAGAAACTTCTTTCGAAACAGAATTCGACTGAAGTTCTAATTTATTGTCAGAATTTCAATCGAATGAAAAGCCCAGCCAAAATGAAGGATATATTTAAAATTTTAGTAAGCTCATCCTTTTCGATTATTCTGGCAGCTGAAACAAGCTGGGATGAAAGCATTAGGAGTGAAGAAATTTTTGGAAGTAACTTTAATGTATTTAGATATGACAGGAGTTTTCTCACGTCTCAGAAAAAGTCCGGTGGTAGTGTTCTAATAGCTATTTCAGCAAACTTTACTTCAGAAATCATCACAACAAATAAATTCAATGAATTTGAGCATGTCTGGGTAAAAACCCATATAGCTGGAGAAATGCATATATTCGCATCGGTATATTTCCCACCTAATCATGCTTGTAAGCACAACTATGAATCTTTTTGAGTGCGCTGAACAAATACTATCAGAACATCCACCGGAGGTTAAAGTTTACATCTATGGGGACTTTAACCAACGCAATGCTGACTTTATTCTAGAATCAGAAAACGAATGTATCCTACAGCCAGTCGTTGGGGATAACGAAAATTTGCAATTAATTTTTGACAAGTCTGCAAGTTTAGGATTGAACCAAATTAATCATATAACAACAATCAAAATTGCTATTTGGACCTCTTGTTGACAAATATCTATGAAGATTTTTGTGTAACAGAATCTATCAATCCATTGTGGAAAAATGAAGCGTTCCACACTGCAATCGAATACTCGTTATTCATTCATGAGCAACAAAGACCCAACGATTGTGAGTATGAGGATGTCTTTTAATATAATTTAGCGAACTATGAAAATATTCGAGATAGGTTAAGAAGTGTAAACTGGCAAATAGTTTTAAGAAATGAAGAAAATGTCGAAGCATCTGTTAACACTTTTTACAGATTATTATCTGACATAATCTCACAAGAAACTCCACTAAAACGAAAACGACGTCATAACAATAATAAAGACCCAATTTGGTATAACCGGCAAATCAAGAATTTAAGAAATCGCAAGCAAAAAGCACACAAAATTTACAAAAGTCATAACAGTAATGAAAATTTAGTATATTACTTGGACGTATGCGATCAATTGAATTACGCTATCAGTAACGCATTGGAAGATTACAATTCAAAACTGAGAGCGAAATAAAGTCCCGTCCTAAAACTTCTTTAATTGCGTAAAAACAAAACTGAAATCTAATAACTTTCCATCAATTATGCATCTTGACGAAAACGCGGGGATAGCTCGGAAAAGAACTGTAATCTTTTGCAGATTTTTCCAAGACACCTATTCTACATTTTCTGAAAATGATCGTGACCGCGACTATTTTGCATTTTTTCCAGACTTTTCAAATGATATTGGAGTGAATCAACTTCATGTCCATGACATTTTGCAGGCCCTACGTAGTTTAGATGCTTCGAAAGGTCCTGGTCCTGATGGAATCCCTCCTATATTTATGAAAACACTAGCAGTGGAACTAACCACTCCATTATTTTGGCTATTTAATATGTCACTAGAATCAGGAAAATTCCCAAATATATGGAAAAACTCATTTTTGATACCCATTTTCAAATCTGGAAAAAAAATCAGACATACGTAATTATCGTGGAATAGCCATTATCTCTTGCATTCCAAAACTTTTTGAGGCCATAGTAAACGAAAAATTATTCAAACAAGTAAAAAACCGAATAACAGACGCACAGCATGGCTTCTTTAAAGGGCGTTCAAGCTCAACTAATCTTCTTGAATTTGTTGACTATACCCTGAATGCAATGGATAAAGGAAACCATGTAGAAGCTCTTTATACTGACTTCAGTAAAGCATTTGATCGCATAGATATACCCATGCTTCTATTCAAATTGAAAAAAACTGGAATTGAGCCGGGACTACTCAAATGGCTTGAATCTTACTTAACTGATCGCCAATTGATTATAAAATTTAACAACAATAGATCAAAACCCATTCAAGCCACTTCCGGTGTCCCCCAGGGCTCTCATTTGGGGCCTCTATTATTCATAATATATGTAAACGACATTTCCTTCATTCTTGACAAACTTAAAGTGTTAATCTATGCAGATGACATGAAGCTCTTTTTGGAAATAGGGAATAAAAATGACCTCAACATATTCCAGAACGAAATATGCACATTCTACGAATGGTGCAATAAAAGCCTATTGCAACTGAATGTAAAAAATGTAACCTTATATCATTCAGCAGAAAAAGAACAGCATCAAATCTCTCAATTACATTAGGAAACCAGGTTGTAGAGAAATGCGATAGAGTTAGGGATTTAGGAATTATCTTAGACTCCAAACTAACATTCATCGACTATTACAACACCATTATTCATAAAGCAAATAATATGATGGGTTTTATAAAACGTTTCTGCTATAACTTTCATGACCCATACACAATTAAAACATTATATATTGCTTATGTAAGGTCGATACTGGAATATTGCAGCATTGTATGGTCTCCATTTTCAATAGCACACGAAGAAAGATTAGAATCAGTACAAAAACAATTCCTATTATTTGCTCTTCGTAAATTAGGTTGGACAACATTCCCACTTCCATCATATGAGGCACGCTGCAAGCTTATAAACATTCAATCTTTGAAAGAGCGTCGTGAAACTGCAATGGTTTCATTTATTAACGATATAGTTTCGCAGCGTATTGATTCAACAAACATTTAATCGAAATTAAATTTCTACACACCATCTCGACAACTGCGTCATCGACATACATTTTTAATTAATCACTGCCGTACAAATTATGCAAAATTCGGACCTCTCAATCAGATGATGGCCATCTATAATCAACACTGCGAAACTATTGACTTTACAATGTCTCGGCAGAACCTAAAAAAATATTTTGTCACAATTCGAAATCTACACATCTAAATTTACATTAAATCCCAAAATTAAACACTACTTAACCAAACTATTTTATTTTTATACACTATAATACCGTTTTTATAGCATTAAGAAAATAAAGAAAAACATGTATATTGTATATGTACTAGTCTACGTCGGTTGACGAAATAAATAAATAAATAAATATGGCGCACCCAAAAAAGATAATCAAAATATTCCAAAATGTTTCACCAAAATTTTCAATCTCTTCAGCAGAAGATTAGTGTCTAATCTATCCTTTCAGTTAGTCAATGTATCAGACTGATGGTAATAAGAAGAAAATATGTTTAGTATTTAAGGACAGAAACGCCGAATTTGCGTTAGAATGAGCCAAAATAAAGTTTAATTTTTTAAATTTTTAATACATAGTTTTGCATAAGTTTTTTGTTTGACGTTTTACAAATATTTTTCGGCTTCAAATGCTTACGATTTTGAGACAAAATTTGGAATATAAACCAAGAAAAGTAGTGGCGCATTTTACCCAATCGGCGCATTTGATACATATTTCCCTAAATTATGCATTGTGTTGAATTTTTTCTCGACGCGGGGCATGGAAATAATTTGTTTTGTTATAGAAAATAAGCTTAATTTTCATACACATAGTTGAGTCTTACTTTGGCAACATTTCACACCTTTTTTCTCTCTCAAACTGTGGGTGAGATATCCTTCAGTTATTGGCTACACCCAAAAAATAAATTTGGCAATCATTGTATAAAATCTTGGCATATACAATTCTGTAAGCTTTCTATACAAATATTGTGTTAACATAATACAAATCTGTAATATTTCAATACAAAAATTGTATTGAAATCTTCCGAAATTGTATATGCTAAATTATTATACAGTTTCTGCAAGGTTCTGCAGAATGCAGAATTGTATTAAAATCTGCCATCCGCTGGTTGGGTATAGTTATGGAACAGTTTCTTCCAAGGGCAGCTGTTGTATAATTGGTAATACGTCTGGGTACTTAACGAAATAGTGTACACAATTAAATCATTTCACAGATTTTGGTGAATTTTGCTTCAATTCACCGAAATCTCAACAGCAGAATTGTTCGGTAATTATTTCACCAAATTATCGGAGATTTTTCTTTTGTTCAACTATCAAAACCATCGAAAAGTTATTCAACGAACAGTTCATCTGTTGAGATTTCGGTGAAGTGTCACAGAAATCTGCGATTTATTTTAAGTGTGTAGGTACAAATTCCACCGGCAAATGATTTTTGATTTCGCAATATCTCTTTAAAAACATCGTAGGTATCTGACAAATTTAGATTAAACGACTTTTCTAAAAAATTTAAAAAAAACTAACTGCGTGCGCGTTTGTGGGAACTATCACTGAAGGATCGTGCTATCACTTATCTGACAAAACATTTTAATTACGCGTGAATGGAAATCTTCGTATCTTTCATACAACTTCGTAAAAAAATAATCATTTAGTTGCTTACCAAGGCGAGTGCTGCCTATAGATTACGTTTTCATCTAACTAACTATTCCTCTCCCGTTACGCTTATTTGGATGCAGAGGATTTTCGGTCTCTTGTAGCGTTGACTATGAGAAAGTGACCAGCATCACTGCTGATCTTGATTTACGTGATATCCTGTAATGTGATGAATGTTGTCTAATTCCAAGAAAGATATGAAACATCGGCAACTACGAAATGTACCGTCAAATAAGCTAAGCACATGACCTGTTTGATCGAACGATATTTTTCAACATATGACCTGTTTGATCAAATGTTTCATTCTGCTATATGAAATGTTCGGTAAAACGACGTTTTCGGTCGAATGACTTATTCGACCATATGTCCCTTTCTTATCTGTTATCATTTCACAATGATTCCGAAACCGTTTCCAAGGAAAGGGCCATGTCTCGTCATATTCTTGATGGATTCTCGTCAGCATTTATCGGCAAACTTGTTCAATATAACTAAAGCTTCTGGGGAGTGGCAATCAGAAGAAAAACTGCCTTCGGGAAACACGGTATCCGTAGACCGATCTGAAATTTAGAATAAGGGCAGAAAAAAAGCTTCTGCATCCGAATGTTTTACCAAAATCAGATTTAAATACTGCAAAGTTGTACTTTGGTATATCTGCCTATACCATATCAGTTATAGGACAAATATTGACATCGATGATGAAAATGAATTTGAAGCATCATTTGAAGAACATGAACTCCAAGCAATTCCTAGAGTTGGGTCTAAAGAGGAAATAGAAGAAAGCGAACTGATCCCCAAGAAGTTGACAATAGTCAGTCATAGGGACACGACAGGTGTTTCCGTCCATCGTCGTAAGGGCTAACACCAACGAAAGCAACGTCCATTTGCTAGAACTCCTTCACAGCAGAACGTTTCTCCTGAGCTTGGTACGATTTGGCACGCATAAGTTTGGCAAAAAAGTATATCTTTTATTGGTTTTCGATACTATGACGAAAAGAAGAACTCTAATTGATGTCTCGAACCAAAAATCAATTGAAAGAATATATCATCCAAAGTCAAGTACACTGCTGAAAAGCTCAAAAACAGCATTTTTAATGATTTTGAGTTTATGTTCGTACGCCTTAAGTTTGAAGCATCTTAGGTGTTAATATCCAATATCTTGAGGATGGTAAAATAACCATAATTTGAAGTGGAGAATTTGCGGCAAACAGTAATTACTATTCTGATCAAGTTGATACAAGATTAGATCACGTTTTCTCAATAACGGATAACGAGGATAATTTTGTTAAAGCTTTAACACTCTGTTAACACTGTTACACTCTTCTTGATGGCATAAAAACTCTAAGGTTTAAGAGGCACATAGAAAAATCATGAAAAATATTTTATGGGTGATTTCTGTTTCATTTGGCTGATATGATTGGAAGATATATCATTACCTTTGATAAAAAGCTTACTTCAAGCCAAGGATAAAAAAAATTTGCAGCGATTTTTATGGACCCTCAAATGAACTATGGGGCGAGCTTATTCCATAATAAGAGAAACCCACTGCACTTACTAACTAAAAAATAATATTTTCTAACAAGGATCTTTTTTAATCCGTAAAATAAACTCAATGAAAACCTATAATAAGTAGTATTAAAACTACAAATCACCCTTTGATAAAAATCATAATGAGATAATGAGACATCTGAACACAAATCCAATGTTTATATTTTTTGTTAGCTCTTATCTGTGACTTTTAAGGACAATCCTCACGGAACCCAAATTTGAAAGTTTTAGCGTTTTGAAGGACAAACCACTCAAAACGGAAGCAACGCATAACTGTCATTTTTATTATTTTACGCATGCTACGACGAAAATTGAAAATCACCAGATATTCTTCCATACTGGAAAGCAAAGAAGTCAACTTAACCGGAATTACATGAATTATCACAAATAATGTTATCAGTACCATGTAGCCAGGTCTAAACTGAAAGATCCTTCAGTGCATTGTGTGTAATTCTTTCAGATAAACATCTTCACAACATCTTTTTCGTTGTTTGTAATGATGATTTATTTAATTGCTTTTCGTTGAATTCTGATGAATAATGAATTATGTAACGATGTTACTGCTAGACTGGCTTTGATCGCATATCAGTTTCATATGAAGAAAGTACAAACAGAGAAAAAATACGATAAGTAGAAATTTGATTTTCCATTATATAATATTTGCTGCTTTGCATAGTGTTTATTCGATCGAAAAATATTTTTATTGTAATGCTATTTCACTAAAAAGAACAATTAAATAAGTACCAGAAACATTTTCGGTAAATATACCACAATGCATTGGGACTGATATGCGATCATTTTGCCTTTTTGACGAAATGTATTTTAACTATCCGGATTAAGGTCACTCCTGACGGAATACAAGCTCGCGTTTTTGGGGGCACATCACTCGATTCAGAGGCGGCGCAAAACTGTCATTGTTGTTGATTTAGCTTTGCTGCGTCGCAGCATGCGTGAAATAATAAAAATGACAGTTGTGCGTTGCTTTCGTATCGAGTGGTGTGCCCCCGAAAACGCGAGCACTTTTAAACTTGGATTCCGTCAGGAGTGACCTTAATGGGCCAAACACAATTGATACGTTTGCGTACGTTTTGACAGTTTTCCCATGGAAAAACTGTCAAAACGCACGCAAACGTACCTATTGTGTTTGGCCCATAAGTCTACTGGATCATATTTTAGAAGGTTTGATTGACATACAAATTGAGAAAGAAAATTTTTTGTCAAAATTCAAATTATCATAAGTTTGCTTGAAATAACCCAATTTTGATTAAACCATATTCAATGGACGCAGAAATTCTTCTAGTTTTCTATCTTTGCTCCATATTTTGTATCAGTCCACGGACACCGGAGATACATTTTCGGAGGTATAATGACATGAACTTTTATCATTTCCAGTAAAACTAAGCAGATGTGTGAACGAACATGCATTTCTAGTTACTTTTTAGCATGTGATAAATCTCATAGTTTGAACAGGGTACTAAAGCGGCCTAAGCTCAAAAACATGCTCTGTCTAATTAAAAACAAATGTTAGCATTTCAAAAAATGTTAAACAATCAAAGCACTATCCATTGTTCGTGAAACCGTTCTCATGTCTTCACGTTCTTCAAGTGAAAATTTCTCCAGCATAATAATGCGTAAATTCAACGATCTAAAATATCAAACTGACGTTTGCTTCCATTATCATACCCAAAGACGTTCCTAAAAAGGAACAAAACAAAATCAAAACCATGCAAATAAAATCCGCAACAATCGCAGCAACCGCAAACCAATCACGCTCCCAGGCGGTTGGTTGTGGGTGCATCGTTTCGCGCCAACAATCCGCCAAACCAAACAAAAAATAAATAAAGACACACCGGCAATCGGAATACAATAGCTGAGGAGCGAGAAAAAAAGCGAACTATAAATAGTGAAATGAATAGCGGCGCGCTCGCACACGACCATTACAATAAAAATAATTTTCCTTCCCGCTTCCTTCGCCTTCCCACCCTCGCATAATTTCAGCCGCAATTTCCGGTTTCGCGGAAAAATGGTGCCGCGAGATGCGCCCGTTGCTGCCAAAAAAGTTCCGATTTCATCGTCGCCGTTGCCTTTATCATCGTGGTCGGCTTTTTATCGAGCTGGTGCTTTTTTTTTGTTTTCCTCTTTCTCAGTGTGAATGAAGTCAAAAGGCATTTTTATTTTCCCGCGTCCGAACGATGAGCCTTAACTTTTCTGATGTGAAATGGTCAATAATTGCTCACGTGGGGATGGTGATGGTGCGATTTGATTGATTTGCGGTGTTAATATGTTCACTCGGGGTGAGACATTTGCTTCAAAGCGAAAAAGAAACTTCGACAGAGAAAATTGTTTCAGAGTGATTAATTATTCGGACGTTTGAAGTTGTCATTATTTCCATCGTATTTCATGGAATCATGACAGTTGTGAATGTTGCGGATCTCGACACTTTTTTTATATTTTCGGTTCTGTGGCATTTCATGAAACTTATCAACAGCTCAATCAAAGTTAATTGCCTGTGTTTCGAGTATTGACCGACAGACATATGGACATTAATTTACAACGTTCTGATCAGAGTTTTTCAGAACATTGTAAATCTTCGAACATTTTATGACCTATCGTGTAGGTAAATAAATTAAATAAAAGCAAAAAACAACAAAAAATATTGGTAAAAATTGCACATTGATTATATTCAGCATTAAGATTTGACTATGTCAGTTTCGAAACACCATCTTCGCTCTACGGCGAAGACCATTTGCGCAAATTGAAAACCTGATCCCGACGCCTACGTTCAACCTTTCAATGCAAAGAACCAACCGGAGGAGAGCCGCTGATGCATCGATTGTTCTTGGTGTTTTCTTCGCAAACATGATTCAGAAACCACCAACCAACTGCAAAAGCCACAGTAAGTGCCAGAGAGCTCATTAGCCGGGGCGCACTGAGCCGTGATATAAAAGTGGAAACCAGTCAGTGTGCCTTCAATCTGAACCTCCTTCGTTCAAGGCAGAGCACCCCGGTTGGTATTCCTTGAAAAGCGTAGAAAAACTACTCCACTTTGCATACAATGCCCTGCGTCTTACACAGCCGTCGGAGTATTACACCATTTGCGTTTTCTTCCATGGTGCAGGGTGCGGGAATCGAAGCGGGGAGGGGCGGAGGGTCTTCACTCTTAAACCAACTACATTTTTCCTCGAGTAGATTGCATCTATTTTTTTCCTCTTCTTCTTGGCGTTGTTGCTGGACGATTGTATTGAAATCGAAAGTGCTTCTATCTGAAATACGGTGCTTGTTGGAAGGCTCAGCTGCAGCTCAGATGCCATTTATGATTGGGTGGCTTTCAGGGATCTGTCAGAATTGAGAGATGGATGCCGGTCCGCTGGCTGAATACGAATCTCATTACTATTTTTCGGGCATAGAAAAGTTTGTGGAACTATTTTACTTTCCTTAAAACAGGCGCTGGAAACAAAAAATCAATTGACCGTACTTCGACAGCCTGGAGATCCGAGCTATAAATGACGAGAAAGGCAACTTTGCAAGCTAGTTGGATACTTTTATGAGTTTTTCATCATCATTTTCTAAGAGCTTGGGTCGGCAAACTCAAGAAGGAAGCACAACACAATGGCGTAGGCTCTCTTACTCCACCGAAGACCGTTGGGCTCCGGACTGTTGCACGTTGCGCCACTGTTCGTTCAATCGTAAACAGTGGCGGAGCCAGAGATCTGGTAATGATGAGGCATCATCATTTTTGGCGTAATTGGTTAATTTATAATTTGGCATCAGTAGTAAGAACAATAATTGGAGAGATTAATCAATCAAGCGATAAATTAATTTAAAAAATGTCGGGCAGTTTCAAATATAAAGTAATTTTAATTGCATTTTGTCATCTAGAAATTATTCATATATTGAAAAGAAACTCTTTCTTTTTCCAAAAACTTCCAATTCCTGAAAGAGAGTATCAAAAGAAGTATGATAGTGAATAGACTGAAATCTTTACATTTTGGGGGATTTTTTACCAAAGTGTCAAAACCGGGTTTTACTACTGTCCAAAATTCTTCGGATTTCTTCAAGAATTTCTTGGGAATTTGCTTCAGGGACATTTTTTTGTAAATATCTTAAATATTTCTTAAGGAAATAAATTTCTAGAATAACTTCAAAAATTCTTCCAAGCAGTCTTCCCGATACCATCGGAAATTCCATTCAATTCCATTCTGCTGTGAATCCTCCAAAATTTCCTCCAATAATTCTTTCTACAATTCTAGGACAAAATTTCAGGAATTTCCTTAGAAATTTTCGTGCAAACTCTTAACGAAATGCACAAAGCAACCAATTTCTCCAAGAATTTCTTTTGATATTCCTTCGAGAATTCTTTCGAAATTTCCTCCAGAGATTTCTTTGGAAAATCCTCCCGAAATTACTTCGGAGACAAATCAAGCAATTCCTTTGAATATTCCTCAAAACGATCCTTTGAAAAATTAAAATAAAATCTAAGGCAATTTCGAAAATTTCCTCAGTTTTTTCTTTACGAATTCTTTTAGGAATTTGTTTAGAATTCATTTGAAAAATTTTCCGGTAATACCTAAAAATATCCTTCAGGAATCCCTACAGAAGTTGTTTTGGGAATGCCTTCCCACAATTTCCCAAGGAATTTATCATTAAATTGATTTAAAATTTCTGGAAGTATGCAATCAATCCTTCAGAAACTATTCCGGGCACTCCTCCAGGAATTCACTCGACAGGAATAACTTAAAAATTACGTCAGGAATTTCTTTTGACGATTTTTTCAACGATTCCTTCGGGAAAATCTCTGGAAAGGACTTTGTAAATTTCTCCGGAAATCCTTCCGAACTTTTTCCAGGAATCATTCCTTTCAGTGAATCCATACCACTGCATTGATTCCGGAAAATTTGTTGGAAGAATTTTTCCAATAATATAGCAAAAATTGAATAGAAACTCCTAAAACAATTCGAAAGAATTCCTGAATGAAGTTCTTAAGAAATGTTTAAGGAATAACAAGAATTTCTTTCTAGAGATTCCGTAGGAGTTCCTTGAGAAATTACTGGAATAATTACTGAAGCAATTCCTTAAAAAAGTTCAAAGGAATTCCTAAACCAATTTCTAAAGCAATTTCTAAAGGAATTCTTAAATAAATTATCCTTAATGAAGTTCGGAAGGTTTTCCAGAAAAATTCCTTAGGTATTGTCGAAGAATTTTCCGTAGGAATTCCGATGAAGTTTCCAAAGTACTTTCTGAAGAAATTTTGGAAGGAATTTCCAAAGAAATTCCCAAGACGCAAGTATTCCTTATTCCTAATCCCTTCTTTGATTCTTTAGGGAATATCTTGATGTATTTCCAAAGGAATTTGGGGAACTGTCTCCAAAGTAATTTCCTGGGGATTATTCGAAAGAATACCTGGAGGAAATTCCGAAGGAATTATTGGAGGAATACCCAGAGAAATTCAAGAATGTCGGACATTCCTTTAGTAAACACCTTCAGAAATTCCTTTAGGAATTCGTCCGGAAATTCCTGAAAAATAGTCCGAAGGAATTACGGGAGTCGAGGGAATAGAATTTCCGATGAAATACTTGAAGGAATTTCTTAAAATATTGCTGAACCCGAGCAGGAGCGACGACCAAATTGGTATGAAGTAGCCTTGCATAAGAGGTAAAATACCGAAAAATAACACCAAAAACTTATATGCAGAATACGATTGTATAACATTTCGCGGAATAACATTTGGCGGTTTGTAACTTTTCGCGGTACGACATTTGGCGGTTTGTACCTTTTCGCCGAATGACTTTTGGCGGAATGTACAATTTCGCGGAATATTAATAATAATAGCTTAGTGTTCATTCAGCACTTCCACAATTATTACCTAAGAGGATTCTAAGCCTAGTTACCTTTTTTTTTTTGCATTCGTAAAACACGAGACGAGTTTTACCGATAAATTTCCTAGACCGTTGAACCCAGAAGTTGAACTCAGCCTCCTAGTCTATGCTGAGTCTTGCTTGGCAGCCACGCATCTTTCCGCACGGCTAAAGAAGGCCTCCCAGAACATGTAGAATTAATTTTTGAAATTTCAATTGCCCCTTACAAATCCTTCATTATATCTGGAAGACGGACTCGTCTCTTTACTTTGTTACGAATAGGCATTTTTACCCCTTCCTTAGCCTACCTGGTAGATGTGTCATTTCGCTTTATACCAGGCAGACGCATTCATTCAAAGCAGACATTACCCCTCCCTTCGCCTTATGTACAGCAGACGCGTTATTTTGAAGAACGCTTTATCTCCTTTTTTCACCTTATAATGGGAAGACGCTACTATTTGAAGAAGGCATTACCCCTTCCTTCGCATTATGCCAGGCAGACGAGTTCTGTTAACGTAGGTATTATCAACTCCCTTCGCCTTATACCGGGCAGATGCATCCATTTAAAGAAGGCATTACCACTCCCTTCGAGTTAAACCGAGCAGACGCGTTCTTTAGAAGCAGGCATTACAAACTCCCTTCGTCTTATACCGAGCAGACGAATCCAATTAAATAAGGTATAACCCCTCCATACCCCTTATACCGAGAAGACGCGTTATTTTAAATAAGGCATTATCATCTCCTTTCGCCTTATACCGGGCAGACGCATCCATTCAAAGTAGACATTATCTTTTCCCTTTGCTTTTTACCGGTCAGACGCGTTAATTCATAGAAGGGACTACCTTTTTTCTTTTCTTTATACCGAGCCAACGTGTCCATTTCAAGATTTCATTCAAGATTATTTTTTGGCCAAAAACAATATTTTAAGGTGGTAGCAAAAAAAATTGGGAAATTTTAAGGATTTTCAAAACATTCTTTAACAAATCCGAGGAGTTTTTGACGTAGGATTACGTCTTTCCGGAACATATAGGGGTCATTCGGCAGTTTCAAATCCGAGACCGTCACGAAAAGTGGTCAGGAAGTATGGGCTAATAACTCAGCCGTCTTTCAACAGATTTTAAGGACTTTGGAGTTAATCGATCGACAAACTCTTTAAGATTTTGCTCAACTATCGAAAAAATTCATTCAAGGTGCTAAACTATTGAAAAATTGAATTTTACTAGGCACTGAAAATCGGTAAACCAACCAATCGCGTATGCGCATCGCAAGCACAGACATCAAAATCGTGCAACTTACGGGCTCGACTACAATCCTCAGTTCAATTAAATTTTCTCGGAGAGCGGGCACAACTATGACGCCCGTAGCAGCAGTGTCAGCAGAAAGCGGAACATCGAGAGGCCATCGCCAACTGTTAGTGGCGCATTTTGGAAAGAACATCGGTTCTTCTCAGGACCAAAATTTTATGAGAAGAAAGAGTGGATTGCAAAAATGGCATCGATTACGGTCCCCGGATACCAGTGGCGCCACTGAAAATGTTTTCTTAATAGTGGCTATTTAGCAGAAAAGTGATTTTTTTACGCAAGATACGGACTATCGTTTGTTTGCTATAAATGATTAGAAAGGCGCATTGTGGATCAAAATCGATTCTTGTCAAATCTATCATTGTACACAAAAGAAGGTAGAGCCTAAATATTTTCTTCAAAGTGCAAATCATAACCGCTTGGCGACGGTAGAAAGTTGGAATAGACAGCAGTAAAAGTGCGGGAAGTAAACAATGATGACGTCTCACATCATTGAGTTGCGTTAGCAGTCAAATGAGTTTTTCCCAAGATTCTGATTTCGGTATACCTGCTGTTTATTATTGGAAAGGCGCGTCATTGGAAACAAAATCATCTTTTTACACGATAGAAGGTTGAGCCGAGACAAAAATCTGCAAAAAATGTGAATCATAATCACTTGGTGACCGGCAAAATTCTTTATCGGTAGCAGTCCATGCGCTCCTTGCATGGAGACGTTGCAAAACATTGTACTAGAATGGATGACGTCTATCTTGTTCCAGCGGCAAATCATAAATTGGCTGAAAGTGGCATCAGCAGTGAAAATTCATTTCAAAATTTTGATTTCCGGCGCGTGCGGTTCGAAAATTCCTCTCCTCTTTGAGTGGGACTGTGGCCCTGAAAAGGGCCGTTTTAAGCCGTCCTCGTTCATTCACTAGGAGCTGACTTACTTGGCGACGACTTTGAAACCCTCCGAAACGGCGGGCTTGGCCAGCTCGACACGCACGGAGATGTCGTTCACGAGGCGTTTTATAATGCTCGACGCCTTCGATGAGACGTCCTTGATGATGTTTCTCTGAGCCTTGCTGCCGCGGCTCGTAGCAATTATCGTTGCTGCCACCGCCCGTAGCAACCATCATTGCTGTTGCCTTCTCCGCAGCCTTTCCACCGCCGGTGATGTCTGGTTGCCGCTGCGATGCAATTGTCCTGCCGATTTTCCGAGAAAACCAGACTTCGGCTGGTCAGAATACGTTTGCATGGAGTCCGAGACTCCGCCCCTTCGGGAGTCGTATCATTGGCATCGGCTTGCTTGCTCCGCCTTTATTTCGTTCGATGCCAGTGCTTTCGTACATAACCAGGGACTCTTCTTCTTCTTCTTCTTCAAAGTGCAAATTATTATCGCTTGGTGTCGGCAGCAGCGGAAGCGCTCTTCGGAGGGGGATGCTGCGAAAATTGATTCGCATGGATGGTGTCTATCGCGTTTTAGCGATAACTTATCGAGTGGCTGACATTGGGGTCAGTAGCAATGAAATGAAAATTTCTCTAGATTCTGCTTCGGTTTTGTCGCTGCTTGTGATTGGGAAGGTGCATTACTGAAAACAAATGGGATCTTTTCAGAATCATAATTTCACAAGAGAGAAGATTGTGCCGAGACAAATATTTTTCAAAGTTCAAATCATAAGCTGTGTTGCTGCTTGTGATTGGATAGGCGTATTGTGGAAAATAAATTGGTTCTTATCATAACCATCATATTGCATGGGAGAAGTTTGAGCTGAGATAGTGTATTTTGTATAAACATATCCTAAACACATGCTACTTGAATTTTATACTATTATTATGCTATTGTTGTTTATAGTACGCTTGGCTATAATTTTTCATTTAATCTTTTATGTTTTTACATGTCTTATTGTACTTGGTACAGTAATTTTAAATGCGAATGCATCTGTCAAATATGTATATGTGCCTGTCAATAAAGATTAATCTTCCCGTGTTACAATTTCTTCGAGTAGAATTCAACTTAATCCGTGCTGATACAGTCGTTAACTCTGATCATGAAGATTCCGACGCAGCTGAAAATGTTGTGATGCAGTCCGCAAGAGCAGATGTCGATGATGAGCGTGGTGACGTTGAAGAAAACGTGTCTGCTGTCGCTGATGATGGCGAACATATTTTCTTCGCTTTTAACACAAGACAAACCCAATTTCGATCGGGCTGATGGGAGTTCTGATTGGAAAGATTTTCGGCGTGTGCTACGTGTCGAACAAGCCTGAACCGCGGATCAATTCTCACATTGTCGCAATCAAATGGCTTTACGTATCCCAAGTTTCCGTCCAATTTGCCTCCGCTGGACTCACTCACCACAAGACTGGTGTCTCCCAGGATCAATTTCATGCAGTTTTGTCGTTTGCGGCATACTGCAGGTTTGTGGAAAAGTTATTTTACTTAAAAATGTATTACATCAAATAAATATATGATTATCCTAATCTATTTTCATTAACATGCCACAGGTAATTTGGCAATTATCGGGCAAATTATCAACATTCCAGTCGACTATGCTATCAATGTGTGCATTCATATTACACAAATCAAGTTACTTGTCCGGCTACGTGAAGAAAGGTACCATTAAAGCATGGCTGGACTATCCGGTTACTACACCGCTCTACAGGCGGAATGGAACTGTTTTCAATGAAGAAAACTTGGCTGCGATCAGACAAACAGAGCAGACGGATATTTCGGAGGAACGTAGGGCAGTAGACCTTGAAGTCTTAGAGATGAACGAGGTAGAAATAATGATTGGACAACAACATACACTCATGTGGCATGAAGACAAGTGTCTGGAACTTGCACCGGCACAAAATTAGAAACCGCTTTCCATTATCTATGATAAGTTTGCTGAGGAGCTATCTTTCCACGATATTGTCGGTGTAGCACCAACATAGAATTCCTTTACCTTTAAATGCATGGGCACTGCCAACATAACAAGGGCACAGTCTGCAATATCGCAATATCAACGCCAGGGAACATATTCAGAATTTCAAAATAAAATCTTTTACACTTCACGTAATCCTACGTCCAATTGGCGATCGTGTCTTAATATTTATTTTTCATCTACCACCCCCCCCCCCTCCTTTGACCTTTCGGAGAGCAGTAGGACATAATTTCAATATAATATTTGTAACGGCCTAATTTACTTTAATTTTGCAATTGAAGCCCATTATTTTGTCATTTTTCCACTGAAGGTTTCTAAAAATAGGGTTACTGCTCCTTGAATTCATCTCATAGCTCCTATTTCCATCCCATGAAAAGCAAAGCAATGAAAAGGTATTTTATTTGTTTTAATTTTTGTATTTTATTTTGTATTATTTCCTTGAGAATATTTGAAGAAGTATGATGAAGAATCGACGGCAATTCCGATATTTTAGTTTTTTATTCAGATTTAAAACAGGGTTTTGTTTTACGATTGTTTTGAAATTTTCGATAGGAAACCCGGAGAAATTCATAGAAGAATTCCCGAAGGAATTTTCTTCAGTTGTTCCTGAAGGAATTCTTGCACGAGTCAAAAGGAATTCATGTAGAAATCTAGAAATTTATATGGAAATTCCAATTCTATTGAAAATTCTTTCATGAACTCCTTTAATAATTTCTTAGGAAATTCCTTCAGAAATTCATTAAAAAATTCTACTAGAAAATCTATTCGAATTTGCTTCAAGAATTCTTCCGGAATTTCCTCCTGAAATACATTTGGGAATTTCACCAGGAATTTCTTCAAAAAATGATTTAGAAAATCATACAGAAGTTCTTTCTGGAACTCCTCTAGACATAATTTAAGAAATTCCCCCAGAAATTCCTTAGTAAAACAATATAAAATTCCTTCCGAAATTCCTGCAAGAATTTTGATGAAAATTATTGAAGAATAAAATAGTAAATCTTAAAGGAATTTTCGGAGGAGCTTCAACCGAAAATTTCATACGATTTCCTAACGGAATTTCGAAAAAAAAGGATTTTTTCGCAGGAATTCCCAAAAGAATTTCCAGATTAAATGACCGAAAGATTTTTGAAATAATTTCTAAATGATTCTGAAAAGATTCCCGAAAATATGCTCAAAACAAAATCCAAAGTAGTTTCAAAAGAAATCTTCAATGGTCTAAAGATTTTCTGGAAGCGATGCTGAAAAAATCGCGAGGAATGACGGAAGGAATTCCAGAAAAAAAAATTCGAAAAATTGAGAGGATGTTCTGAAAAAGATCTCAAGGAAAGTTTGGAAGTAAATTTGAGAAATTACTTGAAGAACTCCCAAATTATATTCCGAAAAAATACCTAAACCAATTTCCGAAGAAATTCCTAATCCTAATGCAATTTTCTTTTTTAGAAATGCTTTGAAAATGTCTTTGGAAATATCTATCAAAACTACTTCGAAAACTCTTTTTAGAATACCTACGGAAATTGTTTCAGAAAAATCTCCCGAAATTCTTTTAGCAGAATTTCTTTTATAACTTTCTTTATTTAGGAACTTATCTCTTTTTTAAAAAAATCCCTTTCAAAACTCTAGGAGAAAATTCTTGGAACGTCTTTGAACTTCATTCAGGAATTCGTTCAAATTTTATTAAATTCGTTGAGACCTTTGGAAATCTCTTCAAAAATTCATTCAGAAATTCTTTTAGGAATCATTCGGAAACTACTTCAAGAGCTCTTTCGAAAATTTAATGTTTAAAATTTCCCTTAGAAACTATTCCAAGAATTCCTCCACATATCTCAATCATTATTAATTTACCAAAAAAAATTCCAACAAAATTTCTGAAAATCCAAAGGAATGAATGGAGGGATGTCGAAACGAATTTCCTGGGTAAATTCCTATGTTACTGCTAAAGAAGTAGAAACAATTTCTAATAGTTTTACTGAAGAAATTTTCGAAGAAATTAATAGAATAATTTCAAAAATTGAACAAAAACTTGAAGGATTTTCAAAAAGATTTTTTGAAGGAGTTTCTGAAGAAATTTTTACAGAAATTCGAGGAGTCAAAATATTTCATCAGGTAAAATTGGCAAATTGGCGGAAAATCAGTCTCAGAACAATTTGGCGTATTTAATTAAATTTCAGGGAAAATATTCAATTTGTTAGGTAACGTGCCCCATAGTGCCCCAGCTTAACTCCGCCAGTGATCGTAAATGGAAGGAAATGTAGTAATACTGTGCAGGGCGCTTCCAAAAATCTAGTCACAGGGCTGCTTTCGAGAAAGGTTTTGGTGACTGTATCACCAACCAAGTGCTAATAATCAAACCCACCATTGTAAAAAACTCAATTTCTCAAATCTAATGCGAACGTGGCCTGAGACTGAAATAATTTAATTAATCATCGTTCAGAGAGCTACCAGTTTTTACGCAACATGGTCATTGGAATATATGTTCTCCCATTTCTCAAATGGTCTGTTCCAGCCCGCAGCCTAGAAGCAAACCAATCCAACCCGGAGCTCTACGCCGATTCATGGATGTCTGATTTTTCGATTGCTGATGAATGCATAAAGCTCAAGATAGAGCTTCAGTTTTTTCTTACCTTGCATAACACCCGTAGCCCAGAAAGCGGCTGAAAAACGACGAAGTCTTTGCTTCATTTCCTTCGGCGCTTGGCAATCAAACGAGACGGCAGGTTCGAAGGTGCAACGCCATGCGGTGAGGTGAAGCCAAACTATCTGGCGAGTAATTTGATCTCTTTTTTTTCGCCAGTGCCCCGGTTCACAGCTTGTAGCAAATTCATAAAACGGACCAGGTGCCATTGTCCTTCCGAAAGATGAGTCCAAATGGAGGCGATCAATCATGGTGATGAACTTTTTTGGCGCTCAAAGTGACCTTTGAGATTGGGTTTTTGCTCGGGTTAATGGCTTATGAAGGTAGATTTGATATTTGAACTGAATTCGTAATGTCGGACGATTTTATTGAAACGTGGCAAGCAACGCAAGAACCATATTTTCGGTATCAATTTGACGATTCGTATCAGTGCTATTTGTACGTAATGGTACCAATCAGTTTTCTTCGCTTAATCCTTCTTGGAACAACTTCAATTGACATAAAACAAAAGCATGGTTTTAACTTTTTGGAGAATCACGAAACTTATCTGGCAGACGATGTTGTCAACAAAACGTTTAAATAAAACTGATTTATGCTTTGAATTTATATCAGATATGGCGAAAAATCCAAATCAACGCTTTGAGAGTCACACGCACAAATGCCATCCATTGGGAAAACGTTGACACACTGAATCAATCTTTGCAAAATATCACAAAAATTCTTTAAAAACAAGTTTGCTATTTATGTTGCAAGTTATCTCAACATCTTTTCTGTTTTGTTATTTATTTCATTTAATAAAAAAACAATGAAAAAGATGAACATTTACTTATTTCTTTAAAAAATGCTCCAAAAACAAAATATATTTTAAAATGATGCTGGATGTGTATTTCGAGTCTATTATGACACTTTCTACCCAAATCTTGATTCTGGCAGGCACTCGAATCAATCCTTTGAACGGAGCATTTCCGACAGAATAATAAATTGTTCCTCATCTGCGACCTGCTCGGGCACCGGGTTTCCCCACCGCGCTGCTGGGGAATGTAAATTTCCATCATAATTGACTGACTCATTTCCAGATGCCATCATCCGAAACAGCAGCAGCAGCATCTTTCGAGCAACACAACAACAGCAGACAGCTTGCTTGCCCCAGCACCAGCAGTTGGCTGACGTGACGCTAGGCAAAAGCTTCCTCTAACCGAGCCGAGCTCACTCAAACATCACGTCTGAATAAATGATGTTGATAAGACCGTAATGCTTCAATTATCCTTTCTCGTTTCCATGTTCGGCTAAGGAGAGACAAGAGTCGAATTCATATTCGCACAATGAAGCCACCCGGATTTGTCTCTCTTTTATAGAGCTTCTAAATGTCTGCTAAGTCGTTGAAACCCGCTTGAGCGATTGTTTATTGTTTGCAAGAATGTTTCTCATCTGGCAGAATGCCTGTGCCTGTGCACTGGGAGGTAACTCGTTCGCTCGGGTAATGACGATCCGAGTGCTTGTTGGGTTGAAACAACCATTTCTCATCGGAGGCGACAATTGGAAAAAGTAAACACATTTGTATGATGGATTTCGCAATGGAAAACTTCAAAACGATCCATCTTGTAAGCGAACGAGATGTGTGTTGCGCACGAAAGGTAATAAATGGGCAATTATGAAAATTTGATAGCACTCAATGCAGCAGTTTATGGGCACAATTTGCGGTGATGATAGGTTGTTTGACCTAGTGCCAAGGTGTGTGGTTAAATCTGTTTCGATTATCGATTGCGGCATATCAATTTTACCAACCTGCTTCTTCGGGTTGTGCCGAATCGTAATAGATATGTCTGTTTGCGTTTGTCTAATGGGGATTGCCCGGTTTGAGCTTGTTCGATTCACTGTCCATAGTTGGTACTCCATCGTGGCACAGAAAAGCAACAGATCTTTGCAGAAGATTAACCCTTCTGTGCACACGAATTGGTGACCTTAATCAATGCTGTAGAAATGCAGCCAATATGGATGATTGTCAGATCAGTATTACCTCCACTTGTTTGAGGCAAATATTAATTGTATTTTGGTGAATCATGACCTAAAGCATCTTCTCCACTGGGATATTGCCATCCTGCAGCTCAGCATTTATTCAGCACTTCAACAGCTATTAACTACGAGTTATCCAAGCATAGTCACCATTTTTGAATTCGTAAATGACGCTAAATTGGAGACATTCAACCAGAAACTTTCTTAGACAGGCCGAAAATGGTCTTGCTTTATAGAAGCGCATCTTACCGCACGGATAAGTTTGTCCTAAATCTACTAATCTATGTATCTGTAAAGCTATGGTATGGTGTTATTAAATGGAATAGTATACTAACTTGACAAGCTAAGCAGCTCCGAAACTAGTTTTCTATTCATTTTTGTGTTGAAAAATCAGTTAGTTAGGTAGCCGTTGAACAACGTAAGACAATCGTTGCGAGTTATCTTTCTGCCCTTACGAAGCGTTTGTGTTTTGTACTTTGAACAAATTTCATCTTGGATCAGCTTTGTTTTGAAAGATGGAAGCGATTTAATTCCAATGATTTATTTATTTATTACCAGACTAAGGCCGGAGTGGCCTGTGCAATACATGAAAGTCTTCTCCATTCAGCTCGGTCCATGGCTGCACTTCGCCAACCACGCAGTCTGCGGAGGGTCCGCAAATCGTTCTCCTCCTGAAAGATCCACCTTGTCCCATGTGCACCTCGACTTTTTGTTTAAGTCGGATCGTTGTCGAGAACCACCGGATCACTGTCCGACATTCTGGCTACGTGCCCAGCCCATCGCAGTCTCCCGATTTTCGCGGTGTGAACGATTCTCCTAACAGCTGAGGCAATTCGTGGTTCATTTGCCTCTTACACGTACCGTCCACCGTCTGCACCCCAATGATTCCAATGATGCGACCTCCGAGTGACAAACAGTAACAAAACCAAATAATCTTGAGAGAAAATATGACTCAAATGCTGCTAATGCCATCCATGCGAATTAATTTTTCCTGCGTCACCCTCTGATACACGTTAGTGATTCTGCAACCGACGGACACTTTCTACCGTTGCCAACCTTCTTTTCTATTAAACTGTGGTCCTGAAAAGAAACAAATTTATCTCCAATAATACTACTGCCCAATCTTGAACATGGTTTTCCGGCGAAACTGATACGGCTGATTCGTATAACGTTGGACGGATCGAAATCAAGTGTAAGGGTTGCGGATGAAATATCGACGTCATTTATTACCTTAGATGGATTAAATCAGGGTGATGCACTCTCGAACCTACTGTTCAATATAGCGCTCGAGGGAGCGATTAGGAGATCTGGTGTGAAAAGAAGCGGTACCATTATCACAAAATCGCATATGCTCCTGGGATTTGCGGACGATATCGATATTATCGGAATTGATCGCCGTGCCGTGGAAGAGGCTTTTGCGCCTTTTAAGAGGGAGACAGCGAGGATTGGACTCACGATCAATACCAGCAAAACGAAGTACATGGTCGCTGGCAATCAACGTGGGTTCATTAGTGGTGGTGGTAGCGAAATAGTGCTGGATGGTGAAAAATTTGAAGTGGTAGAAGAATTTGTGTATCTTGGAACATTAGTGACGTGCGATAATGATGTTACCCGCGAGGTGAAAAGGCGTATTGCAGCTGCAAATAGGGCTTATTACGGACTTCGTAACCAGCTTAAGTCCCGTAGTCTGCAAACGAAAACAAAACTCGCGCTGTATACTACTCTGATTCTTCCGGTGGCTTTACACGGCCATGAGCCATGGACGTTAAAGGAGGCTGATCGGAGAGCTCTCGGAGTGTTTGAGCGTAAGGTGCTGCGGACAATACTCGGCGATAAACAGGAGAACGGTATCTGGCGGCGTCGCATGAATCACGAATTGTACCAGGTGTATAAAGGGCTGGATATTATTAAGCTTATACAACACGGCAGACTACGGTGGGCTGGTCACGTTGTTCGTATGCCGGAAGAACGTCAAGCGAAGATAATATTTAGTAGAGAACTTCGTGGAAGGCCGCGTACACGATGGCTTTTTGCAGTTGAAGAGGACCTGAGGGCGCTCAATGTTCAGTGCGACTGGAAGCGATTGGCCCAGGATCGAGTCCAGTGGAGAAGGATACTCCATTCGGCGTAGGTTCATCGAAGAGCTGTAGCCCATCAAGTATCAAGTATCAAGTAGTACTACTGCCCAATCACTAACAACACAAAACCGATCCCGATGCCCATGCTGAGATGAGGCATCTCTCCAATGCTGGGATGGAACCACTCTCCGCGGAATCTCGAACAAAATAGTTCCCACGCGTGGAGAAGAAGCTTTCTTGTGATCAATATAGTAAGCTATTTAGCCCCACCCCACAATGGGGTTTTACCTTAAAAAAGGCATTAAATTCAATATCTCAGGAATCCACTGGACTACAATCCATGTTTTTATATCAAAAAATAGATTTTTTGATAAGGAATTTGATATTCTGTTGTTTGTTCACGGCACGCATCTATTTCTGGCAGTTTTAGTCAAAAAAGGTGTTTTACCCTATTTATACTTATTATATATTTTTTATAGGGTGATTTGACATAGTTAATCTTTATCAATTTTCAATCAACAGGTTCCAATCGAAAGCTGTTATATCCCTTCATCATCCAGATGTATTAGTTTCAATTTGCACATACTGATCTTAAGGTACAATGGGGTTATATGTGTGGTATTTATGCAATGGAAGTATAGAAATCAACTATCTCATGATTTCTTTGGGCTAAATCTTATGTTCTTATATCAAAAGAAAGAGATTTTCATGAGGAACCTGATAACTATATGCTTATTTCTGGCATGCACATGTTTGTGGCTGTTTTGAAAAGAAAAACAGTACTGTTAGCCTATTTTCACTTATTAACACCCAAAAGACCAAAATCTTCAGGACGAACAATCAATATAACTCTGTTTGCTTTCAACGGATCATGATGTTAAATTTTGTGACAGTTTTGTGGTCCAGTTTTTATCGTAGTTTCGAATTCGAGTGGTGTCCAGATTCCGTATGGTTCCAGAATTATTCTAGATTCCGTTGAGATACCTACGATTTGCCGTTTGGTGTATTTCGATGGAAACTTTGTTTTATATAGAACTCTTCTCAAACTTTACCTTTACATTATAACAAAGCTGAAGTGCTTCTACAGGATGCTCCCATATTTTCCCGGGAAAGTAGTAGACGAGGACGTTTTCATGTTTAGCCAAAAACATGTCAAGCGACATCTCATTCTTCATGATTTCTCACGAATAAACGTTTGAAGAATCTGTAAAGTGCAAAAGGCCTCATTGGCCACTCCCAGAACCTCACGTAGTGCCCCGAGGGAACCTGTAGGAGACAATATTTCCGTTTTCGGCCAAAAAAGGTCATGCGATAGCGCCTTTTTCACCGTTTCTGGCGAATTCACCTGGGACGTCTTTGTAAGGGGCTAAAGGCCACATTTGTCACATCCGGCACAACAAGGAATTCCCCGGGGGAACCTGTAGTAGGGAACATTTCTGTTCGCAGACCAAAACGTGTCATGTAACAGCTCATTCTTCACGATTTCTTTCGAAAAGTCTTCTATCTTTTCGAAAAGTGAAAGAACTCATTGGCCACTCCCGGAACATCACGGAGTTTCCAGGCCAAAACAAATCATCCGACAACTCATTCTTTATGATTTCTTACAAAACTATAAAACACAATAGAATTTAATTCCCATTTCCAGACCTTTCGTCTTTTCTTTTTGCCTTTCTCGTATACTAAGTATACGGTAAAGGCTATATGATCGCTCCGAAAACAAACTTTTTATAGAAGGCCCGGAGACCCATAGTGTTATATACCAATCGAATCAGTTCGACGAATTGAGATGATGTCTGTGTGTGTGTGTGTGTGTGTGTGTGTGTGTGTGTGTGTGTGTGTGTGTGTGTGTGTGTGTGTGTGTGTGTGTGTGTGTGTGTGTGTGTGTGTGTGTGTGTGTGTGTGTGTGTGTGTGTGTGTGTGTGTGTGTGTGTGTGTGTGTGTGTGTGTGCGCAAAACTACTAAAAAAATGTCACTCATTTTTCGGGCACTTATCCTCAACCAATTTGCTCGCAACAAGTTGCATTCAACGCAGAATCCTGTCCCATTGTTTCCTATTTGAAATTGGCCAGATCGGACTATGGGATCAGAAGTTATGGTCAAAATACAAATTCATACGAAAAAATCGCGTAAAAAATGTCACTCATTTTTCGGGCACTTATCCTCAACCGATTTGCTCGCAACAAGTTGCATTCGACGCAGAATCCTGTCCCATTGTTTCCTATTTGAAATTGGCCAGATCGGACTATGGGATCAGAAGTTATGGTCAAAATACAAATTCATACGAAAAAATCGCGTAAAAAATGTCACTCATTTTTCGGGCACTTATCCTCAACCGATTTGCTCACAACAAGTTGCATTAGACGCAGAATCCTGTCCCATTGTTTCCTATTTGGAATTGGCCACATCGGACTATGGGATCAAAAGTTATGGTCATAATACAAATTCATACAAAAAAATCGCGTAAAAAATGCATTTTCCGTGCGCATATCCTTAAGATAACTCCTGACGGAATCCGAGTTTCAAAGTACTCGTGTTTTCGGGGGCACACCACTCGATACGGAAGCAACGCACAACTGTCATTTTTATTTTTTAACGCATGCTGCGACGCAGCAAAGCTAAATCAACAAAAAAGACAGTTGTGCACCGTTTCCGTATCGAGTGGTGTGCCCCCGAAAACGCGAGCAACTTGCCTGTCCCGTTCCTATTGAAAATTGGCCATATCGGACTATGGGATCAAAAATTATACCATTTTTGCCTTTCTCGTATACTAAGTATACGGTAAAGGCTATATGATCGCTCCGAAAACAAACTTTTTATAGAAGGCCCGGAGACCCATAGTGTTATATACCAATCGACTCAGTTGAGGTGATGTCTGTGTGTGTGTGTGTGTGTGTGTGTGTGTGTGTGTGTGTGTGTGTGTGTGTGTGTGTGTGTGTGTGTGTGTGTGTGTGTGTGTGTGTGTGTGTGTGTGTGTGTGTGTGTGTGTGTGTGTGTGTGTGTGTGTGTGTGTGTGTGTGTGTGTATGTATGTATGTGTGTGTGTGTGTATGTGTGTATGTGTGTGTGTGTGTGTGTGCGCAAAACTACTCAAAAAATGTCACTCATTTTTCGGGCACTTATCCTCAACCGATTTGCTCTCAACAAGTTGCATTCGACGCAGAAGCCTGTCCCATTGTTTCCTATTTGAAATTGGCCAGATCGGACTATGGGATCAAAAGTTATGGCTAAAATACAAATTCATACAAAAAAATCACGCAAAAAATGTCACTCATTTTTCGGGCACTTATCCTCAACTGATTTGCTTGCCACAAGTTGCATTCGACACAGAATCCTGTCCCATTATTTCCTATTTGAAATTGGCCAGATCGGACTATGGGATCGAGAGTTATGGCCAAAATACAAATTCATACGAAAAAATCGAGTAAAAAATGTCACTCATTTTTCGGGCACTTATCCTCAACCGATTTGCTCTTAACAAGTTGTATTCGACGCAGAATCCTGTCCCATTGTTTCCTATTTGAAATTGGCCAGATCGGACTATGGGATCAGAAGTTACGGCCAAAATACAAATGCATACAAAAAAATCGGGTAAAAAATGTCACTCATTTTTCGGGCACTTATCCTCAACGAATTTGCTCGCAGCAAGTTGCATTCGACGCAGAATCCTGTCCCATTGTTTCCTATTTGAAATTGGCCAGATCGGACTATGGGATCGAAAATTATGGTCAAAATACAAATTCATATGAAAAATTCGCATTAAAAATGTCACTCATTTTTCGGGCACTTATCCTCAACCGATTTGCTTGCAACAAGTTGCATTCGACGTAGAATACTGTCCTGTTGTTTTCTATTGAAAATTGGCCATATCGGACTATGGGATCGAAAATTATACCAATTTTTTATGGAAAAATCGCTTTAAGAAACTCACTCATTTTTCAGGCACTTTTCCTCGCATTAAATTGCATTCGACGCAGAATGTCTCATATTTTCTTATTGAAAATTGGCCAGATCGGACTATGGGCTTAGATGTTATGATCAAATTACTATTTATTGTGAAAAAGTGTTCAAAAAAATCTAGCTCACTTTTTTAGCACTTAGACTTCATCTATTCCCCAAGCAACACAAGTTCAACAAATCTGGTTGCAGTAACCATATTGTGACTGAATCCGGTCATATATAAGTTACTGTGATTGATGTGCAATATGTGTGCTTCTCAGGTCGCTCGCAACAGATTGCATTCGACGCAGAATCTTGTCCCATTGTTTCCTATAGAAACTTGGCCGGATTGTACAATGAATTATTGGCAGTGGCTGATTTTCTACCCGCTGCTGCCTCATCCAGGCGCTATAATATATGCGCAAAATAGTCAGCATGAGTTAACCGCCAGAATTTTGTATGGCGAAAGACATCTAAGGCGGGTTTTCTCAAAATTAGGAACTTTTTATGAAAAACTATTTGGTACCGGTTATGTAGGAAGGTGTCCGCTACTACGCCTACCAAATATGTTTTCGATGAAGGTGATTAATTTTGAGAAATCGAACATTAGATGCCTTTCGCCATACTGATTTCAGGAAGTTAACTCCTAGTGTGCCGCTGTAAGTACGCTCAAAGCAGGCGATTCATTGGGTCAAAAGTTATGGCGAAAATACTAATTTTAAAACTACAAAATAAAATGCCATTTTTTGCTCTTAAGCTCATCCGATTTGTTTGCATTAAATTGCATTTGGCGAGAATTTTTTTATGCATGTAAACAAATATGAAAAATAAGACCAATCCACATATTGGTGTTATTTGAGATTTTTTTAAACCTTTTGAACGAACGAGAAAGGCACCATCACCGCTAGGTGGATTAATCTGGGTTTTTTGTAAACGACGGAAGTCTTTATTGGCTACTCCCGAAACCTCACGGAGGGTCCCAGACTTGCATGCATGGGAGAGATACATACGTTTGCAGACTAAAACGTGTCCTGCGATAGCTTTCTTGTCTGTTCATGGTTTCTCGCGAATAGTCTTTTGATGAGTCTCTAAAAGACAACTGACCACACATGCAACTTCCACAAACCTCCCGGAGTTTCCTGCTGTAGCCTGTAAAAGAGGATATTCTCGCTTGCAGACAAAAAAGTATCATGTGATAGTGCATTCTTCACGGTTTCTCACGAATAAACTTCTGGTATCTTCGTGAAGTGCAAATGGCCTTAATAATCAAACCCGGAGTGCCCAATACTTGTAGGGGGATATTTCCGTTTGTAAACCAAAACACATGCGTCAGCTCTTTTGCCTGCTTATTATAAATGATGAGTCTGTAAATAACAATAAACCATAAATTAACTTCAAAGTCACTTAAAATCTATTATTTTCCGAAACAACAATTCACTTAAATTGAATTTGTTTTTTTTTTTCAGTAAAGCCGGAATGATTTTTATTATCTTCTTCTGCCTCCGCTCCCTCAAAATTTCGTGGTCAAATTTAATTATTTGAGAGAGGATCTCAAATTTTTTACGAAAAATTAATAAAATTTCAGGCTTTATTTAAAAATTCTTCAAAAAAAACTGATGATTTTTTTTATGTTATTAATTTATTAATTTATTTCTATTTTCAAACCCTCTCTATTATCAAAAAATCAACGGGAAAAAAAGTTAAAAAAAGATTATTTGTACCGCCTCAAATTGAGAATAGTAAATACCACTGAAAATTATTCGTGGGGTATCATTATAAATGACTTGTAGCATCTCACGTTTTGGTCTAAAAATGTGCCCTTCTACAGGTTCTTTCGGGGAACTTCGTGGAATTCCGCAAGTTGCATGCGAGGTGTGCGCTAATCCAAAAATCGTCCTAATTTTGGTCGACGGCGGCGGCGTTTTTGACGTCACGCGCGCCTGAATTTCTTAATTCTTTTTCTGATTTTTTCCCGATATTTTTAAGACATTAACTGCAGAATCTTTCAAATTTCTCCCGATAAATCTTATCATCAGGATTTTTAAATTATCCACGGGAAATACTTTGAAATTTCCAAAGCGCTTTGAAATTCCCAAGAAAGTTTAACATTTTCTAAATGAAAACGTTTGGAATTTGTAAGGGAAATTTTTTGGATTTTCCATGATGATTTCGTCGGCATATTCACCAAAATACTTCACAGTATAAAAAATCTTCGGAAATTCCACAAGAAATTGTTCTAAAAGCAGAAGGGTTATTCGACCGAAAGACATTCGACGAAAAGCCATCTGGCTGAGTCGTTTAGCCGAAATCTATTTCGCAGAATTGAACATCGAAAACATACCATTTGGCTGAAAGCGACATAATACCGAGCCGGTTATTTGGGCGAAAAAGCCGTTTGCTCTAGCAGGTCGATTGGCCGAAAATATGGTTTTGTCAAAATGGTCGTTTTGCAGAAAGAGCCGAAAATGTCATTTGCTGAACGGGTTATTTTGCTAAAAATGTCGCCAAATGGCTTTTTCTGCCAAACGACCATTTCAGAAAAAAACTGACCTATTCTGCCAAACGACTTTTTTTGGCCGAACGACATTTTCGGGCGAATTAAATTTTCAATCAGATGGGTATCGGCCTGATAACTTGCTCGGTAAAACAACTTTCCGCCAAACGGCCCTTCTTGTCGTTTTGGCCGAAAGTTGTTCGGCGTAAGCCATTTGTTCGAATCCCGCTTGGCCGAATAACACGTTAATCCGAAAGTCGATGCTGGACCATTAGGCCGAATGTCATTAGGCCGAACGGTCATTAGGCCGAATGAGAACTGAGAAGTGAGAAGTGAGTAGTGCGAAGTGAGAATGAAGTAGAACGGAAGACGAAAACGGGAAAAAGGAGGAAGAAGTAAGAAGGAAGAAGGAAAAAGGAAGAAGAAAGAAAGAAGAAGGAAGAAGGAAAGAAGAAGAAAGAACTTCTAACAGTCGAAGAGGACATGCGGCCTAAATAACACAAAGTTGTTTGCCCTAATATGTCGTTTTACAAAAAATGCCGTTCAGAACAACTTTCGGTCTTGTGGTTTTCGGCCAAACGGCTTTCGGCCATTTGATTTCATCGAGAAATTCTTTGGATGTAGACGGAAATCCTTCGGGATAGGAAAATCCAAATGAAATTGTTCGGAATTTACACAAATACTTTGAAATGAGAACGAATATTTTTTAAACTTTCCTGGTTAATTGTTCGGATTTTCTTCGGGAAATTTTCAGGAATGTGCACTAAAGTTCTTCTTTATTTCCACGGAAAATTCTTCTGATTTTTTAAGAAAATTAACTCGGGACTTCAACAGGAATATTTCGGTATTTTGACGAAAATTCTTTGGAAGTTCTTCTTAGTTTTTACAAATTTTCCACGTAAAACTCTGCGAACTTCTTTAAATTAAATTTTAAGATTTTAAACGATGCAAAAATGTCGGCGACGGCGTAAGGTCAATTGTGCTTGACTCATCAAAAAACTATTGTTAAGAAAAAATGACGAAAAAGCTTTCCATATAAGTTTTCCAGGGGTACTCCGCGCTGTTTCGGGAATATTCAATGAGGGTAACTTCAAAAATATTGTCTTTATGAAGAGATAGGAATAAAATTTTAAAAGTTTTTCCCAGGGTTCCCCTGCCTTCGAAAATTGGAAAGAATATCCGTGGAAAATAATATTGTTCCATAAAAAATATTCGCCCTCCCTTCGGTTATGTTGTCTTGCCGCGATGGGTGGGCTTACGCCATTTGCACTGATAAGACATATCCTGTCGTGGTTGTATCACATGTTGACTATTTTTGTTAAGCGTTGTGTCACATATATTCTAGCATTGATGCACTGATGTGGCGCATGTGATTCAACGGACATCGTGTTTCGGAGCCTTGAATGGGGGTGCAGTCAGGCAGCGCCCTTTTTCATCAGTAATTCGGCAATACTTTTCTGATGCTTTCCCTCATGACGATGATTAGCCACGATAGGCATGCATAAAGACAAACCAAGCAACCGGGGGTTCTAAAAGGTATTTTATAAGAGGTTTTCGTTTTGGTGTGATCTGCGTGAGCATTCCATTAGGTCCGAACGCTTTAATCTTCATTCGTGTTTTCTACGACATTTTGTGCTTATAATGCAATGATATGAATAATCCACGACACATTTTAAGAATCATATGAAAAACTTTGCCCTGGTAACCGAAAAGTAAAAGTAAAAGTGAAAATTTTGGCTTTTTAAAGCGCATTTTTTTTTTGTTTTGTGGAAAATTCTTAATTGTTTATGAAACTTTTGCTTTATTTAGGAAAATTATGTATTTATTAATTGTCTGTACCCTGATTTCTTTTATTTCAGTTAGAAGGAAATTTATTTCTCTTAGAAGGAAATACAATACTGAGTTGAGGTGCAAGAAGTGGGAATTATTTTATAATTCTACTATATATACATATATATATATATATATATATATATATATATATATATATATATATATATATATATATATATATATATGGTCGGGGTTCAGCCAAATCGCACCAAGCGTCACCAAAAAAATTCCCATTTTTCTGGTCAAGATTTTGTTTAGCAGATTTGATTGCTCGCAAATCATATCAGATATCCCTCTACGCCCATAACTGAGGATATCCCGCTACAAATGTACGAGTGATTTGATGTGAAATGGTTTTCCTTGTACGAACAAAATACCACAAGTCAGTCAAACAGCCGCTTGGTGCGGTTTGGCAGAACCCCGACCATATATAATGTAAAATATTCGATAAAATATAATAAAAGCATTGACAGTTCTTCTATGAAAGTGACAGCTTTAGGTTTACACAGTCTGTCAAGTTCAGTCTCGGCAGTGTCATATGAAAAGGGGTCTGGGTCATTTGGCATAAAGTCATTTGGCATAACGCCATTTGGCATAAGGTCATTTGGCATAAAGGCCATTTGGCATAATGGTCATTTGGCATAACGGACATTTGGCATAATTTTGAACTGTAAGAAAAGAGTGGGTCATTTGGCATAACGGACATTTGGCATAATTTCGAGCTGTGAAAGCGAAAGGGATGTTTCATGTAATGTTCAGCGTAGATAAAGTAAGTCGAGGCTGTTTTCTGATAAATTTAGATTGATGGTAGACATTTTCCAGAAGAACGAAATAACAAAACGGCAGAATTACTTCCGAGAGAGGGATCACATCCATCAATGACTTATTCCGGCCACATGCCTACTTTTAAAGTAGGGATTCACCCACCATTGCTTCAATCCGAGCATGCGCCGTAAGACCAGATCAAATCCACAATCCACCATTGCCTTAATCCGGGTAAGCGCCTAACTTTAAAAACTCAAGCAACACACTTGTCGTAGACGAGTTACTAAAACCAATCAAGTCACATATGAGTTATTGCAACCAAATAAATCTGAATTGTGCTTTTCGGGGAAGAGATCACATCTACCATTGATTTATTCCCGACAAGCGCCTACTTATAAAGAAGGAGTCACATTTACCATTGCCATAATCCGGGCAGGGCCTACTTTTAAAGAAGGGATCACATCCACCATTGCATTGCCACAATTCAGGCCACATACCTACTTTTAAAGAAGGGATTACATCCACCATTGCTTCAATCCGGACAAGCGCCTATTTTTAAAGAACAAATCAAATCCCCCATTGCCATAATCCGTGCAAGCGCCTAATTTTTAAATAAGGGATCACATCCACCATTACCTCAATCCGGGCAAGCACCTTCTTTTAAAGAAAAATACAACATCCACCATTGCCTCAATCCTGGCCAGCGCCTTCCTTTAAAGAAGGAATCACATCAACCATTGTCATAATCCGGACAAGTGCCTTCTTTTAAAGAAGGGATCACATCCACCATTGCCTCAATCCGGGCAAGCGCCTTCTTTTAAAGAAGGGATTACATCCACCATTGCTTCAATCCGGACAAGCGCCTATTTTTAAAGAACAAATAAAATCCTCCATTGCCATAATCCGTGCAAGCGCCTATTTTTAAAGAAGGGATCACATCCACCATTGCCTCAATCCGGGCAAGCACCTTCTTTTAAAGAAGGAATCACGTCCACCATTGTCATAATCCGGGCAAGCGCCTTCTTTTAAAGAAGGAATCACATCCACCATTGTCATAATCCGCGCAAGCGCCTTCTTTTAAAGAAGGAATCACATCAACCATTGTCATAATCCGGGCAAGTGCATACTTTTAAAGAAGGGATCACATCCACCATTTCCTCAATCCGGGCAAGCGCCTTCTTTTAAAGAAGGAATCACATCCACCATTGTCATAATCCGGGAAAGTGCCTACTTTCACAGAAGGGATCACATCATCCATTGCCATAATCCATGCAAGCGCCTACCTTTAAAGAATGGATCGGATCCACCATGACCTTAATCCGGGCAAGCACCTACTTTTAAAGAAGGGATCTCATCCTTCATTGCCATAATCCGGCAACTCGCCTTCTTTTAAAGAGGGGATTATATCCACCACTGCTCTAGTCCGGGCATGCGCCTACTTTTGCATTGCATTGCAAATGCATTCTTTCCACGAGAGGACAATGTCTTTTTAATATTGTTATTGACGGGTGTTATATTTACTATTCCGGGGTGTTTCCCGCACCACTTAGTCACCATTTAGCGAACGCAAAGAAATATTATGCCAAATGTCCGTTATGCCAAAAGACCCTCACTTTTGACGTTGGTTACAATTATGCCAAATGTCCGTTATGCCAAATGACCGTTATGCCAAATGGCCCTTATGCCAAATGACCTTATGCCAAATGGCGTTATGCCAAATGACTTTATGCCAAATGGCCCGCTCCCTATGAAAAGGCCTATTATTGATGACAGTGACAATACTAATGAAGATAGTGATGGTAATGAGAACGATAATAAGTGATGCTACTTTAAGTGATTATTTTATCGATAACTAGCTGACCCGACGAACTTTGTCTCGACAAAAACTGATCAATTTACTGATATATTTGTTTATGTACACAATTTATCTAAAAAACAAACCGGTAATTAAAAATAATTTTTCCTTTTTTTGACATTTTTTTATCATGACACTTTTTGAATTAATTTAGTAGCCAAGCCAAAATTAACAAAATTCGATTTTTCCGTTATCTGATGATAATGTCAACTTAGATGACATGATTTGAAATTATCATACAAAATGCACGACAAACCATTTCATCGGAGAGATTGTATTTTGATTGTCATTTTTTTTTTCAACTTCATCGTAAATAAAAGAAGGAAAGGGATATAAATTAGTAAAATTGAGCGATTGAGTCATGCGCGGTGGTACAAATCCCAATTTTGTTTTATATATAGAAAAATATTTCGATCAGGCCTTAACAGTGACGATTTGAGCAACGTTGCTTAGGAACGTCTGTTATTGATCTAAAATAGAGGCTCATAAAATCTAACCCGGAGTAGAGTTGTAGTCGTAAGGTACAAGCTTTTCTTCAACTACAATTCAAATATCTCCTAATTAAATCAATCATCTTTTTCTTTTCTCAGCCTTTGCAAGGAAATGTTGGCCATACGTTTGTTGATATCACAAGTATTTATCTGTGAACAGGAATGGAAGCGATGCAAATCTCATACATTATTCTACAGTACCATTTATCATACGTTCTCCGTTGCGTTACCTGAAATGGAAGAAAAAATAATTAATCGTTAAAATATAGAAAACACATTTGACTTAGAACTTAATACATGCATAAAAAAACAATGAGTAAAACTACGATAATAAACCCCGTTAAAACTAAGTACTTGGTGACTGCCAGAGAACGTGGCAGCCCAAACGGTGTTGATCCCGAGGTGGAAATGGATGGGATGCAATTTGAGGTTGTCCACGAATTCATACATCTTGGAACACTCGTTACATGTTATAATGACGTTAGCCGCGTGGTAAAAAAACGTGTTGCGGCTGCAAGTAGGACTTTCTTCGATTTGCGTAGTCAGCTACAGGCTCACAGCCTACAAACGCGGACCTAACTAGCTCCGTACACTTCGTTGATTCGTCCAGTCGCCCTGTACGGCCATGGAGCATGGACGTCAAAAGATGCAGACTATCGAACTCTCTGAGTTTTTGAGCGGAAAATACTGCGCTCAATACTTGTTGTACCAAGTGTACAAAAATGCAAATATCAGCAGGCTGACAGAATACAGCAGATTCCAGTGGGCCGGATAAGTAGTGCGGAAGAGGACATCGGCCGTGTGATAGATCACGCACTCGCGAATTACATTTGTTCTGTTTTTCGGCCTTGCAATCCGAATAGCAGTTATGACCTATTTTTTTTTGCTTTTATTCGGTTCCTAACATAACAGTATTACTGTTTTGATAATGCCAGAAAAAAAACTATTTGTGATAGGATTACTATTTGCCGTATAAATGAGGTAATGCCTTTTGATTCCATCTAAACCGACTAAATCGATTCGTCATAGATTCAGAATGACACAAAAGCAACTACATAACACAAAGGATACAGCTCCAATAGCGTGTGGTAATGGCACACCTAAACAGTAATAATAAATTGAAAAATGCGATTACTTCATCTTGATTCCCTTCATCTAACACCTCACCAGTAATAAATTCCATCTATCAAACAGAAACTACCAGGTATCACTGCTCCATTACCCCTCGCTTGTTTGCAATTGAATCAGTTAAATTAGGCCTCTGTTGTAACTTCTTCCTTTCAATTTCAGATCTCGCCAAGAGATGGCATTAACATTTAAAGCAGCTTAATTAAAATTTCGATAAACAGCAAAATTGAATTGCAGTCCGTGTAACCACACGCCGTTGCCGTATCGTTGGTTAATGATGCGCTCCTCAGCACTATTGAAGACATCACTCTTCTGTCTAATTAAATCATTTACCCTGCCTCGGTGCCCAAATTGCCTCATCTGGTTGGCCAAACCACCATCAATAACAACGGCATGGGCACCAAGAGTAAATATCACAAGAAAACACAATGCTCTTTTGATTGGTGAAGTGCAAACTCGAAAAAATGCGATATGTTGTTGAATTAGCCAATGTGCGCGCGCTGTTTCTGCACAAAACATCCCATTGAAAGCGAAACACCTAAAGCCACTTCATACTTCTCTGCAGAGCGCGCACGGGTGAGAGATGAAGGCTGACTAACTGCCGCACTCGATGGTGTGTGGATTACGATAGCGCGACGAGGGAACGTCAAGTCATTGTGGCTACTACTGACTGCCTGGTGCAAGATAAAGATTTCAAAAATAAAAGTGAAAAACCCTCATCCGCGTACCTAGTCATGCAATCTTCGGTGAGACAACGCATTGAACATAACTGCAGTCCACGACCGTTTTATGGAATGAAGTCGAATGGAAGCGAGGAAACTTTGGAGAAAAAATCCGTTCCTCATTTGGATTGGGTTTTAGAAAACACTGACACTAATCGTTCTGAACTTAATACTTGAGAAGAGGATAAAATTGATGTAAATCAAAAAAATGTCGGACAAAAAGTGTTATATATACAGAAATGCCATGTCCATTTGTTTCAACTTCAACTCACTATGCGCCGAAGATTACCTACGCACTTGTTCAATGGTTCGTTCAACGGCATGTGTTTTATGTCTTATGTTATCTTGCAAAAGGCAGCCAACAAGATGGGTTGCCAACGTCCTATTTCAAACGTATGTGTATGATTGGCAGCTGACTTTTAAGTTGAGTTGAGAAAAAACTGTGAAGCATTGAAATCCCAACCGTTGCGCTTCTGCTTTTTCTTTTTTCAGTCAGCACTAGAGAGGTTTGCATTTGCAATTATCACGAATTTTTCAACCAATTTAAACAAAAAAATTAATCTTTTTTGGTCTTCTGACGTTTTTTTCGCAGAACTCAATGTCTATCAAACAAAACTTCAAAGCAAACAAAAATATGCTGGTAATCGCTATATGGCAGATCTCTGCCAAGACACTCCCGTGCAATGGGCGTTTCGACTTCTTGGGGGCCCTCCTTAGCCGTGCGGTAAGACGCGCGGCTACAAAGTAAGACCATGCTGAGGGTGGCTGGGTTCGATTCCCGGTGCCGGTCTAGGCAGTTTTCGGATTGGAAATTGTCTCGACTTCCCTGGGCATAAATGTATGTATGTTAGCCTAATGAAACCTCGCAGTTAATAACTGTGTGGGAGTGCTTGATGAACATTAAGCTGCGTGGCGGCTCTGTCCCTGTAATGTAATGCCAATAATTCCAAAAAAGCTATTACACTTGCATTTCCATTCATGACTACTGCATCTACTCTCTTTGAACATAAGTCTTTTCACTGTGTATTTACAGTTGTTAAACAACCAGCAACAACAAATTGGACATCACAACCGATAGTCAGATTTTAATTATGGGCGGATATCTTTTCTTAATGAAATTAAACTTCTGAGGCAGTTGTGACCATTCAATTCGACAATAACACCACACTTCTTGTGCGCGTTCGACTAACGCAGAGGAAGAAATTTTAACATGCGGACTTCGTAGAATTTTGTTAATTTCGATCCACCATAATACAAAACTCATCACTCCCACGAAGACATGGAATATCTTAAACGTGGGCATCCCAGAACGCAGAATTATTATCCTTTCGACCCATAATAATACTATTCATCTTGCGAGCGTCCCACCAACGCAAAAACAACTTGAATGTGGACGGTTAGCCACGTAGAACTCTGATCTATTCGATCCACCACTCAGAATTGTTATCCATCCGAACCAGGATTATACCATTCTTTTACAAATATCCTTCAACACAGAAGAAGAAATTCTTCAAAATGGCGTCCTATCACGTAGTAATGTGATTCATCCGACCAAAAAAAAAACACCATTCTTTTCCGTTAGTCCCACCAAATCCGAAGAAGAAACACTTGAATGCAATCAGAATTACGCATTGAATCCATCCGATCCTTATTTCATTCTACTTCACGCCAACAAGTAGAGGAAGAAACATTTGAAGACGGGCATTTCACCACTCAGAATTATAAATCATCTGATGCACAAAAGCATCTTTTTTTTGCGGACGTCCCACCAACGCTGAAGAATAAACTCTTGAAAGCCGGCATCCTACAACGCACAGTCATGTCAACCCGATCCACAATAATATCATTCTTCTTGCGTGCAGCATATAAACATGTAAAAGAAGAAACACTTGAAGACGAGCATCTTACCACCCAAAATTGTTTTTCATCTGATCTAGAAAAGCAATTTTTTTTTGCGGACCTTCCACCAACGCAAAAGAATAAACTCTTGATTTCGGGCGTCCCACACCGAAGAATTCAGGCCGTCCAATCCACAGTAATACCATTCTTCTTTATGAAGTCCCACTAACGCAGAAAAAGTAACTTATGAATGCAGGCGTTCCACCACGCAGAATTTTGATGCATCCGAACCACAATTAACAATCATATTTTTGTTTCAAGCGTCCCACCAACACAGAACTCTTAAATGCGGGTGTCCCATAACCAAAAAATTAAGTCGAGTCCAGTACGAGACACCGTAGATGACCTTACTGTCGAGGTCGAAATACATATCTGTCAAGGTACAAATTAATTGGTGGAATTAAATGGGATTGTACAAACTCGTCTTATGACGAGTGAAGACATTCCACTAAAAAGCTCAAAATAATTTTCTTAAAAAAAAGTTTCCCACATGACCCACAATAATACCAGTATTATTGCGGGCATCCCTCCAACGCAGAAGAAGAAACTCTTAAATACGGGCGTCCCACAACGCAGAACTGTGATCTATCCGATCCACAATAATACCATTCGTGTTGCGGGCGTCACCACGCAAAACTGTTATCCATCTGAATCACAATAATACCATTCTTAATGCGGGCGTCACCACGCAGAATTGTAATCCATCAGAACTACAATAATGCCATTCTTATTGTGGGCGTTCCACTAATGAAGAAGAATAAACTCTTTAATGCGCGCCCCACGAAGCACAACTGTGATCAAAAGAATTCAAAAGAGAATGAAAAAGTCTATCACTCATCATTTCTGTATACATATACGATATGTAGCATACCGTGAGAGACTTTTTTCGCTAGTTGTTATGATGAAGAACTGATTCGGGAGGCTATACCTCATGATGAATTTCTTTTAAAAAGCTTCAAACGTGGCTTCTCACCAGGCAGAATTGTGATCATTTTATTCATCCGAATTACAATAATATCATTCTTGTTGCTAGCGTCCTGCCAACGCCAGAGAAGAAACTCTGGAATGCGGGCGTCCCACTAACGCAAAAGAAATATTATTTAATACGGGCATTCCACCGCGCAGAATTTTTATCCATTCGAACCACAATAATATCATTCTTGCTGCGAGCGTCCCAGCAACGCCGGAGAAGAAACTCTTGGATTCAGGTGTCTCACAGCGCTGAATTTTGATCCACCCTATCAACAATATTACTATTCTTGTTGCGAACGTCCTACCATTGCCGAAGAACAAACCCCTTAGAAACGGGTGTCCCACATTGCAGAAAATCCAATCCACAATAATACTATTATTGTTGCGGACGTCCTACGTACACAGTAAAGTAATTCTTTAATGCGGACGTTCCACCAGAAGAAGAAAACTCTTGAATACGGGCGTCCCACACTGTAGAATTGTGACCATCCAACCCACAATAATACCATTCTTGTTATTGACGTCATACTAACGCAGAAGAAGTACCTCTTTTATGTAGGCATTCCACCACGCAGAGTTTTGATCTATTCAAATCTCAATAATACCGTTCTTGTTATGAACGTGCCACCAACGCCGAAGAAGAAACTCTTGAATGCGGATGTCCCATAACTCAGAATTTTAATCCATCGGAACTACAATAATACCAATATTATTGCGATCGTCCCACCAACGCCGAGGAAGAAACTTTTGAATGACCACAATTGTTCTTATTCTGCTTCTCGTATTAGGTGAGGCGTATCGAATGAAGCGAGAATTGTCGATACCTTCTATTTAAATTACTCGTCGTCGTCTCACGTGAGACGTGTCGAAATTGTCAATTTTTGAGTCATTCAAGACGCAGAATAAGGACAAATAATGCCATTCTTATTGGAGGCGTCCCACCAACTTAGTAGAAGTAACTCTTTAATGAGGGCGTTCCACCACGCAGAATTATGATGTATCCATTCCACAATAATACCATTATTGTTGCGTGCGTTGCGTTGCGTTGCGTTGTAACGGAGTATTTCGTAGATTGCATACTGATAGTTGTCATGTATATTCTTTACCTTTCTTACCCCAATTGCTTATGGATTTCCATTTGGGATTCAATGGAAATCCAATTGGGGGTCCAAAATGATAAAACATGAAAGCTATCATTGCCGGCCACGCCCATCTTCTCCGTTACTAGGAAAGGGAAGGAAATGATGATATGACATCTACTTAACGAGAGGCCAGCGACTCACCGACGCCCTCATAGATGTCAAGGAATTGGATGGTGGATAGGGTATGTGGTTCAGGAGTATCATTATAAGCAAATGATAGAAAATTTGGGGAAATACGTTGGGAGTGACTTTGCTAAGAAATTTATGTCACTCCATTATCCTTGCCGATGATTTTCCTCGGATGGGGCGAAGGTATGAGCCTTGCACTGGCTAATAGCCTAGGTTTCAGCGCCTTTGCTCGCTCTCTGAAACGAAAAAAGAGCAAAAAGAAATTAAATTCCCCTTCCCCCCTGATATGATAATGATTTTGATCAACAAATGAAAATACATTGCTATTGGCTTAAAATGAATAAATTTTGTTAAATGTCACGAAATAAAATAGATACAATAACCAAAACCTAATTCAATAAATATTATACACAGTGTACACATATTATACACATTATCATTGCACGGATAACGTATATCTCGGTTGTCTTTTCGTAACCACATGAATAATGTAATATACAATAGCTATACTATTTGTAATCGCATGTCAGTACCATCGTTGTTGAATTTCCTATTCATATGTGACAAATATGGAATTATGGGCAGTGTAGTAAACACATAATAATAAATATAAAGTCATTAATATACAATAAAATCACAGTAATCTCCATCAGCCAAATTTTAACGATTCATTCATTTTGTAAACGCTGAAATCAACCCTTTATACTCTGAAAATGGTTGATGGCTAACTTGATAACAATAATAAGTATCATACGTGTATATAATATAATGTATTAAATGTAAAGTAAAATGTTATTTGATGAATATATTTTTCATTGGATTTCACTATGAAACTAAAATCATGTTTCGAAACTTCAAATGCATTTCATTTGACAACTATTATAGGTACTGTAAAAACATACCGCTTTTTATTGAAAGCAAATGTTCAGTTATATTGTTTTTACGAACATTTTTGATGGATTATCGCAAAATGAAAGTAACAAAACGATATATAACCTTTTGTTTGCCGAACGTTGAAGGATCGTTAAAAAATATATACTGTAAAATAATCTAAGTGTGTAGAATTATTCAACCATATCCAAGTGATTTAAATATTTATAGATTGTTTATAAAAATCATAATTCTCATAATTATATACAATGGTCAGTAAGAGTTTGTTCAACTTTCATTTTTTTAAATTAAAGTTAAATGTTGAGAAAAATCTTTGTGAAACCATCTAGGATAGACTGCCTTTGGGATTCCGTTCAATAGATATAATGGATTTTCTGGCTCTTTGTAATGAATATAATGGAGTCACCAAGAAATCAAAACAAAATTAAACGAACTAATAATAATTATATGTATATGCAGAATTTTAGTCGCGTAAGCCTAGACCTTACTTTTGATATGCAAAGAGTTATTATGAAAATAAAGTCTTAGTTAAACAACAAAAGGTCGGCAGCAAAACATAAAAACTTTAGAAAATTAAATATAAATCTCCACGTAACTATTTATCTACTTTATGTTTGAAACTGAATGCAGTGTAACACAAAAAAAAAGAATATAAATAATTGGAACGGACTTACTATTTTCGCTGTCAAGAAATTCGTCCTTGCACGGAGGTATATGCCATGCCTGCATTTCCTCTTATCCTTGAATCATCATTGACAAAAGGAACCTTCAGAAACCAGTCCAAGACCAGTGGCCAATACAGGGAATAACTTCATTTTGATAGTGCTGGCGTCGTTGCTTGATTGATCAAAACGAACAAAAATCGTTACTTCCGTCAGTTCTTGTCTTGTAGTTCTTTAAGCTCATATAAAGGTTTCCAGGGATATGGGGGACAACACCATCACAACATAAGTATAATCCTTGGCCTGAAACGCTTCTTGGGATGTTGACCGTCTGACTTGACTTAGTAGCTTTCAAGTTTGATCAAAACGCTTGAGATATGGGGCCGGAAAAATCTTCAATTTCTCAAATTGGATGACATCAATAAATTTTTGACGTGAGAAAAGTATTTTCACGCCCGTCAGCTATCACAGCATACTCTCAATAATACCATTATTGTTGCGTGCGTCCCACTAACGCAATGTGGGCGTCCATCCGATCCACAAAAACACCATTCATTATGCGGGCGTCCCACCAAAACGAAGTGGAAGAATCAGTTGAAGGCGGGCGCTGCCAATTTCCCACCAGACTTGAACTGGCGTTTTTTTTTCTTGTTTCCATTCTTATTCTTCTCTTCGTCACGATTGGCAATCGATTTTCAACAGTTTCACTCCTTCTTAGCACTGAAAAGTACACTTAGTTTCACAATGATTTACATATCGTGACTCATAACAGTTGAAAGCCAGAGCTCCTATCCATCGTGTTCTTTCACTTGCTTTTCCATTAGTCGTTTTTCGAGTCGTCCGGCTCCGTAATGCCTATCGCGAATGAGCCTTCTAGATAAAGGGCAAAAGTTATACGATCGAAAACCACTTAGCTAATTTGGCTATATGCCACAAGGCTAGAAGTTGTTCGGCTGAATATGGCATTTGACCAAACAAACCATTAGACCGAAACCTATGTGTTCGAAAGCTATTTGGTCAAAAATGCCGATTGTCAGCTCTCATTTGGCTGAAAATGTTGTTTAACCTTGCAGGTCATTTAGCCGGAAGAAACGTTTGGCTAAAAATGCCATTTGACCACAATGGGCGTTTGGCAGAAAGGGTCGCCTAGCCGAAAAAGCCATATGGCCTAAAAAGGTCGTTTGCTGAATGGATCATATGACAAAAAATGTTCTTACGCTTCATTTCGCGCTGCTAATTTCCCACTGTAAAAAGTGAGAAGCGAAAGTAAAAAGTGAGGAATGAGAAGTGAAGAGTGATAAATGAGAAGTATGACTTCTCTGAGAAATGAATAGTGAAACGTCTCGCTTCTCACTTCTCACTTTTTGCTTCTCAATGTTTACAGTAAGAAGTAAGTAGTAACGAATGTAAAGTGAGAAATGTGATATAAGAAAAATAAATGAGACGTATTACTTTTCACGTTTAACTTCTTACATTTTACATCTTACTGCAAAAAGTGAGAAGTGAATAAAGTTATTTTTTTCATTACTTATTCTTTACTTCTTTAATTTCATTTCTCATATTTCATTTCTTTCTACTCACTTCTCAATTATCATTCATCGTTTTACACATTTCACACTCAATATTGTTCGCCCAAATGACATCTTCGGCTATATTATCCGTTATGAAAACGACATTTACAGTATGACCCATTCGACCTAGCGTCATTTCCGGCTGTCAGAGCAGAGCCGTTCGGCCAAATGAATTTTTTAGGCCAAATGGACCTTTTCTACTAAACGGAATTTTCGGCCTAGTGAGCCATTCAGCCAAACGTTTTTTGGTCAATAGACCTCTTCGGCCAAATTACGCTTTTTGCCATACCATTTTTCAACATTTCCACTTCAGCCGAATGACGAACGATAAATTTGGTTAAATGGCAGTATACTGTGGGACTTCCGATCCAATGTGCTTTTCAATCAAGTGGAATTCGGCCAAACGACCCTTTCCTGTTCGTGAGAGCGATTGCCTAGATGCAGATCGCACCTTGAAATTTTTCAAATGATTGATCGAAAACATTCAAGCAGTCCTAATACCTTTCAAATTTTGAGTTAATGGTGGTCAAATTCTATTTTTATTCAAATTATTTCCTGCTACTTAAATCCCGGAAATCAAAACAATGTTTTGAATTTGCAAAATGAATGAGAGCCGTCCCAATCAGTCTGATCCAAAATCTAGAGTTTTAAAATTGATAGTGAGATTGGCAAGTGCGTACACGTACAAACATACACAGGTGCCCACTGAGCCAGACCGTTGTTGGCGTTGAAAAGATTCGTTGAACTGAAACGAACTCGATTCTTCAGAAATCCGATTCAGTGTGAAATTAAAGCCACTGGATATCTACAACTGGATGGACGTGAAAGGAAAAATAAAAACCGAGGATGCCTCATTTTTCATGCTTTCCAATGCTGGATAGTGAGTACCAAGTTGTGAAGCTTACCAGCTACTGATGCACGCTGCCGTAATGCGATGGTGTGAAGTTGCATCGAAATAGAAAAATAGAAACATATCATTATTTATCTTATTTCCAGACGTACGGAATGATTGCAGGACTGGTGGGCATGGTAGTAAGAGAGGATGACCGATTTTCCGACAACGAACCCAGCTCAAATTCCAAACCGTTGCACATTATGGCTTAGCTCCAATGTTTGTTTTCATTTGTAAGTAAAAATATTTCTCTAATAGCTTTATAATCGATGGATCAATCACCTCCCGAATATGTTGAGCCCCGTGTGCGGTTTAGAGAAAAACAACTATCTCGATATGGTTCATGCCGACTTAAAGTTTTGTACATTTATCTCATCTCGATACAGTTTAGTTTATTTGCTTTTGCATTTGTTCAAAACGTTTAAAAACTGTTATTCGAAAGGAAGCTCGAGCCATACAGTCTATTCGTTTAATTCAGCGAATTCAGTAAATGTCTATTTTGTTCGAGTCTATGTTATACACGAAAACGAGTATACTACTAAGCGGATTAATCAGAGTTTTTATCTTTGACTCCATTACCCAAATAACGATGGTGCAAAGCTTTCAAGCGCCACGACCAATCAACAGCTCCCATCACTGTTGCTGCAATCAGCACTCCTGGTTAACCTCCTTTTGCTGCAAGTCTAGACTGCAGCAATCAAGTTTCCCCACCACTATCATCACCATATGAAGTTTCGACTGCAAATGGATACCCACGTACACATATTTTGATTCCCAATCGCCTGGATCTCCTTGGTGCTGCAATGCCCCTCGCACTCGTTCAGACCCCAACCTCCCCGTTGAGATGAAAACACAACCAGCTGCTTGTTGCTTTTACGGGTAACTTAGCGGTTCAGATTTTTTTCTACTCACACAGCGTAGAATCAACTCAGACAGCTTGAGTTTATTTTTTCGCAAATTAATAATTTTCAGACTCGAAAATTGTTGCGAAGATCCGAGAATATCACCATCCCGCAGTTAAACACGTTCAAGCTTGATACCGTCTGCTAAAGCGGAGAGACCTTTTCTTAAGATATTGAATATCGCCACCATCATCGGGGCCAAGAGCACCCCAATCGATAACGTGATGTGGTTGGAAAAAGGCTAACCTGTGGCTTGGGTAGGGAAGGAGCAAAAAAACAACGCGAAGCACAGTTAGATTTCGCTCTAATCATCACTTTCCATCCACAGACAGCTGCAGCAACCAGCAGACAGCCAACCAACCGACTGGCTGATCCAACCATCAGAATATCCACTACGAAATTCGATAATTTATTCAAAACGATTCGACTCCTTTCCCAGCAGTCGGTGCAGGCAGCGCGCCGTGACTTGGTATCTTTCGTAGTGAGAGCTCCTTTCGCACAGCGCTCTCGATCTCTCGAAGGTTTGAATATTTATGTCGGCCCGAATCGGATAGGCACATCTCCAAGTCTAACTAAGAACTGCTGCTGCTCATTTGCACTCCACTGACACACATTATGCATATCGGAGATGCAAGTCCGAGACCGAAAGTGTTCGAATGCTGAAACCGTCTCTCCCGAGTCCCGACCGGCGCGCTTGCATGGATTGAATATTCGCCTCCTCCTTGATGATGGTCATGATTCCGGCTGACGGACAGCAGCAGTAGCAGAGCAGATCTTGCCATTGGAGAAAGACCTGTCAGTTACAAGTTGCAGTGCAATAGCAAAAACTGGCACGAATTGCATGCATGGGAATCGCAAATGAGTGGGGTGATAGCGTTGATGGCGGCAAAGACTTGTTTCTGACTGAGTAGAAAAATAAATTGATCCCTAATCAATTCTTATCTCACATTTGCAAGTTATTTCTTTCACCCAACCAGTTGATGGCAGATTTTAACACAATTTTGCATAAAAACCTTGCTAAATTTGAATAAAATTTAGCATATACAAATTTGGATTTTGGATTTAAATATAAATCATTATATCACAATTCTGTATAGTGTATTTACCCAGATTGTATACAGATCTGTAAGATTTGTTTGAGTATTTCAATACACAGAATTTTATCTGTAGTATTTCGAAGAAATATCTTTTATATTTGGCTCCATTTGATTCAAATTATTTTGCATTACTGTTTAAAATAACAGGTTATCCTTATTAAAAAGCTTGTATTCAAGAATACATACAAGAGAAGAATGGATGTGAAATTAAAGTCTATTCAATAGAAAATCATGTAATCATAGCGTGTAAAATTCAGACATTCTAACATTGTGATCACAGTCTAAGTCTTAAGAACCCAAAGAACTCAAGAGCTGTTTTGCATCTTCAACATTTCTCTTCAATAAGTCTTCCATTCCAGGTCATCCAATAATTCCCTGAAGTCTACACGCGTAACCTTAGACCTTAAGATCTACACACATAACCAAAAGGCTGATATCTGTTTTAAAAATTGGTTCATGTCCTATTTGATCCAAAAAACAAAATTGGATATGTCTTCAATAACTGTTCAGTTTCAGGTCATACAAGAATTTTTGGGAGTATAGGCCTTAAGGTCTACATGCGTAACCAAAGGGCTGTTATCTCTTTTACAAATAGTTCATATCCTATTCGATCTAGTGAACCAAATTGAAATGCCTTCAATAGCTGTTCCTTCACAGTTCATCCAAGATTCCCCCGTAGTTTAGGACTTGAGGTCTACACGCGTAACGCAGGGGCTGATATCTTTTATGATCCAGAAAACCAAATTGGATTCGCCTTCCATAACTGTTTGGTTTCAGGTCATCCAAGTATTTCTGGAAGTAAAGACGATAAGGTCTACACGCGTAACCAGAGGGCTGTTATCTCTTTTTTCAATGGTTCATGTCCGAATCGTTCTAGTGAACCAAAGTCCTTTCCTGTTAACCCAAGAGTTCTCTGGAGTATAGAATTTGAGGTCTACACGCGTAACCAAAGGGTTATTCTCTCTATTTGAAAATGGTCCATGCCCTTTTAAAACCATAGAAAAAAAATTGGATTCGTCTTCAGTAACTGTTCCGTTCTAGTTGGACGGCACAATTTACGATCAAGAACTATGATACTCATTCAGTTCTTGTAGAATTAAATACAGAATGTTTTGCTGAAAACTGCGAGAAGATTAGAGATTATTACGCAAAGATATTGGCATTTTACTGGAGTGTTGTAGGGGTGAATTTATTTCTTTTGAAAGGTAAAAGAAACGAAATTTGCTCAAACCCCACTTCAGAAAAATGCTAATAACTTAGCCGGGCAAACTATAATCTTCTCGCGGTTTTTTGCATAACATTCTGTATTAAATTCCCTAAGATCTGAATGAGTATCATAGTTCTTCATCGTAAGTTGTGTAGTCCAGCTGTAATTTACTGTTTTTGGATGTTTCTGCATACATTTTTGCATATAAACTTCCAATGAGTTTAGCACCGCCAAAACGTTAACCGATTTGACTGAAAATTTGTCCAGAGCATCAGAACCGAATAAAAGGGCGGCCCATCAAAAAAAAATTAAAAAAGTTTTTCCCATACTAATTTGAGCCACCCTAGTCTATACGCACCACCAAAGGGTACCACCAAAGGCACCAAAATCTTTTTTTACGCATTCTGACTTTAAGTGCTGTACTTTTATTTTTGAAATTCCTGGATGGCCTTGAATGGAACATGCATTTAATTCATGTTGGTTTTCGGAAAGGAGCGAATAGATCTTCCGTCACGCATATTGGCCCTAAGGCCTGTATTTCGATTTTTGGCATTCTTGGATATCCTTAAATGGAACATGCAATCCATTCATATCAAATTTGGTCATTTATTTATCAATATCATTTTTAAATTTCTAAAAGGAACAAACAAATCTTCCGTCACGCGTAATTACCTTAAGGCCTGTACTCCAATTCTTGAAATTCTTGAATGACCAGGAATGGAACGTGCATTACATCAATGTCCAATTAGGTTCTTATGATCATTAAGAGCATGTTTCATTTCTGAAAGGAACAGACTACGCGTATATTCAGGCCTGTACTCCAGTTCTTGGAATTCTTGTAGCCAGGACTGACAAAAGTTATCGTCGCAGCACGAAATGCCACAGTAGCGACGAGTTGTAGTGTCTTCATTGCTACTGGATACATCGTCGATGACGCTCACGACGCTAGCGTTCGTCGCGAAACCAAATCATCATGACGACATCGAAGAACGAAGAATTCATACCATCATTCTTCAAGCGGCAGCTGCCATGCGAAGATTTGTATTAATTCTTTGTAATAATGAATTTGAAGTAACGTACGAAGGCTTTATAAATGTTATCAATACATTTATGTGATCAAAGTCCCTACTATTTGTTTATTTGGGACGCCTTAATGTTTTTAACCAGTCCGTCTATAATGACGAGCAATCAATTTATGTGAACAAGTGACGACAGAAATCTTCATTACTTTTGGCTGCGCGACTATCCTCGTGTGTTGCGTTGTGCAATGTTGTGACGAAATCTTTCTTCATACGACGAGAACGACTATTGTCAGCCCCGCTTGTAGCACTTGGAATAAAACAAATGTTGAAGGCACGTTCAATTTGATTCAACAATCGCAAGGAAAATTGATGTATGGACCGCCAGGAACATGTGTCATGTATACGGGGATGGGCCGTATGGCCGAATGCCATTTGGCCGAAAGCCTCTAGGCCGAAAGTTGTTTGTCCTACTATACCATTTGGCCGAACAGACCATTAGGCTAAAAGTTATGGATCATGTAGCCGAATAGGTCATTTGGCCAAATAGATCATTGGTCGAATAGGACTTTGGCCGAATACATCATTTGACCGAACATGCCATTTGGTCGAGCAAGACATTTGGCCGAACATGACATTTAAAAAGTGAAAAAAGAGTCTCACTTCGCTCTACTTATTTTCCACTTCTCACTGTGAAAAGTTAGTAGTGCGAACTAAGAAGTTCTCATTTTTTACAGTGAGAAGTGAGAAATGAGGAGTGAGGAATGAGACGTCTCATTTTTCACCCCTCTTTTCTCACTTTTTAAAGAACCCATTCGGCAAAATGTTCTCACTCCTCATTTCTCACTACTCACTGTAAAAAGTGAGAAGTGAGTAGTGTGGTGTCTCACTTCTCACTTCGCACTATTCAATTTTCAATTTTTTTATCACAATAGATCTAACAAATGGTCGCAGTGATTAAAATGCCCAACAATGAAAAAAAATCAATTTTCACAGTAAGAAGGGAAAAGTGAGGAGTGAGAAGCCTCACTACTCACTTCGCGTTTTTTACAATGAGAAGTGAGAAAAAAGGAGTAACATGTGAGACGACTTTCTTCTCACTCTTAATTTCTCACTTTTACTGTAGAAAGGGAGTAGTGCGAAGTGGGTGGTGAGGCATCTCACTACTTAGGCCAAATGTCCTGCACGGCTAAATGTCATGTTCGGCCAAATGTCCTATTCGGCCTAATGTCATATTAGGCCAAATGTCGGGGTTCAGCCAAACCGCACCAAGCGGCTGTTTGACTGACTTTCAGTATTTTGTTCTCAAAAGAAATCGGACATCATTTCATATCAATCCTTTCGTACATTTGATAAAGGATATCCACAGTTATGAGGTTGAAAGATATGTGATGGTAACATATCTAATTTGGCTCTTTGGATTTCTACGATTATGTATCATGTCCAAAGAATTGAGTGAAAAACTAATCATTTAAGAAAAAAAATCACGTCGCATTATTTTTACGTTTACGTCACGTTACGTTACGTTTACAAATTGGTACCGTAGAGATGAGTAAATACAAACGCTTTCTATATAAGAAAGCCAGTTTCTTATGAAATTCTCTCTTTTTGTTGGTGATCCTCAAACGAAATTTTGTGAAATATTGATTACTTTGTGCTGTGTATTTCTCAATAAGTTAGGGTCAGCAAAATCGCCATACGTTACATTATTGTATCAAAGCAAATACGTGAGTCAACAGCAGAGATGCCTAATATATTTTGATCCTAAAACTAATGAGTGTAAAATCTTAGAAACTTACGATGTGAAAAAACAAAATTTGGTTTTAAAACGGTATAAAAAAGTTCGACTTGCGAATCGCGAGAAATTGGGATTATACCATTGTTGTAAGGGGTATTTATATGGAAATTAAAAAGCAGATCCCTCCATCGGCCCTTCTTGGAAAAATCTGGCTACGGCATACGAAATAAACATTGCACCAGAGGAAAAATCAGAAAACTACGGAAGCATATTTATCAGAAGACGAAATAGTGGAGTTTGATGAAGAAATGGTTGGAGAGCATCAAGAAGAGGAATAAAATCAGATGTGGAAACCAAACGGAATAACAGACAAGCAGAGGCTGGAGATCGAGGACGAATACATTAAAAACTCTTTAAGATTCATATTATTCAAAGGTAGTCATCGACTTCAAGGCAGTAATGAAGGAAAAGATTCGAAAGCTAGAGGTGAGCGGGCATCCCTTCATCAGGCTGCACCGAACGCGTCCCGTCAAGAAAAAGTTCCCACAATAAGACTAAATAATTCGATTTATGAATTGCACGAAATTATCATATTGTGTTATTTTAATCATTTCCGGCTCCGTAAAGTTCAAAGAAAATGTCTGAGCACAAATAATTAATTAAAAAACACGCCACTTTGACCGAAGATCTACGCTTTACAGTTTTTGAATCATGTGCTTTATAAATCGTTTGCTTTTATCTAATTTGGACCTATCCAGCTTTCCACGCTCGCCATAATGGCGGATGCTATAAAAAGTTTGACATTAACTGCTCACAGACACTGAACTGAAATAATCTTCCAAGCAGGCATTGATGCTTTGTCATTTTTCCGACAACAATCTACCCGAGTATCCAATTTCAATATTTTTACATTTATCATATTAGTACATTTTAATTTTTAATTCTCTATTTCAGTAATCTTAGTTTAGACATGGCAGCAATAGCATTCATTCATTTATTTAGTTAACATCTAAACAGATAACACTGAATCAACAATTTGACGCCACAATGCACGGACGCAATGGGAAAACAGAACTGTGCAATAAAAATCCTATTCGACTAAATGCTGATGTCATATTAGAAATTTGGAGACAGTACTCGTCGATAGCAAATCCTTCCGCACGCGATGGCATATGAGCAAGTCAAACCACCTTCCTTTTGCCAGTGGAGATATATCAGCTTCCACACTGATATTCTTCCCTCCCCCTTCATACGGGAGCTTGGCAGAAGGAAGGTCGTGTGATATGTGCCATCACAAATATTGCCCTCCGCTCGCTTTCAGATCGACTTCTATAAAAACATTCTTCATGCCTGCCGTATCCTAACGGAACTATCAATTCTATACTTTCGCCTCTAATGTTATCATGAACATGTACGTCCAAGTTTGGAAGATGATATTAGCATTTCCATATCAATGTACTTTGTCTTTGACGCATTCACCACCAGTCCAACTTTTGTTGCTTCACGTTTCAGGCGGGTGTACAGGTCTGCCACCTTTGCAAATGTTCGGCCGACAATGTCCATGTCATCCGCGAAACAAATAAATTGACTGGATCTGTTGAAAATCGTACCTCGGCTGTTACACCCGGCTCTCCGCATGACACCTTCTAGCGCAATGTTGAACAACAGGCACGAAAGTCCATCACCTTGTCTTAGTCCCCGGCGCGATTCGAACAAACTGGAGTGTTCGCCCGAAATCTTCACACAGTTTTGCACACCATCCACCGTTGCTTTGATCAGTCTGGTAAGCTTCCCAGGGAAGCTGTTCTCGTCCATTATTTTCCGTAGCTCTACGCGGTCTATACTGTCGTATGCCGCCTTGAAATCAACGAACAGATGGTGCGTTGGGACCTGGTATTCACGGCATTTTTGAAGGATTTGCCGTACAGTAAAGATCTGGTCCGTTGTCGAGCGGCCGTCAACGAAGCCGGCTTGATAACTTCCCACGAACTCGTTCACTAATGGTGACAGACGACGGAAGATGATCTGGGATATCACTTTGTAGGCGGCATTAAGGATGGTGATCGCTCGAAAGTTCTCACACTCCAGTTTGTCGCCTTTCTTGTAGATGGGGCATATAACCCCTTCCTTCCACTCCTCCGGTAGCTGTTCGGTTTCCCAGATTCTGACTATCAGTTTGTGCAGGCAAGTGGCTAGCTTTTCCGAGTCCATCTTGATGAGCTCAGCTCCGATACCATCCTTACCAGCTGCTTTATTGGTCTTTAGCTGTTGAATGGCATCCTTAACTTCCCTCAAGGTGGGGGCTGGTTGGCTTCCATCGTCCGCTGAACTGACGTAGTCATCTCCTCCGCTGCCTTGACTTTCACTGCCTGTACTCTCAGCACCATTCAGATGTTCCTCGTAGTGCTGCTTCCACCTTTCGATCACCACACGTTCGTCCGTCAAGATGCTCCCATCCTTATCCCGGCACATTTCGGCTCGCGGCACGAAGCCTTTGCGGGATGCGTCTTTTCTGATCATCACTTAAAGACGGGCTTAACGGGCAAGGGAATCCGTAAATATTTTTAAGAATAACCTCGAACTAAGATTTCTTAAATAAAGAATTGAAAATTAAAATGTACTCATATGATAAATGTAAAAATGTTGAATTTGGATACTCGTGTAGACTGTTGTCGAAAAAATAACAAATGTTGGGCTGTCGTTGACGACGAAGAATATTAACGAATGCTTAGACGATAATTCCAGTTCAGTGTCGGGAAGCAGTTAATGTCAAACTTTTTATAGCATCCGCCATTATGGCGAGCGTGGAAAGCTGGATTCGGCTTGTTGTTCAGCTTTATATACTCAATCCAGTTGAAACCCGGAATTGGGGGCTAGCGAAGTTGGATTTTTCTCACAATCCGTATGTTACTTCGTACTAACTTCGGAAGTGGTGCGCTAAATAGCGCTTCGCGTATGAAAGCAGCGCACCACTTCCAAAGTTAGGTTCAACATAAGGATTGTGAGAAAAATCCAACTTCGCTAGCCCCCAATTCCGGTTTTCAGCTGGATTGAGAATATGAAATGGCCTATTTTGTCAAACAACCAGCTTGATCGATAGTTTTTCTTGTCCTTATCATTGAGCCAAACGATATTCACGGCCATATGGATATTTTTGGATAGTGAACTATTCGGTAAAACGCCATTTTCAGTCACATGACCTGTTGGGCCAAACGACATTGTATAGTAGATAGCCCTTCTGCCAAAAGAATATTATTCCGGCCATACGGTATTTTAGACTAAATAACCTGCCTGAGCAAACGACATTTTCGACCAAACGAACTTCCAGTCAAATTACCTGTTTGTCCATATTTTATAAATAACTTCTTACAAAATAAATATTTGGTCGCTTACAAAGGTGACTTCCTATGAATTACCTTCTCAACTAACCAGCTATTCCTTTCCCGTAGTGCTCTTGGAGATGCAGAGGATTCCTTGGTCTCTAGTAGCAATGAGTGACGGACTAATTTTCTTCTCCTAACCCTCAATTGACTGTAAAGACGAGGCTGGCACCACTATTGGTCTTGAATTAATGGAACTCCAAATCATGTACAGTGAGACTAATTTTCTGGTCCCAAGAAGACTATTCAAATGACGAGCTGTGCTTGTTTGTTGTTTTTCGGCCAATCATGACTGGATGTGTTCAATCAATCAAGCTAAACAAAAGCCCTTTATGCCAAATGACTAAACAGTATTTCGTACTAAATGACTTTTTGGCAAACTGAAATTTTCGGCCAAATTACTGTTTGGCCAAACGGCATACTCGGTAAAACAACCAGTTCAATCGAATGTTCTTTCTTGATCATACAAATTTTTCGCCCAAACATTATTTTAGGCATTATGACTTATGCGGCCTGTTCGATCAAACGACATTCTCTGCCAAATGGTCTTTTCTGCCAAACTACCATTTCAACCAAACGACCAGGTTGACCGAACGATATTTCCAGCCTTATGACCTGTTCAACCAAACAACATTTTAGGCAATACGACCTGTTGGAACCAAACGACACTTTCGACCAAACGACTCTTTTTTGCCTAACAATCATTTTACCTTATCGACATCTTCGACCAAATGACCAGGTTAGCTAAACGGAGTAGTAGTAGTGTGCCATGATTGAAATAGGAAGCAAATTTTTTTTTCGCTGCGTCATTTTACGCGATTTCTAACCTTCCGGAAATAATTCAATTTGCTGATTATGTGCTTGAAAGTTAGGTTCCCATTACCGTGTAAAATAAAGAAGTTTTAAATTCATGAAGTTCACCTGCAAGCCGTATTTGAAGCTTTTCAAAATTTCAATATGTGGTGCTCAAAAAATCCCAGCGGTACATGATGGCGACTCCAGCTCCCTTCGCAACAGGATCGAATCAAGCAAAAGCTCAATCCCCTTTCCCGAGTTTACTGGCTAGAAACAAAATGCTGCATCAACTGAATCTTATTCCGCAAATAATGCAGGAGTCCAAGTCGGGCAATGCGTATCACTTAAGTATCCCTTTTTTTACATTATTTAATTTTTTTTATTCAATTTTGTTAGCTCATGTTAGCATTTTTTTAAGTGAGCCCCTCAAAGTGGTATTTACATTCGTTGTACTTTTCAATGATTTATATGGAAGTTTTTTCTTTTAAACTAATAATTCTGAGAAAAAAATAGAAACGATATACTGCAAACATATACATATAAGCATTATGCGCAACTGATCATTTGGAAAGTGTCTCTAATTCTCTTGATATGGTTTCAACATTAATTTTATTTTTGATTTCATATGTAATCAGTCTATACTGAAGATAAACAATCTACTTAAATTGTTTTTTTTTTCGAAGACATAAAGTACACAAATTTCTCAACACCAAAAGTTTCAACACCAAAAGCGGCTAAAAAAGGCGAGAGTTAGAAAATTGTTCTTGCGTAAATAATAGTAAATAATACTTGATCATCTCCAGAACAATGCACATTTGGTCATTAGAATAGAAAAAACGCCTTAATTTTGAAGATAATTCTGGAACAGGCGCCTTTTTTCGAAGCAACGTAATTATTTTATTTTATTGGAAATTTCTCAAAAATGAATAGAGCGCTGTTGGGGAAAACAATCAATCTAGAATAAGGTTCGAAAAATTACAATGAAACTGAATCATCACTGATTTTACTTTGATACACAATGCTGATACGCATACTGCAAATTTAAAAAGTGAACATTTCTATCTCGACATCCTCTGTTACTCGATGTGTTTATTATTTGTATTTTTCAAGCATATATCTATTTCATTTTAGGTGTACTATATAGCCTACATTGTATATTGTATGTATTAATATTCATTTTAGCAATAAGGAGTGCAAGTTTGTTCGTGTTTTGTGTTAGACGCAGTGCGGTTATCAACATATCTGATTCTGCTAAGTGGGCGAGTAAATTGGATAGTGAAATAATCAGTTCAGTGCAGATTTGTTGATGTTTTGTATTGGACGTAGAACGATCGAAGATCGCGTCCAGACGTGTTTTTTTAGTAAGCAGAACGATCGGCCGGTCATCGAAAGTTTGTTCTGCTTTGTGCGGTAAGCAGAACGATCGGCCGTAATCGAAATTTTGTTCTGCGTCGTGCGTGTGAGTGAATTAATTAGAAAGTGAAAGTTTAAATCGCGTCTAGACATGTTTTCTTCAGTAAGCAGAACGATCGGCCGGTCATCAAAGTTTTGTTCTGCTTTGTGCGGTAAGCAGAACGATCAGCCGATCACCGAAATTTTGTTCTGCTTTGTGCGGCCTTTCATAATTTTTTTTATTGTTTTTTATTTGTTTTCATCGATCAAACTACACGCTATACACGGCATACCGTTTACCAAAACGAACCCTGCCACACTCCCTACCCCATATATCCAACATCCCAGTGATTTCTCGTGGAAGTGCAGATGACTCGTCGGCTTCTATCAAAGCGAGTATCACGTCAACAATTTCCTACCTATTCCCTAATTGACCTGCATTCGGACACGGCCGGCGCTGGTATTGCTTAATTTTGGGTCACCAGTTCTTACACATTGAAGATGATGTTAGTCCCAAACTTCATCTGTTGGTTCTCTGTGTAATTACAGCTGACCTGGCAATAACGGAGTAGCAACCGTGGGCGGTCAATCATGCTCATGCTCATGCTCAAATGAGCAGGTTGGCTAAACGACAATTCTGCCAAACGGCATTTACGACCAAATGACCAATTTGGCCAAACGACATTCTCGGTCAAATAACCCTTTTGTCAAAAGACATTTTCGACCAAATGACCTGTTTGACTAAACGACATTTTTTGCCATATGACCTGTTCGATCAAACGAAGTTTTCAGCCAAATGTCCTATTTTTCCAAATGATATACTAGGTCAATTACCAATTGTTTTCCACGGTCATATCTTTTGTTCAGCCAAAAGTAATTTTCGGCTTTATACCCCGTTCGATCAGATGACATTTTCCGCCATATGACTTATTCGGCCAAATGACTCTTCCTGTCAACGTCCATTTCGGCCATATGAACGACAATTCGGTCACTCGACATTTCGGTCAAATTATTCTTCCTGTCAAAGGACCTTCTGCTAATCAAAAATGTTCAACCAAATGTTCTGTTTTACCAAACGGCATGTTCGACCATACGACTATTTCAGCCAAACGATATTTTCAATTGAATGACTTGTTTTTTTTTTATTTATTTCTTTATTTGGTAGGCACTCTGTGTTTCTTAGTCGCTACTGTGCCGTGATCTACTGTGGCATTCTGCTGTACACGCAGAAACTATTTTTAGACATTCGTTGTTGTTATCATTGTCGGGTCCATCTCATCGTGAGTCCGTAGTGTTCTTTTATCCGTATCGTTTATCCAATTGCTCGTTGCATTGTTCGGTTGCCATTTATCCGGTACGTTGAAGGAATGCCTCAGAGAAGAACAATTTGTCAGTCGCCATCGGGTAGCCGTGTCGGTAAAACGCGCACCCCAAAACGCCACCGTTTGAGCTGCATCTCAGGCGACTAACAAGGGCTTGGTGGAGGTGCTGGGAATCGAACCCATGATCGTCCGCTTATAAGGCGAACGTGTAGCCAACTACGCTACGGAACCCCCCTGAATGACTTGTTCAGCCTGACGATATTTCCGGCCGTATTATTTTGCGGCTATAATTCCGACGAAATGATTTGTTCGGCTCAATGGCTTCTTCAGCCAAGCGTGGTGATGAACTCTATGTCAATTTTGAAAAACCATTATTATAAAACACGAGAAAAATCCGGTCAAGCTTTTTTTTTGGTCAAACTACTTTCTTCCGGATAATGTAGACCCCTTTACATTTTACCGACATGAAAAATAATTGATTACCGGCTTAACATGACTTGACTTATGCAATAGTGTTAACAACGCGACGATGTGATTCCAAAAACTGGCGGTGTCAACTTTTCAAATCAAAAATATTAACCGAACCACTTTCGTACTGATACGCAAAGGAAAGTTACAACGACCGATGTTCTTATGAAACTTTACACAATTGAAACAAATTTTAAGTATCTTTCTCTTTGTAATTTCTAGTCTAATATGAAGATTCTTTGAATATTATGATTATTTTTCTAAAGATTTCGTAAACTTGCTTTTTTTAAGCATTTTATAACCAATTGAACTTTCTTCTAAAATTAAGTTGCTCGATGTTTGTGCAATCAATAAAAAATCTCATAAAACCAGTGACGGCAAATCTGGTTTTGAATACATTTCCCAACTCGTTGCCATTGCACTGGGTATTAGAAGCCACATCGCGGTTTCGATGCATGATGAATGTCTGCCTTCGAGATCGATTTGCATTTCGGCGCTGTATGGAACCGTAGACGATAGGATCCTCATATCGTTGGGACCGGGTTTCTTTAAAACCAGTCAACCTGAGCCGTCAATGACGACGGCATCGACGACGCCGCGAATGGTGCTGTGTGGAAATTTGCCAAACTATGGCGCAATCTGAAATGAATATTCCCTCTTTTCGTCCTCTATCGATTCTTAGCGCCTGTCGTTTGCCTTTGACAATCGATCGACTAAACTAAGCGAACGGATGAATGATGGTGCGAACTAATAACGGGTTGTCGGTTGTGTGTGCATTGCGTATGGCATTGGATGCACATTTTCGGTTGTTGGTCACGTGCTCAACTATCGGAAAATAAGATTTATGAGACACAACGATTTGCTAAGACTGTTTCAATGGGGCGTTGAAAAATATGAACAGACTTCGAACTTAACAGTTGACCAATGCACCAAACTGCAAAACAACACACTCAAACACGCTTTTCTCAAATATTTATTTTTCGTTTCTAGTGGTCAGACCAACTCAGGAAAAAAAACTGGATATCGCACACCTCATATTCCTGACACGATTGTGCGTTTTAGAGCCATTCAGCTGAACGAACAAATCTTATTAAGAGTATACGTCAAAGGAATGTTCGGCTTCGAATCGTAGTGCAATACGGAACACCAATAAGTTTCATTGCTATATTTATTTTTTCAATCTTTTAAAATTATGTTGAGCAATATAATTTCTGTCTAATTGAGAGAGATATGTAGGTAACTTTTACAACAATCAAATACCACATACCCCTAACTTTCATTGGTGACACACTTTTGCAGCCGTCACCATTCTGGTCTGGGCCCGGCCGTGTAGTCGATTCAAACGTTGACTTGATGATGATGCCCAAACAGTAGTGCTGGAGTCGAGTGGCACCTCTTTTGGCGCTCTTTCGGTTCGGTCTGACCCATCTGTTATACGTATGAATGATGCTCGATGCTTTCGGTCACGTTTTTGTGCCCAACCAGCCAAGTAACCAAATTCGGAACCGTTGCCAAACACGAGAAGTTCTGTTCGTTTGATTGTTTGTTTGTCGGACTGAGCCGGTCTCGATCCGATGATGGCTGTGGTCGGTTGTGGGGGCGTATTTTGGGATAAAGGTAGACCATTGCATTGCAGGGAATTCCCCGCGTTACTGTTGCCTACGGCGTTTGGTTCGATTTCACATCTGTGCGGTAGGGTAGTTGTGTCAAGCGTTTCGACCGACTTTGAAATATACGCCTTTTGGAATGAAGATTGAACGGCGGATGCAATTACCCTACCGCCAACAATGCCAAGGGGCTGACACGAATTTTTGCCGCGAAATCAGTCGCTTTGTTGCAAAAATGTTGTGTCGGTACGATCTGTTGCAAACGTACCGTTTTGGTATGGACTATGCTAAATTGCAAATCCGCTACCCGATGTGAAAGGAAATGATTGACTGCGAAACTCCATCAGCAGCCGTCGTCGACGACCGACACCACCGCTTTGTCGAAAGGCATGGATATCTTTTTTCTACTTCAACACCATCATGTTGCAACAAAGTTATCAACTGGATTATACTTTTTACGACCACTTGCTGAATGAATCAAGCGTTATCCTAGAAGCGTGCTACTTCTTGAAATTGCTATCATTTAATTAGGCTGGATAAAAGTGGATTTGTTTCAAAACAAGACAATGAAGCAATCTTCAAAGTTTTCCGAGGTCCGATTAAATTAGACAAATATCTCGAATCATGGATAAGCTTGACCTTGGTGTTCATACGGTGCGGCTTTGTTATAAGACTATGAGAACACGGAATCAATGCTCTACATATTTTAATAGGACGCATGAGGTATGTCCCATTCTGAAACGATTACTTCTTGCAATTGATGAAAGTGAAAAGAAGTCCGATTTATTGTCGATGTATAATCAGCCAATCATCCCAATACTGAGAACTGGACTCATTTTTTTTAAATAATTTCAGTCAAAAGCTTTAAGTAAATCTGCACCTTCTACACGTACATAAATATTCGGAGCGGCCTTATCCCACTACCCCGAATGCCAGTACCCCGAATCGAATAGCATTACCTCGAAGGCCACTACCCCGAATGGGACAGTACCTCGAAAACCAGAACCTGAATGGGACACTACCCCGAGATCTTTTACCCCGAAAACATTTTGAATCTGTAGTACACGGAGAAAAAAGTGTGGTAGCATCAACCAGATTCTGCTTCAAATCAACAATATTTTTGCATTGATTTATGAATAACAATATTTATTGTTGATACAACCACCAGTTGGGTTGAATCAACCATACGCGATAGTTGTTTCAACTCTCGTATTGCGACAATTACTCCTATTTAGACTTACCCTGAATAAATGATTATCACAGTCGAATCTCGCATACGATTTCGCAGTGCGTTAAGGTTAATGCACATAAAGGTTATCTAATTTTTCCATACAATATCTATTTTGAAAAACCTTTTTTTGATTGGCCTTGCATCTGACAGTCAGCAAATTCGATAGTCAACAATAAAAATAGTTTGTTTTCATCATCGTCTCAAAGCGTTTGACAGTGCGAAGTTCGAATACGGGGTGAGTAGGGTTATCACAGAAAGCTAAACAATTGTGAAAAGAGCAATATAATTTGTTTCAACTATGCTTTCCAGCTGTCACTGTCAAATAATGCATCAGAAAACAACAATATTCATGGTTGTTTTTACTTTCGAAAATGCTGCGAAACTACTTTATCGACTATACGATGACATCAACAAAAGATTAAAAAGTGACAGAAACAGAATCGAATTAGTGACACAGGGAGTGAGAGTCATCCACCTTACCACTGCTCCATGCTTACTTCATGTGGGTCGGATGATTTATGTTGATCAGTTTATGCAGTTTTTTCCATATTATGAAATTGTTGTCGAAAGAACGATACTAATGTTGTTTCAATCATACAATGCAGGATTGAAACAACAATAATATTGAATTGAATAAAGCAGTATATCAGTTTTGAAACAGCAACTTTGGAGATTGAAACAACAATGTCCACGTTGTTGGATGCAACAATCGAAATAGTTGTTTCAATCGCACAAGATTCTTCTGCGTGTATGTAATCCATTATTATGTTTGACACCAACAGATATAATGAATCGCAAAATGACAATCTTTACAGAGAATAAAAAATAGAGTTTCTGAGAGAATAGCAATGAAGATTCTGTTGAACCCTACAATTTTGGTTTTCCGTCTAATTAACTTAAACTGTCATTCTACCCCATCATAATCTGGAAAAGTACTATTCAATGAAAAGGAGTAAGAGCAGCGATGCCAGATTAGAAGACATTGGAATCTCTGTGGAGACATTTATTTCGTGAAGACATTTTGAAAACTTTTCAAAATATTTGTAGTCTTATCAACTTATTTGAAGATACTTGAAGAAGCGAAGCGAAGCGAAGCGAAGAGCAAATATAATTTTATTACTTACTTAAAGTATATGAATATGACAAAATTTATAATTGTCTTTGTCCCGGGCTTAGGATCTCAAACATAAAGGTTAATTCACATTAGCCGGTTTTTAACTGCAACACATTTTAGACATTAAACGCAATTAACTTTGAGTTGTGCGCTGGTTAAAAAATTCCCGATGGTGGCATTCGTTAAAATTTTCCTTGGCGGCGGCGACGTTTTCAGCGTGTCTGTAAAAAGGTATATCGATCATTACATCGGAACGCAATGACCCATCTAATTTATTTGAAATGGCAAAAATAGACTTGATTTAATCTATTGTTGAGCAAGAACTAGATTTGTTTCTATATTCTTTCTGAAATCATTTCATTTTTTATTTGGCATTTCCATGTGAATACCCGTCGGGAATAAAATTCCCGTTGATTTTGGTTTTCAGTGAAAATAAAAAAAATCATTTGAAATAATAAAATAAATTATGAAGAAAGTATGAAGAAATAAAGAAATAAATCCTCCAACATTTTACCGGGAAATGCTTCTTAATTTACACAAGTTCTAGACTCCCACAATAAATCCTCTTCAGTTTGCACAAGAAATTTGTTTCAACTAATTTCCATAGAAAATTTTTACGAATGTCGAAAATTTTAATTGTTCTGGTGTTTGAAGGATATTTCCATATTTCTCAGAATTTTAATATAAAATTTCTATAGGAAAATCTTCTTAATAGAAATTCAGAGAAGCACAAAAAATGCGGTGAAATTTTGTTTAAAGACTTAGGGTTCGTACACTTATTACGTAAGCAATTTTTCTGGGACTTCTGAACCCCTCCACCCCCCATGTAGGATTTTTTTCATACAAATGAATTTTTATTTATATTATTTACATTTATTTATAGTGCGTAAGAAATCGACGGACCCCCTCTCCCCCCAAAAGTGCTTACGTAATATGTGTACGACCCCTTAGTAGAAAATTCAGAGGAAACTTGTTGCACACTTTCCTTGCATTCCTTTGGTAATTCTTCTAGAAATATCTTTGAACATTCTTCCAGGATTTTCTATGAGAATTCTCTAAGAATTTCTCCTGAAGGCACCCAAGTAACATTTTAAGTTTTATAACACTCTTGAAGACCATAATTTACTCTTCAAATGTGTTATAAAACCAGTATAAAACCAATTATTTGCTGATTTTCAGCAACTTTGACAGAAATCTCGGCGAAAAACATGTTTGCTGGGGCACGGCCCTGCGAATCACGGTATAAGTTTCCAATTTTGCTGAGATCCCGGTAAAAGAATTAAGTTTGTTGTTAGCAGAACTACTACGGTCATAGCCCTTTGCCGTACGAACTTCCATGACCCAGATCCTGGCTACACCGCTTCGATACGACCCATTAGAGTTTCAATCTAATTGTCACGAGGTCAGGATTTTCCCACATAAACTAGATCGGTCAAGATCTATCACCATTGCATCGATCTTGTGCCAGGCACTGAATTCCAACGAACGATAAACGGAAAAGATTTTACCATAAACGCGGTGCTTGAACCGTTCTCGTTTATGTGGGAAAATCCTGACCTCGTGACAATCAATGATTCAGCCAGAACCACAGTTGATGATAAACCTGTAAGAATTGAGTCCCTGAGAAAAGGTTCCAAACGGACCGAAACGTTGGACAAGATTATATAACAGTGTTTTGATTTTGTCAAGACTGAAAAGCCATCTCCGAAGCATTAAACTACAGTCGAAATTAATAGCTAATGGTGGATGACCTTCTTGCTTGAGTAGCACCATGGATCCCACCTCCACTCGCTGCCACTTAGAGCGTTGGTGCAGCTCACTGACGTACTCCCGTGACCAACGTATCCAGAAATTCTGGACACGCGCTTCATTTCTTGGTAACGGGTGAGCCGCCCAACGGGATACTCGGTACAGTTGGGCTCAGGAATTGAGTATAGGGGCTCCCCGACCGGGAGTTAGACTATCCAGATCTTGTGGGTGGGTGAAAGCGGTGAAATGGGGCGAGAGCTCGGCATACTTTGTCAGGTCGGTTACGACTTCTAGATGTACCGCCATCACCACCACACATACAAAAACGGCGACGTAAATCTTCACTTTTGCACCTCTCCCAACTAAAGGACGAACACCGAAGGGCCCAGAGTAGTCCATGCCACTATTCGCAAACACTCGCGCCGGCGTGATTCGCATCGACGGTAGAGGCTGCTCAGCTGTTTTCGGGGCACAGCGGAAACAAGTCACACATAGACGAATAATCTTTTGAGCCAATTGGCTTCCGCACAACGGCCAAAATCTATGTCGTATGGTTGCCAGCAACAGGGTTGGTCTGCCATACAGCGTTTTCAGATGAAGCGTGCGAGCGATAAGCCGCGATAGGTGATTGTTTGCTGGAAGCAGTATAAGTGCCCGAGCATCTAAAGAGACTGACATTTTCAGCGGGCGTCCATCAAGCCGTAGTATGTCAGAATCATCCAAAAAGGATTGAATGCCTTGAACGATGATTGAAACCTTCTGTCCTTACTGGTTACCCGTCGCTAAGGGGTTGAGGAGAGATAACTGATTTCCTCCTAGAGTTCCGTTGCTTGAACAGAATGGATGAGTGATTTCAGCGGCCAGTCTACTTCGGATGGGTGTTAAGAACCAATAGTACGACATCCTGTACAAGATAATTAGGGCCATGCCACCACAACAAATTTTCCAGTATCTGTGTTGGTAGTACACCACGAGAAATGCGGTCTGTTGGATTAAGCCTTGATGGAACGTGGCGCCAGTTGTCTTTGTTCGATAGTTGTTCTATACTGGAATCCGACCAGAATGTTTTTGCACCGCTGCACAATGGTTCGAGAGCAGCCAAAACCTCAAAAATTAAAATTCGTGTTTCCGTCGGAATTATATTTTTCTCATTTTATAGAATACTTACGTGGTTCAAATTCAAAATTTTAAGTAGTTTTGTTGAGTTTTGACTTTGTTACATCATTTTCAATTCCACATGAATGTTGATTTTCGATAAAAAAAAGCTGTTTGACAAATCGTTTAGACCAGCATCGTACGGCTTCATTTACATCGCTAACCCCAATATTATTTCAAGACTGCATTGTCAGTATCTTAAATATTATGTCTATGTCAAATAAAGGTGACAGAACTCAACTCAAGTTAACTTTAATTACAAAATTAATTAAAATACTCACATTTTTCAGATTGAAGTTCTCCAAAAGTATAGGCGCCGATGAGTGCCCGCAATGATTCTATGCTCATTACAAAGCTTAAAGCAATAGTTTTCTATTAATCACTATTTTGTTTTGCGAAAAGTTGCGATAAGCTGTTTTTTTAACGGTTTAGTTCGAAATGTACATAGTATTTTTGGTCTATTTCTAACTAAAACCTTACAAATGCGCATTTTTTGTTCACAAGAACCTTAAAAATGCCTTTTTTAATTGTTTGATTGAAGTTGAAACGTTTGATATAATTATATAACATTTAAAACATGTGTAATGAAAACGATAATTCAATGACGCAATCATTTGTATACTTCTATTTGAATATTTTTATTGCTGTAAATGAAATTATTGAGTAGTTTTCTTCCCAAACGGCTAGAAGATACAACAGACAAAATTTCTTACTTCCAAAACTTTCTCCTGACATCCACGAATCTACGAATTTTAGATTTCTTTCAAATGAATTTTATTGTCTGGATTTTGTTTATGTCCAATAATCCGAATTACATAATCATGCTGGAAACTTTTCTAAAGCAGAAAATGAAATGAAAATTCTTATTTTTTTTTTAGCAAATTGGCATTGTTCAATACTTTGCCATTAAAGTGATTCTACATATCAAGAGTTTCAAGTTTAAATGTATGAGCTGTAACACACTCTTCTTGGCAGCAATAGAGAATGTTTGCACTGAGCAATAGAGAATGTTGGAACTGAGATTTGAACTGAAAAGCTGAACTGTCTCATATTTGTGAAAATAGTTATTCTGCTAGTTCTCATAATTATAAAAAATACAGATACCTTGAAATGAGCAAAAAAGAAAGCCTGTTTCGAATCAAGATTATAAAGAATACAAATGTAAGTATACAGTTGCAATAAAAGTTGTACGTTTGTCATTCAAATTAACTGATTCAATTCAAATACAACATTTTGTAAAAAATATTCCATAATTGAGGATGTTCCGCATAAAGTTATTTGTTTTGTCTTACCACAGCATAAAATTATCTGTTTTGTCTTGTCTTAGCACAGTATTCAGCAAATAAGTCTTTTGATAAGAAAATTATTAATAGCTTTTTTGTGGAACTTGTCATGAAACGAGTTAGTACCGCTTAGTACTTTCCCATTTAATTCCACCACTTGAGTCAAGCGAGAGACACTGAAGACGGCCTTACTGTTCAAGTCGAAATACGGTTCTGTAAAGTAACAATCAAGTGGTGGAATTAAATGGAATAGTACTAACTAGTTTAATAGCAAGTGAGATAGTCTTTGTTGCGAAACGATCTGTTTTCAAAAGGCGAATTTAGCAGTAAAATGAAAGTATTACTACCCCAGGGATGCCAAAAACACGGCTATATATTGCCAAAGTTGAGCTCCAACACCCATCTTTAAGTCTGTATGTGATAAAGACCATAAAAAAAACACAATACAAACATAAAATCTATTTTTAGGGGCTTATTTGAGGTTTTGGCCAACCTTTGTTCTGGAGCGAACCACTGTGCGCTGAACTCCGTTGCAGTTCGAGTTTGTTCCATCACCTGACATCCCAATAAAGCCGCACAGAGTTCTAGTCTTGGGATAGTGAGTCCACGTAGTGGAGCGACTCTAGACTTTTCCACAAGTAACTGGCTGTTGTACAATCCAGAGCATTAGTGATTAATCATAGATTTAATCATGATTAATGAATAATGGGTGATTTAATCATTATTCATTAATCATAATCATACAAAAAATATGATTAAATCATTTATCACTAATGGTTAATCATAGAATTTTATATTTGATGAAATCGGTAATCATATTCATAATTGTTTTGAGTTTATTCAATAATCCTGAATTTTATTCATTGAATACATCGTTTTTATTCAATAATCTTTAATCATAATCATACAACTTTTATACCTTTTCAATAACCCAATTTGGTAGAAAGGTTACTTGATTATTGATCAATATGCAAAGAATTCAATTTGATTATTAGGGTGGCTCAAATTAGTATGGGAAAAACTTTGTTCAACTTTTGTGATGGGCCGCCTTCTTATTCAGTTCTATTTGATGCCCTGATGCTCTGGACAAAATTTCAGCCAAATCGGTCAACGTTTGGCCAGTGCTAAACTCGTTGGAAGTTTATATGGAAAAATGTATGCAGAAACATCCAAAAACAGTAAATTGCAGCTGGACCACACAACTTACGATGAAGAACTATGATACTCATTCAGATCTTGGAGAATTTAGTACAGAATGTTATGCAGCAAACCGCGAGAAGATTCGAGTTTGCCCGGCTAAGTTATTAGCATTTCTCTGCGGTGGGGTTTGAGCAAATTTCGTTTCTTTTACCCTTGAAAGAAATAAATTCACCCCTACAACACTCCAGTAAAATGCTAATATCTTTGCGTAATAAACTCTAATCTTCTCGCGCTTTTCAGCATAACATTCTGTATTTTATTTTACAAGAACTGAATGAGTATCATGGTTCTTCACCGTAAATTGTGCCGTCCAACTGCAAATCACTGTTTTTGGATGTTTCTGCATACATTTTTCCATATAAACTTCTAACGAGTTTAGCACCGCCCAAACGTTGACCGATTTGGCTGAAATTTTGTCCAGAGCATCAGGGCATCAAATAGAACCGAATGAGAGGGCGGCCTATCAAAAAATTTGAAAAAGTGTTTTTTGAGCCACCCTATTAATTATTCATAATCATTATTCATTAATCATATCAATCGTTAATCATTAATCTTACACATATTGTGTCAACATTTAATCACGATCGGTAATCGTTAATCATACTCCAAACTTTGTATTCATTAATCATAATCGTTAATCATTGTCAAAAATTAATCTATAATCATAATCATCAATCATTGTCAAAAATAAATAAATCATTAATCATAGAGTTGAATGATTTAATCATAATAAATTTACTCATTCATTGGAAGCCTTTTTCATTAACGCTCTGGTATAATCCCTTCTCATCCGACGAGACCACGTACACACATGCGCCGTAACCGTGCTCAGAAGCAATGCAGTGTGTAACTTCTAAAATCATTCGCGAGGACGCGCCATGGTACTTTCAACCTAGCCAACTCTGGAATTTCGTTCCGAAAACGAAGCCACCAGGCTCCTAGCTCCTCGGGGAGATCTACATCCCAAGGAATGTGTATTGCCCACAGCTTCTGGATAAATATTTTAGCACTCATTACCACCGATCCAACAAGTCCGAGCGGGTCGAATAACTGCGCCATCTCGGAAGCAACCACCTGCTTTGTGACCCTCACCAGTATAGGAAGAGGTGGGATCATATCGGTACCGTGTGACCACAGCAGCCCCAAGGTTTTCACCGTTCCAGCTACATCGATTACAGTTTCCCGCGTGAACTCCTTTATTTCATTTGGCAAATGAGCCAGAATCCTTGAATCATTAGAACTCCATTTTCGCAATGGAAACCCCGCCAGCTTTAGAAGTTTCGTTACTTGTTTACATAATTCGACTGCTGTTTCGAAGTCTAGATCCACTGTGGTATTCTGCAGCCAGAATCCACACAGAATCTATTTTTAGATTTTTCCTTTATTCATTGTTGTTGTCGTTGCTTGTCCATCTAACCATGAGTCCATAATCTCCATTTGTCCGTGTCGTGAATCCAATGATCGTTGCACTGTTCGGTTGCTATTTATCCGAGTACGTCGGAGGAATGCCTCCGAGAAGAACAATTTGTCAGTCGTCATCAGGCGTAACGTTAAGGGGGCTACCCAATATGCCACCGCACAGGCTGCGCATCCGGCGCAATCGAACCCATGACCATTCACTTGCAAGGCGAACTTGTAGCCAACTACGCTACGGGACCCCCTTATTTCTGAACCTTATGTGCCCCAAGTGGATATTTGTGCCCCTCGTCCTCCGCCAGTTGGTTGAGCATACGGTTTGTAAGGTACGGTGCACAAGAAGTCCCGTAAGTAATTGTAGAATGGACTTGATCGCTTGGAGATACTGTCTTCCAGAGGATGGACCCAGACTTGACGGAACATCTTCTCCACATCCGCTTTGAAGACATAACGAGGAATCCGCCAATTGAGTAAGCATATGCGGTATTTCGAAAAATTTCGTTTCAGGTGGTTCGAAACGAAATTCCGCGGAATTTCGCGGAATTTGAGCATGGCGAAATCTGATTTTGACGTAGGACTTACGTCTTTCTTTACTATACTGGGTGTCATTTAGATTTTTTTTTGATTTCGTTTCGTTTCGTAAAATTACAAAAAATTCGCTACAAAAAACTAGCTTCTAACGAAATTTAACGGAATTCCGCGGAATTTCGGAACAAATTTAAACTTAAACCATACTTCATATTATCAAAAAATTTGGCTGCGCCGCTGAACAAAATCGTTAAGTTGTTTTCAATTAGTTGGTTTCATTTATATTTTGAGATATTTTTTACTATTTGTACAATATGAATGCGGAATCGATCGTGTTGCTGCTGGTCATGGGACGGCAGCTATTCCGGGAGAACGCGAAGTGAAAAAAATCTACCTCGCGTAGCAGAAATTTGTTTAACCAGTGTACAATCGACCTTGATGATGTTGATTACGCCAGCTAGTGTGGAAATGAGTGACTACGGGCCCGAAAAGAAGCACGTTTTTTAGCGACAACTGGGAACTACCCTTAAAGGTAGCGTCAAAAACAAAGCGATTTTTATAGTAGAACCGGTCGATCGCGGAACGGTCGAACTAACCGGCGACGGATTGTCGTAACGATCACAAACCGCATGGAAGTTACATATTTGGATAATTGTCAGTATTGACCTCCAAACTGGCGATAATGCGCGCGACTTCGCCCTCGTGAGCCGCCTTTAAATAATGTATTTTTTGCACTTACGAGAGTTGGTTGCTTGCGTCAATCATAGATCGAAAAATGTCCAGGAAAACAATCCAGTTTGACGGATTTCTACAAAACTCTGGAATGTTGTTTTCTGGTAACCGCACATAGCGCATTGGCTGTACCTAGGATGGTCGGTATTGGCCATTTTTAACAAATACCGGTATTCGGTATTTGGTGGAGTCAATACTGGTGATACCGGTAGAAAACCGTTTTTTGTGAAAATTTCAGGTATTGAAAGAGATACTTTTGATTTGGACTTTTGGATGAAAAACAACATTTGTTGACAATCTTCAAATGTTAAAATCATTGCTTGTTGAGCTAGGTAAAGCGAAACTTAAGTAGACATAACGTACTGAGCGACTCATCTCCCAAATCAATTCTGTTTGTTCCTAACTACCGAAAATTCCCTCTCTGGTTGTACCGAAGTTGGACGAATGGTTCCAAGACCGTCGAAAATCAGTGTCAAGTACTTGCCATTAATCCCTTCAGTTGCATAGTAGGAGAATTCCTTATTAAAGTCAGAATCACCGTCTTCGACCAGAGGTCGCACAGACTGAACGCTTAACATCTAGCATGAGACAACGGACGGGACATTTACACAACCAATAGACCTGTAGGGAACTTTTCGCTTTACGAAACGTTTTCTCCTTACCGGCGGGAATCGAACCCACACTTCACAGCACATGCGTCTAGACGATTGACGTTGCTAACCGCACGGCCACGAAGCTTACAAATTCCTTATAGATTGCATTCAAGATAACTGGCGTCAACGTATTTGCCACCAGCAACGCAAGTGTTTCGCTCTGCTACAGTCTCTTCACAAGTTGTTCTTTAACCGATGAACCAGAAAAATTATCCACACGCTAACTTTCACCTACTCAGTGACTGAGTAAACTTGTATTGCTCTCTCTTTCTATCCCACGGAAATTTTACTCAATTTCCGTCAAAAGCAGGACAGCTCAAAACTATGAGTAATCCTGCTTTTGACGGAAACTGAGTAAAATTTCCGTGGGAAGAAAAGAGATGGCAATACAATTTTACTCAGTCACTGAGTAGGTGAAAGTTAGAGTGCATGTAGGCATCTTCTTCGTACCGATGTCTCAGTTTCAACGATCGCATCAGAAATGATTAGACGCTTTAAGATCAAAGTAGCTCTGGATGTTAATCAAAGAAGCACTGGATGTCTTGAAGAAAATACAAAATCATTTCTGATCAATTGCTTCACGGCAGAATTATTAAAAAAAGCAAAAAGATCGGCGTATTCTAATCGACGCTCTTGGATTTATTCCTTCAAAGCATGGAATAAGTGGCGGAAATTTCTTTTGATTATATGATAATTTTTCAACACAAATTGGAGCGCCACGTCGACTTCATATAAAGTGCAGAACTCACAGCAGAGTAGTTCCACAGCAGCTTGAACAGGTTCGAGGGCTTGAGTTATTTCACCAACCGCCAAACAATCATCACTGAAGTTGAATTTGGATTAAAGCTGCAACTCATAGATCCGTTTGAGCATAGATAACATCCTATTCCAACGTGCCTTGGCATCAGCCACTAATTTAATTTTTTCTCAAATTCAGACCGGACATATTTTTGCAATTAATTGTTTTTCACAAATGATCTACGGAAAATAACTACTACGGCACGTACCGTATTCACAATTTCATATAGGGGAAATGGCGGCTTTGACAGGTTTTGTTCTATTACTGTCAGGGGGGTTTTCTATAACTAATTATGCTCAAATTTGGCCATTATTTGCACATCAAAGAATATTGTGGCAATTTCATAAAATTTGGTCAACAAAAACTCCCCTGCCAATAATAGAACAAATCCTGCCAAAGCCGGCATTTCAGCTATTGTGGGAAAATTTTCGACGAAGTCAACAATGAGAAAGAAGTCATTCGCAGTTGAACAGATTGCTAAGAGAATGCAGCAACACGTATGATTAATGACGATGATGATCGATTTTTGTATCATGAACGTCGTCAATGATGGGCAAAATTACTCATGCTAAATGCGCGCTTGTTGTTGTTTTTTTTTGCACGATGCTTTAATGCTTGTAACCGAATATTTGTCACATCTATGCTGGATTTCCTATTTATATGGGACAGATATGCAATTACATGCAGTTTAGCTGATATATGTAGGTGAAAACTATTCGAGATTTATCATACTGACAGCAAAATTAAGAATACCGAAAATACCGGTATTTTCCGTCTCTAATACCGGTATTTTTAGGACCAAAAATTTGCTGGTAATACCGGTATTACCGGTTTCGGTACTACCGGTTAGACCACTCTCCTGTACCGGAGGGCAATTCTCCACCACATTGGGAAGAGGCTCGGCAGTAATTTTGGTCGCAAGAGAAGCCTTGAGTTCGTAATATAAGTTTAGCGCTGAATGCGCTGAGCAGACAAGACTGGCTCAACTACATCGTCTGTTTCGTCGCCTTCCATATCAACGGTACCTTAGATTTCCTCAATTTCATCCTGCACCCGTGCAAATTCAACCCACAACTGATCAAGTGATTCAATTCAAACCCTAAGGTGAGGGTTGGTAAACTTGACCATGCTGTCTTACTCACTCACTTACTTTTACTCACTTATGCATTCTCTATTACTCATTTACTCACTTTTACTCACTCTCACTCACTCATTAACTCTTACTCGCTCACTCTTACTCACCCACTAACCCAATCGTCGATTCCAAGACCACGCTTCATTCATAATCCGTTGCTTTCACTACAGCAACCAAGAAAGAACTTTAGCCATGTTGCCCTTGTAGCCATGCTGACCTTGACCGCAAATACCTCCAGCTCTCTGCATTGTGCATGGGAACGTTTCGATGCTCGAAACCAAGGTCTTAGTCATTTTCGCTGGATTTCGGAAAATATTGACGGAACTTCATCTGAATCGATGATCGATTGATCGATTTCCGAATGTTGTCTTCTAGGAGTAAATTTGGCTGAGGTCGGAAATAATTATAAAGTGTATATCTATCCAATGAACAACTTTTAAAAAAAAATTAGATGCATTATTGTACACTAGACTGGCATGCTAATGAATAAATCTATCTATATAATAAAAATGAAATGGTCTGTGTTCGTATCCGCATAACTCGAAAACGGATGGATGGATTTTATTCATTTATTCAGCAAATATGTTTGTTATCGTTTCCGATGGGTTTATATGATATTTCCTCATGCGAAAATCACGGGTAGGGCTGAGTAAATCGTGAAAAACTGAAATAAAGATTCGTATGAAAATTCCGCATAGGCAGTTCACAACGCGCATTTTCGCCTACTATGCAGGACAACGTCTGCCGGGTCGACTAGTATATGAATAGTTATTAGCAAGTTCGATCATAACAGATCAGCTTATTTCGTCGAAAATTAATCAGCCGTTTGTTACAAAGACGCTTATGAAAGTTCAAAAAAGGCATAATTTTTTTTTAATTCCTTTTTTTATTTAGTAGGCACTCTGTGTTACTTAACCGCTACAGTACCGAGATCCACTGTGGTATTCAGCCTTAAAGAATCCTCACAGAATCTATTTTTAGGCTTCCTTTACTCTCTTGAGTCCATTGTGTCTATTTGTCCATGTAGTGTGAATCCAATGGTCGTTGCATTGATTGGTTGCCATTTATCCGGTTATGTTGGAAAAATGCCTCTGAGAAGAACACGTTGTCAGTCGGCATCAGGCAGTCGTAACAGTAAGGCTTGTTCTCCAAAACACCACCGTATGGGCTGCGCATTTGGCGACTGACGTGGGCTTGGAGGCTGGGAATCGAACCTAAAATCATACGTTTATAAGGCTACGTGTAGCTACGTGTACTACGAGACCCCCTAATTGTCCATCAACTGTCCACTAGATTTTGTAGATTGTGCTGTGTGTAAATCAGCGATCCTAATCGATAAAATAGGTGGATTTTTATGACGTTGAAATCGGTGCTAAATTGTTGGGTGGAAAATCGGCCTTCATTGGTTTAAATCTCCCATAAGCGTCGGGGTAACATACGGCCGATTAGTTTTCTACTAAATCTGTCGATCTACCAAGAAATATTTGATGGGGTAATAAGTTTATGAAGTATTCGAAGTATATCGCTGTAAGAGCATTATTGAAGTTTATTATACGGCTTTGAACAAAACTGCGATGCACCCGATGAAAACTTGAATACATGCATAAAGTATTGAACTTGCCTTTAAAAGGCTTTCCAAACTCTACCAAACATCTGTTGTAGGATTTCCTCAGTTGTGGGGTTGAGGGATTACCGATACGATTTGTGATAAATTAAATCCGCCAGACGGAAGTTTTGGCAGAAAAATGAGATTTTTTTGTTGACACTTGGTGTGGTTTGGCCATTAGTAAAATGAATTGAAAAATCGAAAATTAAAAAAATCCGATTTTGTCACATCCCCTATTTTATCATCCTAAAATCGTGATATTACTGTTTCAGAAACCCAATTAATTTTAAGTTCAGAAAGCTGAATTTCAGTTCAATATTTAGAGAAATTATTATTATTAAATTTATTGATATTCACCTTCTTCATCTTAAAGTAAGAAATCTTCCATATTATGGAGAATCGAAGTTTTGATGTTCACTCACTTTGTGAGTAGTTTGTTCCTAAACCGTATCTCTTAACAATGCATGCTATAGATACATAAGCCTATCTTCTTCAGAAGTCGAAGTCACCTCAAAGATGAAAGAGTGCACATTAATGCTGTAGTGAAATCGAGAAAAAAAATACGAACCTTACTGCAATGGTATCGAACTAACAGGATCACTTCTTTCGCGGTGCACCATCATTAGAGGTTCACTTTGTGGTGGACCCCCTTCTCGGCATCTAACGAAGGAAGGCGAGCTTTCCTTTCATTTATTTATGACTTCTTTTCCCGTCAATGGGGATGAACGACGACGACAACGACATGGTATGGTGATGAAAACGGCGAGGAGACGAAGATTTCTTTATTGCTGGCAGTTTTGCCTCCTTTGCCATTTTTTTCTTCTGTTTGTTGTCGCGTGGAAAAGAAAAACATGCTTTGCAGCGCACCACCAATAGTCGTCGAAAGACGACACACAGAGCTCGCCAACAACCAGGGCTTGATTGAGTCTATCGGTAAGAAGGTGATAGTAGCTTATTCAGAAGGTTTCTGTATGGTGGACATCAACGAACCAGCGTTGCTGGTTAGAGTGGGATTACTTGTTGAAACAAATCGAGAAAAATAAGCAAACAAAACAGCTCTGGATTGGAGCAAAAAGTGAATCGATTCAGTTGCGCTGCTGTTGGTTCGGTAAAAGTTGTTTTCACTGTCGAGCACAGGCGTAGGTTCAATGTGTGTCAAAACAGTATTGATTATAAGTTGTTTTTATTTTCCTAAATGAATTACTTATTTCAAAGTTGGAAAGATGTCAAGAAAATATGGCCCTATATAATTTTCCAGATTGGACCAGACTTTAATCCCAGTCATCTTCATGCTATGTAGTCTGCTTTGTAGTTGTATCGCCAATGAGCTTCGAAAGGTACAGAATAAAAAATGTAATGTAAAAAAATTTCAATCAATTATTCTATAACAGTTTGATGGATCACTCAAATAGTCTAATATAGACAATAGGCATACTGTAAAAGATGACTAAAAAATTATTATGTTGACACTTCAGTTAGTAAGAAAAATGGCATGCATCAAACAAGTAATATTCTTCAACACACTTTTCTTAGCCATTCAACGTCGATTATCAAACATAACAGCTCTCACCCGGCAATCGTAAAAAGCGTAAACCAAAACATTCCACAACTAGCCGTAATCTACCGCTATTTTGACACGTTTCGCATGTAAACATAAAAGCTCACGTGTCTCAAATGAAGCCGCTTCCCCTCCAGTTGACACAAACAAATTTTCGGTAGAATTCCTTGTAAATCGATACACACCGCCGCCGCTGCCGCCGCCCGATTGTAGGTTGCGGCACATGTGGGCTTGACTCAACTTCACTTCCAAAACTGTTCCCGAATCTAAAATGTTCCAGAATCAGGAACACACGTCTTCTTCGCCGGGATGCATTTTGTCGTCATAAAATCAAACTGATTTATGTATACGTCGGTTGGTTCAGCGAGAAGGAGGAAGTTTGTACGATGCCCGACGAATGCCCCCCGAAAAAGTACGGCAACGCCGCAGCATCAACAACGTGCATGCTCGTAAAATCTAAGGTACCTCATAAATTTATGCAACGCACATTCGATTCAGCAATCGCTTCAGATATCACCGGAGAATGACGTTGCCGACGTTGATGATGATGATGATGATGACGATGACGATGGTGGCGGTGGTTGCGGTGCAGACGATGAACGTGTATGATATAAGTTGGAGGCATCTTCCGTACTCCGAAAAACCATGCACTCGAAAAGGGGTCCCTTCGTCTGTTGTCGATGTTATTGTTGCTGTAAGACGAGATGGGTAGGTAGGCTTGTGCGGTTAGTCTCAGTCAGTTACTCAGTTACTGACTGCCGAGTTGGGTTGGTGTTGAATTGGGGTTGTTGTTGCAAGATGTTGTATTAGCGGAGATCCATTCCAAATAGGCCGACACGTGCAGCAGTAATGTTAAGTACGGTCGAGGTGAATCTGGGTTAAGACAACGTGAAATAAGCAAGAAAAGAGTCGGTTGCAAACGGAGGTGATCATGATTTTCGGTGTTGAGCAGAATGGTAAAGTTGAAGAAGCTTCAGTTTGAGATTTACTGACCAACAAGCTAATATAATGTTTGGATTTTGACTTTAATCTCCACTTAGAATTCAGATTTCGAACAGATGTGTGTCTATATCAACAACAATAGTTCCGGAATGATAATTAATTTTGGAATATCGGGTAAATGGAGTACTAGCGTGCAATCAAGAGTAGATGGAAAACCTGATCCATTGAAAAAGGGACCCAAAAGTTATGGATTATTTGAGAAAATTTCAGGGCACTGGTTCTTTTCGTTAACAACTGCCTTTGAATCTCATTACTAGCTAGATGAAAGTGATTTGCCAGATTGTTATGTGGATCGGATCGGATCCCCTCGTCATCTACAGGTCTGAAAAAAACAGGCTGAGAGGGAGAAACAAAATTATAAAATGTGACGATATAATTAGAATCATTTGTTTGAGAAACTGTATATCCATTTTACACAATTCCGAGAAAACAAGAAAAAACTGTTTTTGAACAAATTGGCACCGAATCTTGCGATTTCGTCGATGTAGATCAATAGTTTTTGGCAAAACTCAACTTCCAGTGCAAAAACTGTAAGCAGTACTCTATAATTGTTCTTTAAAGTGCGTGGACATATGTAGTTGTTCAAACAAACGAAAAAAAATCATACATTCCTGAACACAATTTTTTTCTTCGTATAAATAAATAAATTTTATCCGCATTATTATTGTCCAACAAAGCAAATTTGTCCAACGCGTTTCGTTCGTCCATCAACGAAGAGCTTGACGTTCTGGCCGAAAACTGGTCTGATGCATCGCTGAACCAGCGGCTGCGTCGAGGACGATCTTGGAGAAATCGGAAGGCGTTAACGGGATGTGCTCTAAAGCTTTGAAAAATCGAGTAGGGTAACACCACGGGGCCCTCCTTAGCCGTGCGGTAAGACGCGCGGCTACAAAGCAAGACCATGCTGAGGGTGGCTGGATTCGATTCCCGGTGCCGGTCTAGGCAATTTTCGGATTGGAAATTGTCTCGACTTCCCTGGGCCTAAAAGTATCATCGTGTTAGCCTCATGATATACGAATGCAAAAATGGTAACCTGGCTCAGAAACCTCGCAGTTAATAACTGTGGTAATGCTTAATGAACACTAAGCTGCGAGGCGGCTCTGTCCCAGTGTGGGGATGTAATGCCAATAAGAAGAAGAAGAAGAACGCCACGGAGTTTGACCTTGTACCAACAATCAATATGAACCTGGCGGTTTTTTGTGGTGCGTGTTTTGTAAGACGTGAACGGTCTTCGGTACCCATAAATGCTATTGTAAGTCATTACGTACACGGAAGAAAAAAGTATCCAGCGTTGAGTATTCTTAAATTTACTTTTGAATATTTTTTCCGCTTTTCTATCATTCACCCTTTCTTCTGTTGTCAAAAACAAAAAAGGGAAACAATTCAACGAAGTCAATTCAGTACGGGAAGCCAACCTTGAGTTTATTGTTTGAAGTCAAAAATGAGTGAATTAAACCTTCAGTTGAATGAATAAAACTTAAGCCCGGTACCCCTTTTACTCAATTTTGGCTTTCCGTTAGGCTGACCATATGTACCGTATTTAACGGGACAGTCCCGTTTTTCAGACCTTTTTGTGATGTCCCGTCGTAATCTGAAAAATCCTCAATTTGTCCCGTTTTTTCATTGATTCTACATTGATCATACATAGAAAGTTTTTTTTCGTCTTTATTAGAGAGATATACAGCTCTCGGCTGGCTCATCTTTTAACAAAAAAAGTGGACAAAACTACAAAACTCTTAAAAAAAAATGTTAGATGTTATGTTATTAGTGTTACTATTAAAAGAATGCTATCTGTGCCGTTTTGTATTTTTCATAGATCGATTTTTCTTAAGGTTTTTAACAGTTAATGACAGCAGGTGCTTTTCCGGGAGATTTTTAACACAATCAATGATTTTTTTCTGCTTATTCCGGAGGCATTAAAATTTAGCCAATGTCATCAGTGGATTTAACGGAATTAGTAACTTGGTTAACAGGTATTTCCTTAAAATCAGGTCACGCCTCAACGTCAGTAAAATGAAGCGCTGGGACAGACATTCTTATTTTTGAATTTAGTTTATTTTACATTATTCTGTTTTGAATCTTCGTTGTTCAATCATTTGATTTTTTTCGAATCATTCAAAGTCTTTCTGAATAATTCTGATTAAATCATCCGCTGTGAAAAACGACGGCATGAAGAAAATAATTTATAATAAATCAACTGAACAAAATCGAGTTTAAGGCAGTTTCAAACCAAGGGAAAATTTGGTCGGCTTAAAGGCTAGATCTAAGGTCCCCACGTGCTTCAAGGCTAGTTCACACATCAGGAACTTGTCTGCAAATTTCGCTCCCATATGTGTGGACGATATTTATGGGATTCCGTTATGAAAAATTAGAAATTCGGCCCGATTTAAAATACAATCCGGCGGAAATCTCCGAGAGTCCGAGCTATAAACCAGGCTATAAATTGGCCAGGATTTTTTTTCCTTTCTGAGACGAAATTGCATGAGTCCCGCTTTTTTGGGAGCACATGGGAACAAAATCAATTGACAAGATTCCCGAAGTGTGAGGCTACGTTTGGACATATTTTGATATTGGTCAATAACAATACCATAATGCATGTCTAAGAGTAGATTAAAATAAAATTTCAAAATTCCTCATTTTTTTATATTGAAAGATGCGTAATTTTTTATTCCTTCGTGTTATTGTCTGCTTCCCATTGAAGAGTGAAATATTTGTAGTTAAGTATTTTTCCACAACTAACTTAATACAATAGAAAGTTAGGGTGATGAATGTTTCACTCTAAAATATTTCTAATTTCTTATAAGGAAAATGAAAATTAGGCTCAAACATTTTGAAATTTCCACAACTCATGAATTTTATCCCAAGGTTTTTGACATGACCCGTTTGCAAGCGCGTTTGTCCCGTTTTTTCACCGAAATGATCTGGTCAGCCTACTTTCCGTACGCATCTCAACATCTTCAATACACCACGTTATTCGTTGATATCAACATTTGAACCATTTGTTTGAAAACTGCATATGTGACATTTTTGGCCAAAATGAGAATTTTATGTATTCTAAATCCTCGTCCAAAAATACGTATGGAAATAACCCAGATTGACCATTTCGGCCAAATGAAACTTTCGGCCAAATGATCCTTCCCGCAAAATGACTCTTTCGGCCAAATTACCATTTCGGCCAAACGACCCTTTCGGCCAAATAACTCTTTCGGCCAAATGACCCCTGCGGCCAAATGACCCGTCCGGCCAAATTACTCTTTTGACCAAATTACCCTTTCTGTCAAATGACCCTCATGGCCAAATGACTCTTTCGGCCAAATGACCTTTTCGGCCAAACGACCCTTTAGGCCAAATAACTCTTTCGGCCAAATGACCCTTTCGGCCAAATGATCTTTTCTGCCAAATGACCCCTGCGGCCAAATGACCCTTCCGGCCAAATTACCCTTTCGGCCAAATTACCCTTTCGGCCAAATGACTCTTTCGGCCAAATTACCTTTTCGGCCAAATGACCCTTTCGTCCAAATGACCTTTTCTGCCAAATGACCCTTCCGACCAAATGATCCTTTCAGCCAAATGACTCTTTCGGCCAAATGACCCTTTCGGCTGAATGACCCTTTCGGCCAAATGATCCTTCCGGCAAAATGACTCTTTCGGCCAAATTACCCTTTCGGCCAAACGACCCTTTCGGCCAAATAACCCTTTCGGCCAAATGAACTTTTCTGCCAAATGACCCCTGTGGCCAAATTACTCTTTCGGCCAAATTACCCTTTCGGTCAAATGACCCTCTCGGCCAAATGACTCTTTCGGCCAAATGACCCTTTCGGCTAAATGACCTTCTTGGCCAAATTACCCTCTCGGCCGAGGGACCCTTTCGGCCAAATGACTCTTTCGGCCAAATGACCCTTTCATCCAAATGACCTTTTCTGACAAATGACCCTTCCGATCAATTGATCCTTTCAGCCAAATGAGTCTTTCAGCCAAATGATCCTTCCGGCAAAATGACTCTTTCGGCCAAATTACCCTTTCGGCCAAACGACCCTTTCGGCCAAATAACTCTTTCAGCCAAATGACCCTTTCGGTCAAATGACCTTTTCTGCCAAATGACCCCTGCGGCCAAATGACCCGTCCGGCCAAATTACTCTTTCGACCAAATTACTCTTTCGGCCAAATGACTCTTTCGGCCAAATGACCCTTTCAGCTGAATGACCCTCTCGGCCGAATTACCCTTTCGGCCAAACGACTCTTTCGGCCAAACGACCCTTTCGGCCAAATAACTCTTTCGGCCAAATGACCCTTTCGGCCAAACGACCCTTTCGGCCAAATAACTCTTTCGGCCAAATGACCTTTTCTGCCAAATGACCCCTGCGGCCAAATGACCCTTCCGACCAAATTACTATTTCGGCCAAATTACCCTTTCGGTCAAATGACCCTCTCGGCCAAATGACTCTTTCGGCCAAATGACCTTTTCGGCCAAATGACCCTTTCGTCCGAAGGACCTTTTCTACACTTTTTCCTAACGAAACGAAACGGAACGAAATTTAAAACGTCTATGTTGATTCGAAACGAATCGAAACGAAATATAAATTTACTTTCGAGACTTCGGAATGATACCAAATCGAGATTCATATAATTCGAAATTTTACGAAACGAAACGAAATTTTTTTTTCGCGGAAATTTTATTGAATTGATTTTACATTATGAGCGCAATTCTGATTCCATTTTATTAAAGTAAAATAACTGCTTCGCGACCAATAGAGTTATAGTAACAGAAAAAGCAGTCTATGATAAATTGCCGCGTTCCCGTTGGCTATAAGGTTATTCTCCCGCATTAATGCCGCTTTCAAAGGAATTAATCTTGAAGTGTGTGCTCCCGAATCCGATCAATTTTATATCAGTTCAGTTTCATATCACTAAGTATATAAAAATATAGAAACTGTGGGATTTTTTTTTTGTGCTCGGATTCAAATTCTGTTAAAAACCTTATTTCACTTAGAATTAAGTAATTATGCTGAAGCATACTTCATATTGTCTTATCAGCTTGATTTTATGGTATTGAGCTAACTCAAAACCAGGAAATGAATGCATAGATTTTATTTTTTATCTAGTGCGATACTCATTTACATCTGCCAGGCGTATACGCAGATATTGTTAATAGCATACATTTGCTCACTAGAAGAATCCTCTGCACCTCTCTAAAATGCACAAAGATATGTATTTCAAAAATGTAGTCGCAAAGTTTTTACGGCAGAAGTTTGCCAGGTATGAAGAAATAGTTTTTCTTTTCTCATACAAACAGTTGTACCAAAAGGCTCGGAGGCCTAAGCGGAAGTGAAGAAATCGGCCTTTGATAAGAAAGAGGCGCTCTAAAAAGACTTCACAAGGGCCCTAGGAATCCGCGCCACGGGTTTGCCGTGGAAGACGTTTTATAGAAGATAACTAAATACGTATTTGTCGACTCAGAATGGGATTATGTAGTAAGCGTTAATAGAAAAATTTGTATAACATTAAGTTTTGAAAACAGCTTTATGATTTAGTTCAGCGGCGCAGCCAAAAAAATTTTATAGTACACGACCGTACGAGGCAGTATGGTTTAAGTTTGAATTTGTTTCGAAATTCCGCTGAATTCCGTTAAATTTCGTTAAAAGCTAGTTTTTTCTAGCGAAATTTTTATATTTTTAATATTACGAAACGAAACGAAATCAAGAAATCGGATTTCGCCATGCTCAAATTCCGCGAAATTCCGTGGAATTTCGTTTGGACCCACCTGAAACGAAATTTTTCGAAATACCGCATATGCTTACTTTATTGCCAAATGACCCTTCCGACCAAATGATCCTTTCAGCCAAATGACTCTTTCGGCCAAACGACCCTTTCGGCTGAATGGTCCTTTCGACCGAATTACCCTTTCGGCCAAACGACCCTTTCGGCCAAACGACACTATCGGCCAAACAACCCTTCCGCCATACAACTCATTCGGCCAAATGACCCTTTCAGCCAAATGACCTTTTCTGCCAAATGACCCTTCCGACCAAATGATCCTTTCGGCCAAATGACTCTTTTCGGCCAAATGACCCTTCCTGCCAAACGACCCTTTCGGCCAAACGACCCTTTCAGCCAAACGACTCTTTCGGCCAAACGAACCTTTCGGCCAAATGACCTTTTCTGCCGAATGACCCCTGCGGCCAAATTACGGAAATTTCCTGACAGATTAAACCGAAATGGCTGCCAGGTGGAAGCAACACTTCGATACTTGGTTAAATAGTGGAAGTGACGGTGCATCGGTGAACCGAATAAATATCAGCGACGATGGACAAGCTGTGGAGTCACCTATACTAGATGAGGTTAAAAAAGCTATTAAAGAGCTGAAAAACAAAGTCTGCGGGGAAGGACCAGTTCTCGGCAGAACTTTTCAAACATGGCAGTGAGCAGCTTTATGAAGTTCTACACTATATTATTTCGAAAATATGGGAAGATGAGAAAATGTCTGCCTGGTTGGACGGCCTCATTTACCCTCTCTTTAAGAAATGGCACAGACCTCATTAATTTGACGTACAAAATTATGTCCAGTATACTGTTCAACAGATTGAGACCGCTTGAAGAGTCCTTCGTCGGCAAATACCGAGCGGGTTTTCGTGAGGGCCAATCAACGACGGATCAGATGCTTACCCTGAGACAAATCCTTAATAAGATCTGGGAGTACAACTTGCAGACACATCATCTGTTTATTGATTTCAAGGTGGCGTACGATTCAGTGAAACGGAACGAATTATGGCAAATTATGCTCGAACATGGTTTTCCGGCGAAACTGATACGGCTAATTCGTATAACGTTGCGTCGCTGGTGACTGCGACAGATGTAGAAACGCCAGATAGTGACTCAGAGACGGTTGAATGGTAGAGGGAAAATAATCGATTTGGGCGAATCGTGGCTCAGGGGATAACAACTCTGCTCTTCCATTGCCTGTTGCCGAGGTCGTTTTCGATCCTTAGAGTTGAGTTTTCGAGAAGGATAGATTCCAGCTCTGAGCGCATAGATCTCATCTCTTATAAGTGTTCAAATAAAAAAAAATCGTGTCCAAAAAATATTGATACAAAAAAAAAACATTTTTATATAGAGGAAGTGAATGAAAGACATTTTTTTGTAATCCTTCAAAAGCTTATCAATGTTAAGTTTGTTGTCTTATTTTAGGATCCGAAAGCAAAATTTCCCCTCGTTTTTAGTTCTTTATGATGTTGTGAAATCTAACGGGCTTTGAAACGAAAATCTAAATTGATGCTCTTTTCTAAACCAAAACATCGGAATTAGTTCCTTAAATAGTAGCCGTAATTTGTAATTTGTCGTCTAATTCGATTCCACAAAAAAAAACTCCCAGAAATCAAAATGCAGTACAAAACGCCGCCGAAACACTAAGATAAGTGAAAGAAAATAGTTTAATGATGTGGCGCAAAGTTGCACCAACTGGCTGTCTAGGCTCATGACTAGCTTGTGCATCTCCCCCCCAGTGCAGCAGATCAACTTCCCAGCTTCGAATTGGTGGAATGTGGCACAGATCACCGTCGTCTAGTTGGATCCGGTCGATATCGTGAAGCTTGTCCGCTCTGCCAGCTGCAACGAGAAAGACAGTCACAGAGCCACAGTTAGATAGTCAACCGTCCCCAGTTCAGTGAATGGAAAGTGGCTTCATCTCGCATTGACGGAAAGTTGGTGACATTTTCTGGATTTGTATGGTGTAAGTATTCGAACCTTATCGGATCCGGCTGCTGGCAGGCAGGTTTGCGATGCCAACGCTGCCGGTGGGGAAAAATTAAACAGATTCATTTCGGTTCGATAACCGAACAACTTTCGATTCAACTCGACCGTTGAATGCTGCTGACTGGCTGGTATCGCTGCCGCAACGTGAATACCAGAAAGCCTTGTCCGTTTTAGGACTTTGTTGGTTGCTCACGAAATCAGCGCACAATCTATTCTACAGCAATAAATCTCCGCGTGCTCCCGATTGCTCAACCTTCAGTTCTTGTTACCAGTAGAATTTGAACAAGTAGAAAAAAAAATTGCACCGTCACGAATTCAGAGAGGGTGAGTCGAGTGCACGTACTCATGAACCACCGACCGCACCGTGGAGTCCGCCTCCACCGAACCGACGCGGCGACAACAACGTTTCCAGCAACGCACGTGACCATTAGATTCAATTTGCTCGCAATACAGTCGCGCAACCGTTCGTCACCATCACAGTCTACAGAAATCGGCCAGCAAGATTGCCACAGCAGCATAACTAGCCTAAGGTCAGCAGATTTGATTGCAGCTAATAAAATTTGCACCCGTTCGCCCAATCGCTACTTCGGTCATCACCGATGTCGGCGTCGCATGATGGGGCGAGAACCTAAGTTTGTTGGACAAAATCTGGAACTAATCAGTGAGATACTCGCTCGATTTGCCATATGAACTTCTATTAATTTGGTTGGCATTACAAACTCCAGTAAAATATTGTGTGGTTTGATTAATCCATGCTACCGTTTGTGCATGATCAGCAAAATTCGGACCACCATGAGGTGATGAAAACGCCATCTTTTCGAAAACTGGATAACATAAAGCCCAAAGAGAACCCGATTCAGCCCCAGTATGCACCGTGGTTGTGAGCCAAATGCGATGATCTGTGATATCGGTCGGGTGGCCACACACGACCTCCGGAAAGTGCGCCGCCAATCGAAATAGAATAAAAAAAATATGCTCTGTATAATGCAATCCGAGCTCTACAGCAGCAGAAGCCCATTCATGTTGAAATCATAACGCGGGACAGAGTCACCATCACCATCATCATCATCATCGTGAACATCATCAATCGCTCACCTCCCTTCACCACTGTCTACACCAGCACTTCAACTATGTTTTAGGAAGGTACGCCATTTGTGACGTGATTCCGATTGCTCGACGGCGATGGTCACGCTCCCGATGGATGAGAAGCGGAGCAGCGACTAGTGCCGATGGTGGTTGGAAGTTTATTTGTTACAAATATCGGTAGCTGGCTGCGGCTTATCTGCAGTGAGTGAGTAGCTTTTTGCGAGTTTTGGTTTTGGGGAAAAATGTTCAAAGCTTGATGGTCAGACACCGCCGAGCTGATACGCGGATGGGCAGGTGATGTTTGATTCAATAAACAATGCGGAGCACGAAATTGGAAAAGTTTTCACTTCGAAACTTGCACAAATCTGCACTGGATGGGATTTTCTTTTTTTATCTCTCTTTACTGCCGATGATTGGGATTGGATGACCGAATTGGCTTCAAAATGTTGGAAAACGAATTCGCGGAGTGTAATTTTGAGCGCGGTTGTAAAGTGCGTTTTTTTAGAAGTTAGTAAATTGTCAAAATTCTCGGCAAACTTGACTTGAAAGCTAAACTCCTTGTGGTAGTACAAAAATTTGGAACGATAGTTGGAATGCATAAGCTACATTTACATAAGCTACAGAACTCGCAACAAGATTTTCGCAGCACATCTTTCATATTTGTCTGAGTACGGCATATAGAAACAGATTCTGTACACCGTGTGTACGTCAAGGCGCTGTACTGAGCTTTTCGAAGCTATTCGAATGAATTTCCCCTGGAAATTCGAATGAATTTCCCCTGGATATTCGAATGAATTTCCCCTGGATATTCGAATGAATTTCCCCTGGATATTCGAATGAATTTCCCCTGGATATTCGAATGAATTTCCCCTGGATATTCGAATGAATTTCCCCTGGATATTCGAATGAATTTCCCCTGGATATTCGAATGAATTTTTCTGGAAATTCGAATGAATTTCCTCTGGACATTCGAATAAATTTCCTCTGGAAGTTCGAATGAATTTCCCTGGATATTCGAATGAATTTCCTGAAATTCGAATGAATTTCTGAAATTCAGATGAATTTCCTGGAAATTCGAATGAATTTCCTGAAATTCGAATGAATTTCCCCTGAAATTGAATGAATTTCCCTGGAAATTGAAATGAATTTCCCTGAATTCGAAATGAATTTCCTGAAATTCGAAATGAATTTCCTGAAATTCGAATGAATTTCCTGAATTGAAATGAATTTCCTGAATTGAATGAATTTCCTGAATTGAATGAATTTCTGAATTGAATGAATTTCCCTGAATTCGAATGAATTTCCTGAATTGGAAATGAATTTCCCCTGAAATTGAATGAATTTCCCTGAAATTGAATGAATTTCCTGAAATTGGAAATGAATTTCCTGAAATTGAATGAATTTCCTGAATTGAATGAATTTCCTGAAATTGAAGAATGAATGAATTTCCCTGAAATTGAATGAATTTCCTGAAATTGAATGAATTTCCTGAAATTCGAATGAATTTCCTGAAATTGGAAATGAATTTCCCTGAATTGGAATGAATTTCCTGAAATTGAATGAATTTCTGAAATTGAGATGAATTTCCTGAAATTGAATGAATTTCCTGAATTCGAATGAATTTCCCTGAAATTGAATGAATTTCCCTGAAATTGAATGAATTTCCCTGAAATTGGAATGAATTTCCCTGAATTGAATGAATTTCTGAAATTGAATGAATTTCTGAATTGGAATGAATTTCTGAATTGAATGAATTTCCTGAATTGGAATGAATTTCCCTGAAATTGAAATGAATTTCCTGGAAATTGAATGAATTTCCTGGAATTCGAATGAATTTCCCTGAAATTGAGATGAATTTCCTGAAATTGGAAATGAATTTCCCTGAAATTGGAATGAATTTCCCTGAATTCGAATGAATTTCCTGAATTGAAATGAATTTCCTGAAATTGAATGAATTTCCCTGAATTGAATGAATTTCCTCTGAAATTGAATGAATTTCTGAAATTGAATGAATTTCTGAAATTGGAATGAATTTCCCTGAATTCGAATGAATTTCCTCTGAAATTGGAATGAATTTCTGAATTGAATGAATTTCCTGAAATTGGAAATGAATTTCCTCTGAAATTGGAATGAATTTCCTCTGAATTCGAATGAATTTCCCTGAAATTGAATGAATTTCCTCTGAAATTGGAATGAATTTCCTCTGAATTGGAAATGAATTTCCTCTGAATTGAATGAATTTCTGAATTGAATGAATTTCCTCTGAATTGAATGAATTTCCTCTGAAATTGGAATGAATTTCCTCTGGAATTGGAATGAATTTCCTCTGAATTCAGATGAATTTCCTCTGAATTCGAAATGAATTTCCTCTGAATTCGAATGAATTTCCTCTGAATTGGAATGAATTTCCTCTGAAATTGAATGAATTTCCTCTGAAATCGAATGAATTTCCTCTGGAAATTCGAATGAATTTCCTCTGAATTCGAATGAATTTCCTCTGAATTGGAATGAATTTCTCTGGAAATTGGAATGAATTTCCTCTGAATTCGAATGAATTTCCTCTGAAATTGAATGAATTTCCTCTGAAATTGGAATGAATTTCCTCTGAAATTGAATGAATTTCCTCTGAAATTGAATGAATTTCCTCTGAAATTCGAATGAATTTCCTCTGGAAATCGAATGAATTTCCTCTGAAATTGAATGAATTTCCTCTGAAATTCGAATGAATTTCCTCTGGAAATTGAATGAATTTCCTCTGAAATTCGAATGAATTTCCTCTGAAATTGGAATGAATTTCCTCTGAAATTTGAATGAATTTCCTCTGAATTGAATGAATTTCCTCTGAATTGGAATGAATTTCTCTGAATTGAATGAATTTCCTCTGGAATTCGAATGAATTTCCTCTGGAAATTGAAATGAATTTCCTCTGAAATTCGAATGAATTTCCTCTGAAATTGAATGAATTTCCTCTGAAATTGAATGAATTTCCTCTGGAAATTGAATGAATTTCCTCTGAAATTGAAATGAATTTCCTCTGAAATTGGAATGAATTTCCTCTGGAAATTGAATGAATTTCCTCTGGAAATTGAGATGAATTTCCTCTGGAAATTGAATGAATTTCCTCTGGAAATTCGAATGAATTTCCTCTGAATTGGAATGAATTTCCTCTGAATTGGAAATGAATTTCCTCTGAATTCGAATGAATTTCCTCTGAAATTGAATGAATTTCTCTGGAAATCGAATGAATTTCCTCTGGAAATCGAATGAATTTCTCTGGAAATTGAAATGAATTTCCTCTGGAAATTCGAATGAATTTCCTCTGAAATTGAATGAATTTCCTGAAATTGGAATGAATTTCCTCTGAAATTGAATGAATTTCCTCTGGAATTGAATGAATTTCCTCTGAAATTGAATGAATTTCTCTGGAATTGAATCTCTGGAAATTGAATGAATTTCCTCTGGAAATTCGAATGAATTTCCTCTGGAAAATTCGAAATGAATTTTCCTCTGAAATTGAATAATTTCCTCTGGAAATTCGAATGAATTTCCTCTGGAAATTCGAATGAATTTCCTCTGGAAATTGAATGAATTTCCTCTGGAAATTGAATGAATTTCCTCTGAAATCGAATGAATGAATTTCCTCTGAAATTCGAATGAATTTCCTCTGGAAATTGAATGAATTTCCTCTGAAATTGAATGAATTTCCTCTGGAAATTGAATGAATTTCCTCTGAAATTGAATGAATTTCCTCTGGAAATTGAATGAATTTCCTCTGGAAATTCGAATGAATTTCCTCTGGAAATTGAATGAATTTCCTCTGGAAATTCGAATGAATTTCCTCTGGAAATTGAATGAATTTCCTCTGGAAATTCGAATGAATTTCCTCTGGAATTGAATGAATTTCCTCTGGAATTCGAATGAATTTCCTCTGAAATCGAATGAATTTCTCTGAATTGAATGAATTTCCTCTGAAATTGAATGAATTTCCTCTGGAAATTCGAATGAATTTCCTCTGGAAATTGAATGAATTTCCTCTGAAATTGGAATGAATTTCCTCTGGAAATTGAATGAATTTCCTCTGGAAATTGAATGAATTTCCTCTGAATTGAATGAATTTCCTCTGAATTGAATGAATTTCCTCTGAATTGAATGAATTTCCTCTGAAATTGAATGAATTTCCTCTGAAATTGAAATGAATTTCTCTGGAAATTCGAATGAATTTCCTCTGGAAATTGAATGAATTTCCTCTGAATTGAATGAATTTCCTCTGAAATTCGAATGAATTTCCTCTGAAATTGAATGAATTTCCTCTGAATTCGAATGAATTTCCTCTGGAATTGAATGAATTTCCTCTGGAATTCGAATGAATTTCCTCTGGAAATTGAATGAATTTCCTCTGGAATTGAATGAATTTCCTCTGGAAATTCGAATGAATTTCCTCTGAAATTGAATGAATTTCCTCTGAATTGAATGAATTTCCTCTGGAAATTCGAATGAATTTCCTCTGGAAATTCGAATGAATTTCCTCTGGAAATTGAATGAATTTCCTCTGGAAATTGAATGAATTTCTCTGGAAATTCGAATGAATTTCCTCTGAAATTGAATGAATTTCCTCTGGAAATTGAATGAATTTCCTCTGAAATTGAATGAATTTCCTCTGGAAATTGAATGAATTTCCTCTGGAAATTCGAATGAATTTCCTCTGAAATTCGAATGAATTTCCTCTGAATTCGAATGAATTTCCTCTGAAATTCGAATGAATTTCTCTGAAATTGAATGAATTTCCTCTGGAAATTGAATGAATTTCCTCTGAAATTGAGATGAATTTCCTCTGGAAATTGAATGAATTTCTGGAAATTGAATGAATTTCTCTGGAAATTGAATGAATTTCCTCTGGAAATTGAATGAATTTCTCTGGAAATTCGAATGAATTTCCTCTGAAATTGGAATGAATTTCCTCTGGAAATTCGAATGAATTTCCTCTGGAAATTGAATGAATTTCCTCTGAAATTGGAATGAATTTCCTCTGGAAATTGAATGAATTTCCTCTGAAATTCGAATGAATTTCCTCTGAAATTGAATGAATTTCCTCTGGAAATTGAATGAATTTCTCTGAAATTGAATGAATTTCCTCTGGAAATTGAATGAATTTCCTCTGGAAATTCGAATGAATTTCCTCTGGAAATTCGAATGAATTTCCTCTGGAAAATTCCTCTGAATGAATTTCCTCTGGAAATTCGAATGAATTTCCTCTGAAATTCGAATGAATTTCCTCTGAATTGAATGAATTTCCTCTGGAAATTCGAATGAATTTCCTCTGAAATTGAATGAATTTCCTCTGAAATTGAATGAATTTCCTCTGGAAATTGAATGAATTTCCTCTGAAATTGAATGAATTTCCTCTGAATTCGAATGAATTTCCTCTGAAATTGAATGAATTTCCTCTGAATTGGAATGAATTTCCTCTGAAATTGAATGAATTTCCTCTGAAATTGAATGAATTTCTCTGAAATTCGAATGAATTTCCTCTGGAAATTGAATGAATTTCTCTGAAATTGGAATGAATTTCCTCTGAAATTGAATGAATTTCCTCTGAAATTGAATGAATTTCTCTGAAATTGAATGAATTTCCTCTGAATTGAGATGAATTTCCTCTGAATTGAATGAATTTCCTCTGAATTCGAATGAATTTCCTCTGGAAATTGAATGAATTTCCTCTGAAATTGGAATGAATTTCCTCTGAATTGAATGAATTTCCTCTGAAATTGAATGAATTTCCTCTGAAATTGAATGAATTTCCTCTGGAAATTGAATGAATTTCCTCTGAAATTGGAATGAATTTCTCTGAATTGAATGAATTTCCTCTGAATTGGAATGAATTTCCTCTGAATTGAATGAATTTCCTCTGAAATTGAATGAATTTCCTCTGAAATTGAATGAATTTCCTCTGAATTGGAATGAATTTCCTCTGAATTGGAATGAATTTCCTCTGAATTGGAATGAATTTCTCTGAATTGAATGAATTTCCTCTGAATTGAATGAATTTCCTCTGAAATTGAATGAATTTCCTCTGAAATTCGAATGAATTTCCTCTGAAATTGAATGAATTTCCTCTGGAATTCGAATGAATTTCCTCTGAAATTGGAATGAATTTCCTCTGAATTCGAATGAATTTCCTCTGAAATTGGAATGAATTTCCTCTGAAATTGAATGAATTTCCTCTGAATTGGAATGAATTTCCTCTGAAATCGAATGAATTTCCTCTGAAATCGAATGAATTTCCTCTGGAAATTGAATGAATTTCCTCTGAAATTGAATGAATTTCCTCTGAAATTGAATGAATTTCCTCTGAAATTGAATGAATTTCCTCTGAAATTGAATGAATTTCCTCTGGAAATTGAATGAATTTCCTCTGAAATTCGAATGAATTTCCTCTGGAAATTTGAATGAATTTCCTCTGGAAATTGAATGAATTTCCTCTGAAATTCGAATGAATTTCCTCTGGAAGTTCGAATGAATTTCCTCTGGAAATTCGAATGAATTTCCTCTGGAAATTCGAATGAATTTCCTCTTGGAAATTCGAATGAATTTCCTCTGAATTCGAATGAATTTCCTCTGGAAATTCGAATGAATTTCCTCTGGAAATTGAATGAATTTCTCTGAAATTGGAATGAATTTCCTCTGGAAATTGAATGAATTTCCTCTGAAATTGGAATGAATTTCCTCTGAATTCGAATGAATTTCCTCTGGAAATTGAATGAATTTCCTCTGAAATTGAATGAATTTCCTCTGGAAATTCGAATGAATTTCCTCTGGAAATTCGAATGAATTTCCTCTGGAAATTCGAATGAATTTCCTCTGGAAATTCGAATGAATTTCCTCTGGAAACTCAAATGAATTTCCTCTGGAAATTCGAATGATTTTCCTCTGGAAATTGCTGCGTTTTAATTCCATATCCTGCAACTCCAAATTGATCAACTGATACTTTATTCTCGGATTCTTTGAATCCAGTTTTCTATTATTTCAATTCGTGTCTGATAACTTTTTGATGTCAGTGCTCTCAAAAACATAAGGTGGAATAAGAGACTCTGAAAAGCGAATTCAAATCATTGTATTAAATTAGGATGTTCAAAAACAATTACAAAGCACTCGGATTGCAACGTCTCCGCAAATCATCATACTTGGCCCCCGATTATAATATTTGCCCTGTTCAAAACTGAAGAGTTATTAAACGAATTATCGTCTGTGAGCTATATAATTCCCTCGTCGGTCTAGGAACAAAATCTTCTAATGTATTTATCTAGAGTAAGTGCTCTTAATTAAACCTTTTACGCTACAAGAACCGACGAGTAAACATCTTTTTCAAACAAGCTCAAGATCTAGAGAAAATCCAATTACTTCCCTAACATTCAAAAGCGTTACGCCACATTGCATAAGTATATTGCTGATAAGCGCAGGATGTGGGCAATATGTTTACACAAGCAGAAAGTTTTTTTTGTTTTTTGAGCTATGTACTTACTAACTCCTGAAGTCCAGCCCTTCCATGCTAGCCCACGAAAGACTACCGGCCTAGATATGTAGTACTTTGCCAAATGTTCAAAGAGCAGTGAAGGAAACCAGAAGTGCTACAACAAGGGAAACGTTTCATTACTCAGCTCAGTCAGCAAGAAACACTCTCAGAAAAGCTTTGAATCAAGTCCGGAAAGAAAAACTTTTACCCCCTCGCGCTCGTCCTCGATAAAATGCATTAGAAGGGAAAATATGGCTTTCAATTAAACTTTCAGAAGACCACAGCCGGTCCGGCAATGGAGTGCGGTGGTGAGTGGTTGACTTATGGATTCAATTTCTGGAACGCTCTGTCTCTCTTTCAATGCCCCCACGCCGAGCCAGGCACCGAACCCGATCAATCGAATTGCTGATGATGCCAACTGGTGTAATGTCCATCCACTAGGCCGGAGGAGGAGCCAGGCCGAGAGAGTGACGGGGATAAATTGTTACAACGATCCAAACCGAGCGAACTGATCTGGGTCAGAGTGAGAGCTCGGATTGGATTGCACATGGAGGCGTTGCTCGTTGCTGCCCTCAGAGATCAACACGCTGCTGGCGGAGGCGATGGCGGTGACGGCAACAGCGTCTTGATGCAGGTCAGAAACAAGCTCGTTCATTGCGAAACAGGCAGGAACGGGTCGATTCGTTTGGTTGGAACGATTTTCTGAAAGTGGATTTCGCGCGCACTGCACTATTGCCGTCGACGACAGTTTTTTCGATACGGGTCCAGGGAAGTATCGGTCGACTGAGTGGTTATTATTGGAGCTTTTCGTTTTCGTAAGCCGGATTTGATTGCGAAGGAGTCTAGCGTAGGCTCAATTGCTGCGACAGTCAGTCGCTTTAACCAGATCTCAATCTAATAGGGGCAAAGTGAAAGTATATCCCGCTTGTTTAACTGACGCATGAGTGACCTCACATTTGTGCCCGCTGCGCATTCAATTTGAAGTGTTTCAATTCGAACAAGTTCCATTACGTAAACTGTTCTCAGCATAGGAGTTTTTAGCTTGTTGCCCCACTTGTTACTTATTACAGAAAACTTTTGGAACTTAATTATGTTTACGTGTTCGAAATGTGACTAAAAAGTTACAACCCAAAGCAGTTAATAAGAGCCATAACAACAAATGCAAGTGCCTCGGCATACCAGCGCAACAATTCCACAAAACCACAAAGCTCCTAAACACCTCTCTTCTAAAGAAATGACTCAAACGTGCTGCACACTGACTGTGGCTCGCTCGCCGGGGCCATAGAAAGCAATGGACCAGCCGCGCCGCGCCGGACCGGTCCGGGGGGAGGGGGGCACAGAAAGCGGCATCGTTTTAACGACCCATGTGGGACATTTAATCCACTTCTTAACGAGCACCGCCAAACACAGAAACCTGGCATTGCACTGGCTGCTAAACTGCTATGCTGTTTATGCCGCTGGGAAGGACTGCGCTGGACAAACTTTGGCTGAGTGCAACATACCAAATCATACCTCACTTGAAGACGTCGACGGCCACGACGACCGGAGACGTCGCTGGTACTGGGATTCGAACGTGCAGGCAAGTACAAATACCCCCTTTCTCCAAATAGCACCGCATTCCGTGTGAGAAATGGATAGGTACGTGCACTCGGCAATTGAAGGTGCGGTGAGTGAACTGGCCGCACAAAATACCTTCAGTTGGGTGCGCTCCTGGCAGTCAGTGGAGAGTAGTTTTTATTTTCAGTTTGACACCCGGCCGACAATTTCACTTACTCTTGTCTTTTTGTCACTTTTTGGAGAGAGTAGAGGGGAGATTTTATGTTTTGATGATCTCCGGCAGTGTGGAATAGGCGCAGGCTGGACTAGAGCTTTCGGTTTGCATAGTTTTTAATGACATTTGTTGAACCCAAAGACTTGTTAAAGTGTCAATTAATTTCCCTTAATGTCGAAGTAGTTAGAGTGCATCTGATAACATTATTAGTGAATAATGTATCTTTATATGCCTCATTTTGTGAAGTGGAAATTGAAAGGCATAGAAACTAACAGTAATATTAGCAATTAAAGTATTTTGAGTAAATGTTATAGAAAATCTTCGGCACATACGTTCAAAGAAATAAAAAAGTATTGATTAGGAATTTTTTTTATTAACTAAACCGAACTCGCTGAGGACAGTTTGAAAATTTGCAAAAAAAAAAAAACAAGTTATAAAAAAATACTCCAAATATAAGCACATGATGCAAAACATTTGAAATGTAAATTTCTTGTAAAACTAAACAACTGCTTGAAAAATAAAATCAAATTTAATAAAAACATAAAAAAAACATTATGCATATGCAAATATAATTATTTTAGATCACGTCGCTAGATTTTCAGAAATGATTCCTGGGAGATGTTTATGTTCTAGTTCAGAAAATCGATAGCTCAACGGAACTTCTAAATAAATGTCTAGCCAACTTTTGGAGGGAGAAAAACTTAGAATAACAACGCTCAGATAAATCTAAAGGTGCTTTGAAGAAAATCTTAATTCCAATCAATTCTTTCTCCCTTGTAGTATATAAACCGTCCCTTGTAGTATATAAACATGCACGTTATTTTTTTAAAACGATGACAAATTAATTCTTCTTCTTAATTAGAACGATAATGTAAGGGTTGAATAATAAGGTAGCAAATTATCTAAAAATACTGTTGGTTCTCTTTGTCCACAATGACAAACACGTAGGACTAGAGGTGTGCGCCGGTCAGATATTCATCGGCGGTGGCGTTTGTCAGAATTTTGGCGTCACGCTGAAAGCCTTTTTAGCCGGTGGCGTGAATCAGCGTGGCAATTTTTTCAAAAGCTCCTTTAAAAAAAATGCATTTTTTCGGGATACTTTCAAGGCTTTATTTTCAAAGAAAGAATCTTTTGAATTTGGCATAAATCTTATGAACTTCTCTATAAAATTCTATGAGTTTTTCCTGAATTTGGAATTCCTAAATAAAATTGTTGGAAATTTCAACAAAAAGTTCGTCGCAATTTACATGAGAAGCTTCAGAATTTCCACGAGAAACTGTTTTTAACTTCTACAGGAAAATCTTCGGAAATTCGCGGAAAGTTCCTGTTGAGTTTCTGTTGACCATTCTTCGAAATTTACACAGACAATTCTTCATAATTGTGTAGGAGCGCGCGGCAGGTAGAATGTGTGTTTTAATATTGGCTTTCTCGGTCTAGCATAATTAAGACGGTTAGTTTGGCATTGCCAACGATAAAACAATAAATTCTTAAGAAGACTCTAAGAAGTTTTTAAGGGAAAATTCTCTGGAATATTCACGACGAATTCTCCGGAGCGTTAAAGGAAAACTTCTTTAGAATTGTGTGCGAGGGATTGTTCAAAATGTAAATTTCAATTAAAAAAATCTTTGGATTTCAACGGAAAATAGTTTGCATTTTTTTTTTAATTCTGCAGGAAATTCATTTATTTATAATGCATTTAACTGCAATTCGATAGTTTTGCAGTTATCGGACAGCTGAATTTCAAAACGATTCAAAGTCGATGATAGCTGCATTGCACTGCACAATCAGGTGCACTTCTATTGCATCTGACGTCGTCTGACAATTATTTGACGTCTGGAATGCGTCGCAGTTATCAAACGGCCTGTGCTAACTGAAACGAAAACATGTTGCAGTTATCAAACGACTAGTGTATTGTCCATGAGAAAATTTTTATTTTTTTGGGTATCCAGCTGGAGCTACCTGGTAGCTTAAATTGTCAAAACTGGACCCGAACATAAGTTTTGCTTCTACTAGGACCAATACTTAGAAGGACTAGTCTATGTTGACCACTTGAACACTATTTGTTTCAGTATTGTGATAGCTAGCAGAATCTCAAAATTTCTGTTTTTGTATAGTGTTGGATCTTTCAAAAATGGACTGTATAGGTGGTTCATGGATGGTGTGGAAGCAGATCTGTGGATAGGGATTGTTGCTCGCGTCCCGCAGTGACGGAGCCGGGTGGGAGCAGGAGTGCTAGATGACTCCTTCCCTGGATGGCCCTCAGGCTGTGAAGTCCCTGTGACTTCACCTCGATGGTGGATGACTGGACCAGTCTCGCTCGACTGGCAGCACCTCAATAACACTCAAAACACTAAGCACTTTACGGAAGGGAAGTGCTCATCCTAGAGCAGCACGGTACTATGTGGGCGGACTTCAGGACTTCGAAACGAAACCACGGATAGAATTCACTTTACACTTGTTTTATTTGCATTTTCTCTTTCACTAATTACACTTCATTAGACCGTTTGCCGGGTCTTATAATACTTAAACTCACTTGCCTTTTGTCAGGCTAAACTTCAAACTTATAATTATACTTCACTATCACTACTTATCACTACCAAATTCAAATTCATACTAATACTTCACTTGCCTTTCGCCAGGCTTCAATTAATTATACTATCACTACTTATCACTACCTTTAGCTAGGTCAAATTCAAATTCATACTTCACTTGCCTTTTGCCTGGCTTCATTTCATAATAATACTGACAATTGCGCGACGAGCGCGCATATTTATATCCCTTTGACGCGCATTCCAGAAACATCACGCAGCACGTGGAGTATTCCAGGCATACCGCGTACGTTATCGATGATGACAATGATGATTGATGATGACGATTGCCCTTGCGCGCCACTGCACGGTGACACATCTCTCGCTTTCAGTGGTACTCACCGCGGCGTCGCGTCGATGATATGCTGACACTCACTCTCTCGCGTCGTCGGCGACGGGTGCTGCTTCGCTAGGTGGATAGACGTCGTGTCGGTGCTGCTGTTGTTGTTTATGTTCCCATCGTCGTTCTAAGCGTCGATCGCATCCAACGATGATTTGAAGGCGCGTGCTGTTAGTGGTTAAGAATTTCATCTTTCAGTCCGCCATGCGGACTGAACATTCTCCCCCCGCAAGAGTGGTAGCCGCAACGTTTGGTTCAGACGATGAGAGGTTGTCAAGTATTGGTAGTAGTGCTAACTTGTAAATGGATCGCTTGTATACTGCCGACTTGGTTTTCACATCCACAACTCTAACTAAACCATCCGCTCCTGGATATACCTTGTCTACGTGGCCTAGTCTCCAGTTTTGAGGTGGAATATTATCTTCCTTCAACATGACAACTAAACCAGGTCTTACACTTATTTGCTTTTGAGTCCATTGACCGCTAACATGAAGTTCCGTTAAATATTCTCTGGACTATCTGCTCCAAGAATACTCTCGCAAATGGCTGAGAATTCTATAGATCTCGCTACGGACTGCGGCAATCAAGTTTCGAGTAACATCGATTTATATCAGGTTGGATGTGCTGGCCTTTTGTTTTTTGGGGAGCTGAGAGTGTTGAATTTGTTTTGCAACTCGTTGCAAATCGATGTAGAGAAAGAGATTCAAATTTCTAAGTCGACGATTTTTGTCACCTGTCTTCACTTTTACCAACTCATTCAAAAGCAGTCTTGATTCTCTAGGTTCAGGAACGGTTAGATAGGATGAAAGAACTCGTTTTTCTATTTTCTCTCGAGAGTTGTACAGGAAATGCAATGTGTAAGTTACACTTCGCTGCGTTTTCCGGAAAGATTCAAACTTATAAAATATTGGAAACTCGTCAACTCTCGTTACTGTGTAAACAGATACAGTTGGCTTCAACTCTGGTATCTCGTTGTCACCCGGAAGGTCGACAACATCGACTTCATAAACTGTACTACGTAGAGCACTGGGTCTATTCCACCACATGTCCTTCTTAACCAACTCAGTGACAGTTTGCTCTCGAGAAACTGTAATAGGGTTATCTGACGATGGGCGAAGATTGGCATGATGAAGAAGATACCATTTCTTTAGATCGGGTGGATCTTTGGATGCCTTGACCTCTCTCGATTCATAATTTTCAATTAACGCTTCGTATTGAGTTTTCAGATCAAGGTTTCGTACTAATTTGGCTCTTAGAAGATACAAACGACGCAATGTCATATGACGTGAATCTGACAATTGCGCTATGCGGTCGTTCAATGGAAATTGAAACACGTAATGATCGGTTTCGTCACGACGATGAGTTGCAAAAAATCGGTCCTCACGCACTTTCTCCTTGGTTGTTGGCACTAGCTCCGTGTTCACACTCTCAATTTCCCAAAACAACGCTGAGGGGTAGTGGACGGGCTCTGCACAAGCAGTCAATGATCTCAAAACTAAACCTGAACTCTGACTCTGAAGATAGTTACCTCCTACTAGCCAGCCTAATTGGGAATCATGAAGTCCGGGAAGATCATCCGATAGCTTCATGTAGCCTGGTTTAATAATGTCATAGAAATGATCCATTCCAATAAGCATATCAATCTGATTTGCTTTATGGAAGCTTGAGTCCGCAAGTTGAATACCAAGAGGGATATTCCAAGACTCAATGTCAATTGTGAAGGAAGGGAGAAGACCGGTGATTTTAGGTGACACAAGGCAGGACAGGGATATCTTAAAGTCATTGCATCTGGATCGGATTTGGACCTTACAAATTTGCTTGATTGTAGATTTAGCACTACCAATACCTGTTATGGGAACACTCACCTCTCTTGTTGGAATGCCTATTGCGTTGGCCAATGTTTGCGTGATGAAACTGACCTGAGAACCACTATCCAGCAGGGCTCTGCATTGATGAGGCTTCGAATGCTGATTTAAAACGTCGACTACAGCGGTGAGCAGGAACACTTGACTCGTTTGTCGCACTGGAACTGATGAATGAACTGCATTCGTAAAAGCGCCGCTAGTCGAGGGCTTGCACAATGGAACTGGAACTTCTGCTTCTGCTGGAACAACTGGACCAGGTTGCTGCGTTGCTTCTTTCGCTTCGTTGCTAATCTTCGTTGGCTGTATTGACTCTTCCATGTGCAGCAAAGAGTGGTGTCTTCGATGGCACTTGATACAGGACTTCTTCGATGAACAATCTTTGACCCGATGCCCTCGCCGGAGACAGTTGTAGCAGATACGCTTCTCCTTTACGATGGCGATTCTTTGGCTGACTGATAAGTCGTTGAATGCCGGGCACTTGAACGTGTAATGGCTCTCGGTACAATAGCTACAATGTTGTAATGCCGAGGGTGACGATAGAGCGGTATTGATCTTCACTGGGAGATGCTTTGATGGGTGTGTCTTGATTTGCTGTCGTCGCTTGTACTGGCTGTCATTAGCTGTTTGACATCTTTCCAGGACAGAAACACGCTCCTTCAAGAAATGTATGGTGTCTGCATATTCAGGTAACTCTCCTTTCTTGACGGTTGATTCCCATAGCTTCTTGGTTTCATCGTCCAAGGCTTGAGCAATCAGAAATACCACTATGTACTCTGATATCTCGGCGAAGTCCTGACCCAGAAATTTGAGGTTCTCCACGTGACCATCGAAAGTTTCCACCAATGCTCGCAGTTCACTGTAGGATTCATTGGTGAGTCTTCTCACGCTTAGCATGCTTGCTAGGTGCCTGTCGATCATCCGTCGTTTGTCGGAAAAACGTTCGTCGAGTAATTGCCAAGCACGCACATAATTGCCATCTGTGATTGTTTTGGCGTCAATCAGACCGGCGGCGTCGCCAACTAAAGCTTTTTCCAGATGATAGAGCTTTATACGGTCGGGCTCATTACTCCTGTCTACCACGTCTCTGAACATAACTTTGAATTTTTCCCAATGCTCATACTTCCCGTCGAATGTCGGTATGGCACGTGGTAGGGATGGTTGGAGGATCAGCGGTTGCTGGATTCCGACAGGCTGTGGCTCAAGAGCTGGTGGTGTATCGATTTTCTCTAACCAGCTCTCAAGCAGCATGGATACTTCTTCGTACAGCTCAACGAATCCGAAATAGATATCGTCTTGCTCCTCACGTTCGACAGGAAGAACCTGGGCGACGATTTCCTGATGAAGTTTGGTAAACTCTGCGTTGGAATTCTCGACACTTCGTTGATACACTTTCACTTGAGCGGTAGTAAGCTCAGCGTTGTCCTCGTTTGCCTTTTCCAGGATGGTTTGAATCCGAATCACATTACGCTTCGTCAATCCACGATTGTAGACCAACAGCTCAAAGTCCTGGTCAGCAGCACTATCACTTTTAGTTGCCTCAGGATTTTTCTTCACTGGTGTTCTTTTGGGAGGCATTTTGAAATATTTATCAATCACTATCACTTGAGTTCGATAGATTGTTTACTTTGGTTAATGTTCGATTTTCAACTTAGGTTCACTTGTTTCACTTTGTTTCAATTCACACGATTCACTTCTCCGGGTTCCGCTTCTCTGTCCGTGTCCGCTGGCCACAACTCGATGTATTCGTTCGTCGGTTGACGAATCACTCAATCGGATCGGTAATGCTCGCTCGCATTCCGCACACTACTGGATACCGGACAGTACTGGACTGATGACCGGTTTACTATAGATTTACTTCCACCAAGTATCTGGATTTTATGCTACCGAGACAGGAACAACAGCAATAGTCCGAATGTAACGGGATTGCTGACTGCTACCGGGAATAGCAGTGGAATGGAAATCGTCTCAAACGGCTGATTGTTAACACACTTAGTTGCGGGTGCAACTCTCAAAACGACAGCAACCGTCTGGGCGAGACGGGGTTGCTGACTGCTATCGGTAATAGCAGTGGGAACGGATTGTCTTAATCAGTCGATTGACGACCCTCTGCTGCGGATGCAGCTCTCGGAGCATTAAATCCTCATCCGGTTCGAAGGACCAAAAAAATGTTGGATCTTTCAAAAGTGGACTGTATAGGTGATTCATGGATGGTGTGGAAGCAGATCTGTGGATAGGGATTGTTGCTCGCGTCCCGCAGTGACGGAGCCGGGTGGGAGCAGGAGTGCTAGATGACTCCTTCCCTGGATGGCCCTCAGGCTGTGAAGTCCCTGTGACTTCACCTCGATGGTGGTGGACTGGACCAGTCTCGCTCGACTGGCAGCACCTCAATAACACTCAAAACACTAAACACTTTACGGAAGGGAAGTGCTCATCCTAGAGCACCACGGTGCTATATGGGCGGACTTCCACGGAAACCACGGATAGAATTCACTTTACACTTGTTTTATTGGCATTTTCTCTTTTACTAATTACACTTCATTAGTCCGTTTGCCGGGTCTTATAATACTTAAACTCACTTGCGTTTTGTCAGGCTAAACTTCAAACTTATAATTATACTTCACTATCACTACTTATCACTACCAAATTCAAATTCATACTAATACTTCACTTGCCTTTCGCCAGGCTTCATTTCATTATTATACTTATACTACTTATCACTACCTTTAGCCAGGTCAAATTCAAATTCAATACTTATACTTCACTTGCCTTTCGCCAGGCTTCATTTCATAATTATACTGACAATTGCGCGACGAGCGCGCATATTTATATCCCTTTGACGCGCATTCCAGAAACATCACGCAGCACGTGGAGTATTCCAGGCATACCGCGTACGTTATCGATGATGACAATGATGATTGATGATGACGATTGCCCTTGCGCGCCACTGCACGGTGACACATCTCTCGCTTTCAGTGGTACTCACCGCGGCGTCGCGTCGATGATATGCTGACACTCACTCTCTCGCGTCGTCGGCGACGGGTGCTGCTTCGCTAGGTGGATAGACGTCGTGTCGGTGCTGCTGTTGTTGTTTATGTTCCCATCGTCGTTCTAAGCGTCGATCGCATCCAACGATGATTTGAAGGCGCGTGCTGTTAGTGGTTAAGAATTTCATCTTTCAGTCCGCCATGCGGACTGAACATATAGATTTCCCTTTTCCCTTTTTCATTGTCGTTTCCCTGTCAGTCTGTCAATAATAAACATAGCAAATAATGGAAACTCTTATTTAAAACGTTTAAAACGCACAACAAAGGTTATCTGACGAAATGTAAAACTTGTGCAGAATT